>NC_073260.2:94400288-94710192 GCF_029289425.2 Pan paniscus | reverse complement strand
AGCTCTAACAAGATGCCAAAATATCAAAGTGTAATATCATACACTATATATAATCTATGCAATCTTTTGAAAAAAAGTGATATCAAACATATTAGTAGTGCATTTACTTTGAGTTCTCAATGAATTTCCAGAAATCATAGACTCCATGAAATAAAATCTAAATGATTATAATGCTCATAAAATGTAGTTAGTAGAAACTAAGTCAATAATTGAAAGAACTGGATATTGCAAGGAAAATAAAAGCACAATAGAAAGACCTCTAACTCAGGCCATAGTGGCATATCTTGTACTGGTCTAGCCCTCCTGCTGTGAATAAAATATGAAAATGGATAAATTATATGAAACAAACATATTATATATTGGATGCCTGTGAGAGTTGGTTGTGATTCCCAAGATAATGGAAACAAATATAGTGAGACCCACAACGGCTCTAAATTTATGCTTGAAGGTACTTTCTTTTCTGTATATAGAACAAATAGTAGAGCCCAAACCAACTTCAGTGGTCTTGTTGAAATAGAAACAGAGCTACAGTAACCAAGACAATGTGGGAATAGCATGAAAATGGGAAGATAAGTAAACATCTATATAAATAACTCAGAAATAGACCCACACCTAGGTGTTTAAATGAATTTTTAGTAAGACACCAAATCTATTCATTGGTGTAACAAAATGAAGTGTTTTCAACAAATGTTGCCAGGTCATTTAGCAATCCATATGGAAACTATTGATCTCAACCAATATTTACAATGCAATATAAAATTTAATTTGAAATAATATGTATAGATGAATAGGTAGAAGAGGCCATGAGATTCAGGAGACAGTGGGAGTGGGAGTCAGGGTGAAACATAGATATAGTGGGGAGTTGTGAGTCTTGCTTGCTTTGACTGTATAGTTTTAGACAAGCCCAACATACTCATATCAAGTGTTCCAACATGTGAAATACAGAATATTTTTGTCCTTGGGACCAGTGATTATTTCTTAGATAAAACACAGAAAGCTCTAAGCATAAATGCAAGAAATATGTTAAAAAATGACTGCATCAAAATCTAAAACTTATGCTCATCAAGACATCTTTAATTAAAAGAATGAGGCCGGGCGCGGTGGCTCACGCCTGTAATCCCAGCACTTTGGGAGGCCGAGGCGGGCGGATCACGAGGTCAGGAGATCGAGACCATCCTGGCTAACACGGTGAAACCCCGTCTCTACTAAAAATACAAAAAATTAGCCGGGCGTGGTAGCGGGCGCCTGTAGTCCCAGCTACTCGGGAGGCTGAGGCAGGAGAATGGCGTGAACCCGGGAGGCGGAGCTTGCAGTGAGCCGAGATCGCGCCACTGCACTCCAGCCTGGGCGACAGAGCGAGACTCCGTCTCAAAAAAAAAAAAAAAAAAAAAAAAGAATGAAAAACGAATCACAGACTTGGAGAACATATTTGCAAAATAGATGTTATAGATGGCTTATATCCAAAAATATGCAAAAAAAAAACCCTCTTAAAACTCACCGACAAGTAAACAAGCACCATTAAAAATATGCACAAAAATCTCAGCACATAAATCACTGAAGGTATACAGACAGCAAGTAAGCAAATAGCAACATCAAACATCATTAGAGAATTGAAAATTAAAACATCAATGAGATGACAATTTATATCCATTAGAACGGCTCAAATCTGAAACACTGATGCCAGCAAATATTGACAACAATGTGAAGCATCAGTAAATCTTATTTATTGCTGGTAAGAAGGCAAAAGGTACAGCAACTGTGGAAGACAGTTTGGCAGTTTCTTACAATGCTAAATGGAGGCTTATCATGCAATCCAACAATTGTGCTTCTTGATATCTACCCAAATTCATAGAAACTTTATGTACACACACCGCACATACACACAAACCCTTCATACAAATGTTTATAGCAGTTTTATTCATAATTGCCCCAAATTAGAAGCGACCAAGAAATCATTTAATTGGTGAATGGATAAACAAACTGTGGTACCTTTATACAGTGGGACGCACCAAATAATTTTAAGGGATGAAAAGAAATGACCTATCAAGACATGAAAGGACACAGAAGAAATTTAAATGCGTATTAGTAAGTGAAACAAGCCAATCTGAAAAAGATTAAAGTTGATACTGCATGGTATCAACTATATGAATTTCTGGAAGAGGCAACACATTTTAAATTTTATTTTATTGTATTTTTTTTTTTTGAGATAAAGTTTTGCTCTTGTTGCCCAGGCTGGAGTGCAATGGCACAATCTCAGCTCACTGCAACCTCCACCCCAGGTTCAAGCGATTCTCCTGCCTCAGCCTTGCGAGTAGCTGGGATTACAGGCACATGCCACCACGCCCGGCAATTTTTTTGTATTTTTAGTCGAGATGGGGTTTCACCATGTTGGCCAGGCTGGTCTCGAACTCCTGATCTCAGGTGATCCACTCGCCTCAGCCTCCCAAAATTCTGGGATTACAGGCATGAGCCACC
Organism: Pan paniscus; assembly: GCF_029289425.2. NCBI lineage: Eukaryota > Metazoa > Chordata > Mammalia > Primates > Hominidae > Pan > Pan paniscus. Next base: position 94,707,717 of record NC_073260.2, on the reverse strand, counting down.
ACACCCAGCAAAACTTTTAAAGGTAAAAAGGTAAAAACATCCATGGTTGTCAGGGGCTGGCAGAGAGAAAAAGGGACAGATGAATAGATGGAGCACAGGAGACCCTTAGGGTTGAAAACTATTCTGCATGTTACCTTAATGGTGGATCCATGACATTATGCATTTGCCAAAACTCATAGAAATGTGCAACACAGAAAGTGAACCCTAATGTAAACTTTGGAATTTAGTTAATAACAATGATGTATTCATATAAGTTTATCAATTGTTACCAATGTACCACACCAAAAGCAAGATGTTCATAAAAGAGGAAACTCAGGGCAGAGGGGATGTGGAGAGAGTATATGACAATCCTGTGCACTTTCTGCTCAATTTTTCTATAAACCTCAAACCGCTCTAAGGAAATAAATACTACTAAAAGAAATCTGGAAGTGAGACTGCTGATTCAACCAAAAGCTGTAGACATTATATACAGCTTTCTGTATTTTCTTGTAAGAAACAATACAGTAAATCCTGTATTTTAACTATTCATTATAAGTGAGGGCACTTACACAAAATGATACCATATGCTGCTGATATTAATTAACCTGCATTTTTTTAAAAATCTTGCTACAAAAATTTAGGGAGTCAGTATTTAAAAAGTGCCAATTTAAGCAGCATGTGTGTTAATTTCACTTATGGAGTCTTAAACAGGGAAGCTTATAATGGAACACTATAATTGAATACAAGGTCAAAACACCATTTTTGGTACTTTTTCAATGTAAACATTTCTTATAAAAGCAGCCATAGGGTAGGCAGCATAGGATTTCTTTAAATACTGCGAGTTGAAATACGTCAAAAGAATTTCACCAGCAAACAAAGAGTATTATATTTTTTCTCATTCGTCATGCCTCAGAGTACCATCATGTCCCTCTTAAACGAAGCAAACGTAATTCCTTATTCTTGTGTTAAACAATACTGGGACTATACAAAGTGTCCTTATCTTAAACAAGGCAGGATCCAGATATATTTTCCTGCCCCTACATTAAATAGTGCGACAAGCCAATATATCTTAACTGCTAGCACTAGGAAATGCCTGCTTCCAGAAGATACTATAGGTAAGTAGCAGCTCCTTTATGACTAAACAGCTTCCTCATCAACAGGCGCTTAAGAACTCTCAACACTTTGAGCCAACTAAACCAAAGTTATTATATCATAAATTTGTCCATACCAAAACAGTTTTCTCCTGTAAAAAATCCACTTTAAAATCACCCAACCAAATATTATTTTTTGTTTGCCTTTACTAGCTGGTAAAGGTGTCCCATATAACTATAAAGAACATTTTAGTACTGTGTAGTACTGGTATAATTTAGGGTACACACTCACAATTCAACAAAGTCCTGAAACAGGTTCATGGTCAGTTCAAATCTAAAATCATAGACCTTAATGTGGTCATGGAATATTTTATTTATTTTGGTAAGAACACTTAATATTAGATATGCCCTGTTAACAAAATTTTAAGTGTAAAATACATTATTGTTAACTGTGGTACGATGTTATGCAGCAGATCTCTAGGGGTTTATTCATCTTGCTTGACTAAAACTATACACTCATTGATTAGTAACTCCCTATTTCCCACTTCTTAGTCCCTGGCAACAACCATCTCACTCTTTGATTCCATGTATCTACCAAATTACATAAATGGAGTCATGAAATATTTGTCTTCCTGTGGATAGCTTATTTCACTTAACATAATATCCTCAAGGTTCATCTATATTGTCAGATACTACAAAATTCCCTTTCTTTTTAAGTCTGAATAATATTCCAATGTACCTATTGAAAAGGAAAATAACATCTTGAGACCCCAAACTCACTATGCCAAAGGGAAAAGTTAAGCTTGGGGAATGAGTTATGTAAAAAACTAACTTCTTGTTCTTCCTAATCAGATAGCTACCAAATAGAAGGCCACATATCTCCCTAGGCATCCTTCTTCACCCTGAAGATATAAATTAACAGCTTATTTTCACAGGTAGGGGACAAAGACAAGAAATCATCCCTCTGACTCTGAGACAAAGGTATATTTGGTTTTTCCACTACTCCGTTTATTTTATTTTATGTAAAATGCGTATTTACTGAGTGTGAGATGAATGCATACTTGACTGTTCTCTTTCCTCTCCTGCCCACTCTTTCCCTTTTAAATGTTAAAGTCCTCAAAATGCTTTTTCAATACAGCACAGGCCACAGATTCTACTGTAACTTGTGTCTCTTTTTCCTGGGGAATTCCTCAACTTTGTCAAAATAAACCTCAAAATGGATTGAGACCTATCTCAGACACTTTGTTGTTTGCAGTACATACCACATTTTCTTTATACATCTATTCCATTCATGTGTTGTTGAACATTTAGGTTGTTTCCGCACCTTGGTTACTATGACTACTGCTACAATGAATACAAGAGTGTCAATAGCTCTTTAAGATCTTGATTTTGTTACCAGTAGAAGGTATCTGAGTTACTGGTGGTGAATTCCTATGGGTCTGCTGCAACCTTAATTCTTGCCTCCTCAGAAGAAATAATTAGACTGAGGGGTATAAGGCAAAAAATAAAAATAAAAAAGAGACAGAGGCAAGTTTTAGAGCAGGAGTGGAAGTTTATTTAAAAGGCTTTAGAACAGGAAAGAAAGGAAAATATGTTTAGAAGAGACCCAAGCAGGTGACTTGAAGTACAAATGCGATGTTTAACCTTTATTCCTAGGAATTTATAGGTTGGCCCCTTTCCCATACTTCTTCCCTTAGGGTGGGCTGCCTACATGCACAGTGTTCTCCTCACCCTTGGGAAGTGAGCATGTGCATTGTATTTAGGAAGTTGTACGCATGCCCATCTCAGGCTTTCTCCCCCTTTTCTGGTGTAGTGCCGCCAGAAGGCCATTTTGCTGGTGCCTGCACTCAATTAACACTTTAGTGCGATAGGTGTAGATCATCAGGAAATGGCCTCACCTTGGCACCAGCTGCCAATTTATCACTTTTAGAGAGGCAATGTGATAATTACTGAACTATCACTTGACATTGTTAGTGGATCAGGGGAGAGCCCTCTCCTGCCCTACTCATGCCTGACTAACTACCTGTAACAATTTCAACTATTTTGGATAAACATCCAGAAATGGGATTCCTGGATCATAACTTTAGTTCTATGTTTAATCTTTCGAGTGAATGCCAAACTGGTTTTCATAGCAGCTGCAGTAGTTTGCGTTTCCATCAACAGGGTACAAAGGTTCCAATTTCTTGATATTCTCAGAAACACTTTTTAAAAAAATAATAGCCATCCTGACGTGTGTGAGGTGATACATTATTGTGTTTTGTTTGTTTGTTTTACATTTCATTTTCCTGATGATTAGGGGCATTGTGCATTTTCTCATGCATCTGTTAGTCTTTTGTATGTTTCATTGGTGAAATGTCTACTCAAGTCTTTAGGCCATTTTTAAAAACTTAGGTTATTGGTATTTTGTTGTGTTTTGTTTTTTTACCATTGAGTTGCAGGAGTTCTTTATGTATTTTGGAGACTAACTTCTTATGTAGACAAAAAAATAGCAATAACTCAAATAAAATCAGAAATTAAAAGATGAGATATTACAACTGATGCACAGAAACAAAAAAGATTATAAGAGACTACTATGAAAAATTATATGCCAGCAACTTAGAAAATCTAGAGGAAACTGATAAAATTTCAGAAATATACCAGCTACCAAGACTAAATAATAAGGAAATAGAAAGTATGAATAGATATGTAATATAGTATAGAGATCAAATTAATAATTATAAACCTCAACAAAGAAAATCCCAGAACTGGATGCCTTCACTGGTGAATTCTTCCAAACATTTAAGGAAGAATGAAAGTTAATGTCTTTCAAATACTTCCAAAAATATTAAAGAGGAGGAAACACTTTTAAACCTTTTATATAAGGCCAGTATTTCCTTAATACCAAAGCCAGACAAGAAAATAAAACTACAACCAATATCCCTGATGAATATAGATACAAAATCCTCAACAAAATATAAGCAAACTGAATTCAAGAGTTCATTAAAAGAAGTATGCACCATGAGCAACTGGAATCTATCCCTGGAATGCTGAGATGGTTCAGCATACAAAAATCAATTGATGCGATATATTACACTAACAGGATAAAGGATAAAATCACCTGATCATCTGAAAAGACACAGAAAAGCAATTGCCAAAATTCAGCAGATTTTCATGATAAGCTTTCAACAAACTAGAAATAGAAGAAAATTACCTCACTATAATAAAGGACATATATGAAAAGCCCACAGCTAATATAATTCTCAATGGAGAAAAACTGAAATCTTTCCCTTTAAGATCAGGAACAAGACAATGATGCTCACTATTGTCCAATTTAAGATCTACTTTGTCACATCTTCAGTAAGTTAGAATTTTGGGGCACATATAACTACTAATCTTAATCATTTCAGAGACTTTTTTCTTTCATCAATTAAAGGAGTGCAGTCCAGATATTTAATCTCTCCCTGATGTAAATAATGATATCCCTTTCACTCGCATCCATGTGAAGAGACCACCAAACAGGCTTTGTGTGAGCAATAAAGCTTTTTAATCACCTGGGTGCAGGCGGGCTGAGTCCGAAAAGATTCAGCGAAGGGAGATAGGGGTGGGGCCATTTTATAGGATTTGGGTAGGTAAAGTAAAATTACAGTCAAAGGGGGGTTGTTCTCTGGTGGGCAGGAGTGGGGGTCACAAGGTGCTCAGTGGGGGAGCTTTTGAGCCAGGATGAGCCAGGAGAAGTAATTTCACAAGATAATGTCATCATTTAAGGCAGGAACAGGCCATTTTCACTTCTTTTGTGGTGGAATGTCATCAGTTAAGGCAGGAATCGGCCATCTGGATGTGTACGTGCAGGTCACAGGGGATATGATGGCTTAGCTTGGGCTCAGAGGCCTGACAATCCCTAGTATAAGGTGGACACAGTTAGTTAGTTTTGCTCTTTAATATATTCCGAAACTAGACCTAGCTACATAATTTGTAGATCCTAGTGCAAAATGAAAATGTGGAATTCTTTGACCAAAATGCAAGAAAAAAAGGACACATATTGTATGTTTCCATTTATATGAAAGAATCAGAATAGGCAAATCCATAGTTAGAGAAAGCAGATTAGTGGTTAGCAAAGAATGCCCACTTAATGGATATTAATGGATATGTGGTTCCTATTTGGGGTAATAAAAATTTCTGGAACTAGACAGTGGTGATAGTGATTCAATATTGTGAATGTACTTAACACCACTGAATTATGCACTTAAAAATGGTTAAAATTGTAAATTTTACATTATGTGTATTTTATCAAAATAACATTTTAAAAAGCGGGAAAAATGTGATGATAAAGGTGATAAGTTATAAAAGTTTTTGCTTTCTTTTGGAGTTCATCTCTCAGCTTGTCATGTGTTTTTAATTTGCTGTTTAATATTATAAATAACAAAAAATCAAAAATTAAAATGATTAGCATGAATTTTAAATTCCTCTTTATATTTTTCAATGCCAATCAGTATTCTATAACTCATATATATATAGGTATTTTACCCGTGTCAGAACAGTGGAAATGCTGAATAAAACTCAGTTGCTTCATTTAATTTGACATGCATACCCTCGATCTTAGGCTTACTGATGAGTAAGTGAGGACTAAAAATAAAATGAACAATGAACTACCGTTTCTTTGCCTTTCCTTCTAGGTCATCATTTTCAGCATAAGTGGTTGACTAAACACAGGGAAGAATTATGAGTAAGATAGGATATGATAGGGCTCCTTGATTTTTCAAGTTTCATAGAACACTATTACCTTCTTAGAACATTGGAAGCCAAAGGAAATGTGGCCTATCCAGACTTTCAGCACCTTCACTTACCCAGTGGTAGAAGTAACATGCATTCTTTGTACTTATTTTGAGTCTCACTGAACTCTCATTCACATGTATTTTGGATCCACCACAATTCTGTGCTCAGAGGACACTGCAGTCCTTATATGTGAGTGGGATGTCAAGGAACTCTACACATGGATCCTGTGGCTATCTCCTTTGCTCAATGTCTATACTCCATTATCTCATCACATTTCACTGACAAAACACAAATTTAAAAGTAAAATTAAGTTCAAGATGTTGTAAACAGTCTTCCACCACATGTGGGGCCCTGCTGAGTGTGAGGTTCCGTATAACTTCACTAGTCCCCTGCCCATGAAGTCAACTCTGCTCCAAATACATTAGTTTGTATCCTCTTTTTAATCCTAACTTCTCCTATTAAAATTACTCCACCACCAAAATATTGTGTCCCCTGCATTTGATTTCATACGGACTCAGGGAACTCAATTTATCAGTTTGAAAGACATGAATTTAATAACATTAAACCAATTTTTAACTTCTAGATGATATAATTAATATCCTTTGTGGCTTTTTTCAATTATTTATGTGTTTCAACCCAAAATTAATGACTTTGTAATTTTTTTGTTAAGCTTCCTCATGTTGACCTTAGAACAGTTACATTATTGAACATTCTGATTCCCAGGTGTCCCCTTTCTTATCATTTAAGGTTGAACTCCTGAGGAACAGATGCTTCTGTTGAAAAGTTATTTATTTATTTTACATCTTTTTTTTTTTTTTTGAGATGGAGTCTTGCTCTGTTGAACAGGCTGGAGGACAGTGGTGTGATTTCTGTTCACTGCAACCTCCCCCTCCTTGGTTCAAGCAGTTCTCCCGCTTCAGCCTCCCAAGTAGCTGGGATTACAGGTGTGTGCCACGAGACCTGGCTAATTTGTGTATTTTCAGTAGAGACGGGGTTTCACCATGTTGGCCATGCTTGTCTCGAACTTCTGTCCTCAAGTGATCCACCTGCCTCAGCCTCCCAAAGTGCTGAGATTACAGGCATGAGCCACTGTGCCCGGCTATTTATTTATTTATATCTTAAGTCAATAATGTTTGTTTTTATTTTCTCCCTATGATTTTCTGATATTAATTTTCATACTTCTCATATATTTATTGTGTATTTTTATTTTTGATCTTTAATTGTGTTTATCATCCTATATCCAGATTAACATCCTTATAATTTATTTCTTTGTCCTTATCTCGATTACACTCATTCCCCAATCCATACTGTTGCCAAAGGGATAACGTGGCGACATGTATCTTACATGAGTCATTTACTTATTCTAAAACTTGCTTTGGTCTTGCATTGCCTGGTACATAAATTCAGACTTAGCTGATGTACTACATCTACTGCATTGAAACACACTATTGAATAGGCAGGATTGATCAAAAGGAGAGTTACAAAGGGCACTCAATCCCTATAGAGGCTCCATAGAATCTAACTCTAGAGGAAGATACTAAATAATCTAGCAGTCACTTTACTAATTTTAGTTAGAAATACAGAAAAATTTCTGCAGTAAGAAATAATTTATAGAAAGAAATAGAACAAAATAAGGAAAAGCAGAAACAATAAAATACTTTAGTATCCTTGCCCCTATAAAAGTGAAGGTCATCAAAAATGAAAAATTGTAAATAAGAAGGTAAAAAGTAATCAGCAATTGCACTGCAGGTACTCCACTTACAGTTGTGGTGGCTACAGCAACCCTTGACGGTGAAAAAATCACAATGGAATTAGGTAAATCATAATTAGAATTGAAGTCAAACAGAACCATTTAGCATTACTTGTGGTAAGACCTGTGCAAGACTTTGCAAAAGGACTGTGCCTCAAATAAACAATGTCAACAAAGAAGTTCAGTTTTGTATGAAAATGTTAATTTGAATCTTCCATCTCACAGTGTATGTAGGCACTCAAGATCCATTTCTTGTCTGCTGAATTTAGCTAATATAAACTGTGTAGTTGCATATTTATGTTGAACCACCTGTTCTATTTCTCAACGTTGATGCCTAAAGGAAAACTCAAGAAATCTAAGAAGTAATACCGAATAGAAACGTATTCTCCAAGATGTCTTTGTCATTTAGGCTGAGATTGGAGTACGTGCACCAACCAGCTGCTCACCTTGTACTCCTCAACTTTTCAAAAATGCTGAATCTCCTCAGTGCATAATAGAGACAGAACAAAAAGCCAACATAAAGCAGACTTCCAACGTTTTATAGTTTCCTCTAGTAGGAAAGATCTTTTCAATTTTTCCTCTATTGTTTCATTATCTGGAAAGCTCCATATCATCGTTTAAGATCAACACAAGATCACCTCCATTGTGATATCTTACTAAGAACCCTCCTGTCAGGAGTAATTATCAATACTAGGGCTCTACAGTATTCTGTATGCACTCTAATTTAGTATCTCATTGATGGCATTGTTTTATAATGTCTCTGACCTTTCTCTGATGGGTTTCCTTCTCACTCTGGGTAAAGCTCAAAGTCCTTACTATAGATGTAAGGTGCTGCATGACCTGGCTTCCAGCTATCCCTTTGATCTCATTTCTTCCCACCTTTCTCACTTTCATGTTTCTGCAGTCAGATTGACCTCTGTACTCTGCCTCTTTCTGCTACTCCAGGACATTGGCACTACCAGTCTTTTCTGGTCTTTTCTTTTAACATATTTTCCTTTAGATTTATCATTGGTTTATTCCTTTGTCCCCCTCTTTACATGGCCTCATCAGAGATCCTTCCTAATCATTTCGCCAAAAATAGGCCTATTCCCACCATGTCACTTTTTCTATTTTTACCATCATTTAGTTTCTCTTCATATACTTTGTTCCCACAATTTTTAAAAAAGTTTATTTGTTTGATGCTGTTGTCTATGTGCTCCACCAATACAATGTATGCTTCATAAAATAAGGATTTTTTCTATTTTTAAAAATTTTGAGATAATTGGAGATTCGCATACCATTGTAAAAATTGACTGCAGATAGATCTGTGTTCCTTTAATCAGTTTTCCCCAATGGTGACTTCTTGCAAAATTATAGGAAGATACAACCACCTGGATATTGACATTGGTTCAGTCAAGATATAGAACACTTCTATCACCACAGAAGAGAAGGACATTTTTTGTTTTACTGCAATCATTTGCTACCCAGGACTTTTCCTGGAGCACAATAGGTATTCGATAAATAGTTGTTGAATAGTAAACACATTTTAATCTCATATTTTAAACTATAGATTCCATAAAGGCAAGGACAGCATCACATCTCTTCAGTGACTGGGCCACCATCATCCATAGTTGTGAACATATAACAGGTGATTAATAAATGTTTATGGAAAGAATAAGATATTTTTCTTAAATTATAAAACACATGTTATCCCTTTATAAAACCTACATAAAAAGGATATAGGCCACAGATTGAAAAGACTCAGACTAACAAAAATAAAGAAAGATATAGTTGGCACAGAGTTTGTATTTTCAGTTTTCTGTTTTTCTTCCAGATCTCAGCTCCATGGACTTGGCAAGCCCACATTTGAATTTTGCCCTTTGATCATCATCAGATCACAAAAGATCATGCTGGTGTCCCTGCTTCTTCCTGGTGATTCTCTACAACTTCTATAGCTTGTACTACGCCACTTAGAGAAACAGAAAAGTAACTGAAGAGGAATGTAGTACATAGAATGTGAACCATACCTCAGTGAACATCCCTTCTTTCTAAAATTGTAATTCAAAAGTTCCCTGCTGTCTTCTCTCTTCATACAAACTTGGTTTTATGTGTGTGTGTGTGTTTGTGTGTGTGTGTGTGTGTGTGTGTTTCTAACCTAACTTTTCTAGTTGTTTTTAGCAAGAACATTGGTCAGCAGAAACTCAAGCTATTTCTTCATAAGTAGAAATGGAATGTAGATATTATTTGAATATTTCAATTAAGTAAGGTGAATTATAGGCTTGGGATCTGTTAGGCTTCTTTCAGGATGAAGTAATTATCACATTTATGACAATAAAAACACGAAAAGGAAAACATGGTTGATGATACATACTATGAGAGCTATGTAATTTAATCAATTTTATATAATATAAAGAATTTTATGCAACTTTAACACAGTAATCTTTCTACCTTGCAAATTTTTAGTACACAATGCTGCAAGGAACATGGGTATACAGATTAATGGTATTATAAGTCTGTGCCTAAACAATTTTTTTAAAAAATACTAAATATACTGGAATGTGCAAAAGAAGCACCTAAGAAATGCTGGCTATCAGATTATAACAGTGGGCTATTAAAAAGAGAATAATGTAATGGAAATGATTGATATAACTATTCTGGTTAGAAACTGCAAAACATTTCAGTTGACCTTAGACAAAAAATGAATATGCAATATGACAAAAGAAGTAGGCTGCAAAAATGGCAAGATAACTCAAATATTCTCTAATTTACACACATGCATAAGTAGTAATCTGTCATGAATTGGCACCACTTCAGCTGAAATAAACCAATAAATTGTCAGTTTCAGCAATTTGGAAAAGGTTTTATTCAGCACCCATTCACTCAGCCAATAGTGGCTGAATGACGGCAGATACTTAGGCAACGAGGCTTCATTACAGAAATGGTTTCTTCTGTACACTAAGAATCTAGTGGATGAAACACAAATTAATTGAATAATCACAGAAATATATTTATAATTGTAAATTGGATACCTATTAGAAGGAGAGAACATTGAATAATGGCAGAACAGTGAACACAATTACTGCCTATCCAACAGCCACTACCACTTCTTGCTTTTTAGTCATAGTCCCTCTTACACGGTTGAAGTATTTTGCCACATCCCCCTTCCTCCCTGCTGGGATCTTCTTAACCAAGGTTGCCACGTTTGGGGCTCCAGAAGTATCTTGCCAAGGTAAGGAAATCATCTGAGAAACACGGGATGTCAAGTCAGAAGCTTTGCATCTTGGCATTGAGCCACTGTTAGCCACTAGATTCATCTATGTAAAATGAATAAAACTCATACAATTACTTGGACAATATTCAGTTATTTGGAGCTAAACACATCTGTATTTAAAAAAGCAATATGAACACACACACAAGCATATTCACTAGTATATGCTACTATTATCTCCATGTAATTGTTAACATTTTATATAATGATATTGTCCAACTATTTTAAATGAACATTTACTTCAAAGACTTAAATGTATGTTCGAAAAAAGTGTTTGAGAATTAAGGTTGACAGCATTACTGTCTCCTGTATGTCAGAGTACATTTTATTTTTCATCACTTCAGTGAAATGTGAAGCTAAATACAGCCATAGAAAACACCAATAGAAATTTAGCCTATTGCTATCAAATGTCTTCAATACAATTTTTAATGAAATTCTCAATTCTCTGCCTCACTAATACAGCCTGTTAAAGCCAATAAAGCATTTTAGAACTCTTTAGAAATAAGTGAACTCAAGGGAACAGTATTTTCCAGGAAAATGATAATGTGATACAGAGCCTTTTATGTTTGGGTCACTAGTTTGAAAGTAGCTCACGTTGTAAGTGATGGAAAGTCATTACTGTTCACTGGCCTATGTGAAATTAGTAGGTGGTTTCAGTCAAATTGTTAGTGAGTAGGTGTTCACATCCCAACTGGCATTAATTGACATGCATGTTGACAGTTTTATTATGAGTACCAAGGACTGTAGGCAATGAAAATATGATTTGGGGGCACATGACAAGTAACAGTCCACAAGGCCAGGCGAAGGTATGTTTCTGAGAATGTACCCATGGAAAGAGTTTGAAAGTTTTTTCTTCTCAGGAGTTTCTTTGAATGGTTTCTTTAGTGCTCAGAATTTTTAAATGGCAGAGGTTTATTTAGAACATTGATTTGTTTTATCTCTAATGCTGCTCCATATTTTCAGAACATTAGTTTTTAAATCCCATGTTATTTAGAGTACATCCAAAAGCTAGTTATCAATTTTCTTAAACCAATTAAGTTATAACCTCTTGGCTAGAGCAAGTAATCAATCACTTGTTTTCTAGATGATTATGAAATTTAACCAATTTTGGAAGTAAAATAGAATGTACCTTATAGAGATTCACCAAAATTCCTTGACTCAAATGGCACTGAAATATAATTTTTCTGTATAGAAAAATGTATAGCTGTCTGTCTGAATCTCCTAATTAACTGTCAGGTGTAACTGGCAGAGGCTGAAAGGTCAATTTAATCAAAATCTCAGATATACCATCAAGTAAACAAATATATACTGGACAAAGGCAATGCTTATAAATTGTTCAATTTTGTGAAAGTTGGATAGTAATGTCCAGTAGATAAAATTCTCTAAATAGGTCTCTTTCTCTCTCTTGCTCTCTGACACACACATGTAAACATACACACCAATTAGGAAATAAGCCATCCAGTAACCATTTGTTACTGAGTACCTATTATTTTATTATTTTCTAGGAACTTTAGTCTTCTTCAATATAATAGCTCATCTAATGCTATCAAAACTCATAAAGATTGCCATTTGTATTTCCATATCATAGGTGAAAGGCAAGTCTTAGAGGAGTAAAAGTGCTTATCCAGGTACCAATGACTAAATAGTTCAGGTTTCACATTCTGTGTTTTTGTGACTTCAAAATCCATGTTTATTCCACTACACTAATGGAGGTGCCTATTTCGAATTACAATTTAGGCATTCATAAGCAAGTCATTTCCGCTTTTTTAGAGATCTTATATGAAATAAGAGATTATAAATAAATGTATTCCTAAATCCCTGTTAGCTGACCTATTATAAGATTATGGCTATATTCTAGTTGTTGCAGGCAAGAATTAGAATCATTAACTATGTTCTATCTAGAGTGCATCTTAATGGTAGGTGCTATGCAGAGTGCAAGGGGAAGAATACAGGAACTTGCTTAAATGCTAGGAAATGAAGATTAGTAACTACGTAGTATGAACATCAAGTTTTATGTAAGGAATAAGTCAAGAATTTTAATGGATGAACAATTATTACCAGGAGAGGAAAACTATAAGCAAAAAAAAAAAAAAGCAAATGAGAAAATTAAGTCAATAATATTTAAAAAGAAGATATATAATTGTGAGAACAAGTTTTACCATGTATGAAATACATAATCATTCCTGGGTGAGATTTGTTGCCATTAACTCCTCTATAGAAGGCTCTAGACTTGGAATCTCATGACTTTATGCACCTTTTTTTCTCTCATATCAAACTAAAGAAAGGCTACTCTGTTGGATACACATTAAGGGATGGCATCATGCATATTGTGGAAATTGGGTTGGGTCTCAAAGGATAAGAGGAGTAACTGAAGGCATATAAAATGATTTTCCTATGTACTTTAAATTTCTCATTCTGATAGCAGGATTACTGAAATTCTTGGTGGAAAATGTCTTTGCTTAGTAAATTGCACTGAGTATAAAACAATGCTAGAGCAAGGGAAGAAATGAACTGTTAAAAATCAGCTACATAAGCTCAATGGCATATTTTCATGAGATCAATCTAACTGAGCCAAAATTGAGGCTTTTTATTACAGGAGCTCTATGATGCAATTTTTTTAACATTTGGAAAATTACAAAATTTTATTAATTCTGTATACTACAGTTTATTCATATTTAAGTAAATACCAAAATGATATTGAATTTGATTAAAAACTTCTAAAGCCTTCTGCTGAAATTGTCTATGGAGGCCATGGAAGGATCCTTTAAAAATAATATCGCTGATTGATAGGAAATTTTCACCCATTGAGGATGGGTTTGATTTGAGAAAATAGTAAGACCCAGTTTAATAGCAGTATGGCAAATTAGGCAAAAGATTCTAGGTGTGAAATACTGTTTTTGATCAAATTGAAGTGTGACTGAAAACTAACATAAGTGATTTGTGTGTCTGTGACTTAAAAACTAGGACTGATGGCAATTCCACGGGAAGAATGAAAAAATTTAAGCACCGTTAGAATATTTGAACAGTGTCTAAAATCCTCTTGAAATGGCTATTGTGAAAGGAAAAACAATCCCTATTTCAATATTTTGCAAGTTTGTTAGAAAATTTAATTTTATATACTACTCATATTAGGTATAGAAAGTAAATATAACAAACCAAAATTGGACATATTAAAATTCATTTTAATCATCAGCAACAAAGCAGAAAGACTAACCTGTTTTAAAAATTCATTATTTAGCCAAAATTATTTTAAAATAGCAGTGGGAAAAATAAAACCACTAGAGTAGATATTTCAAAATCCTGGATGACAGGTAAATCATTCAACACCTTTGATTTTCATAACTTTGGTAATATGCAGGCTTATTTCGAGGTTAAAATTAAAGATTGCTTTCGGAATTGTTTTGTCAAATGCACAATGCTGTAGAAAAGTTAAAAATCTTGATTGTGATCATTCACTTCCTTTTCATTGTTATTGTTGTGTTGGTGTTATATCAAGTAGGATATTGTATTTGCCCAATAACAGGTAATTCGTTTCAAAGGGGCTCAAACAATAAGTCCATTTACTGTATTGTGTAACATTAAATCCAAGGTATTTGAGCTTCAAGACTGATTAATTTACTGACTCAGTGATGTTATCAACAATCTGTCTTTCATTTCATTACCTTGTCAGCCGTGTGCTTGTCCTACTCTTTACACGACTGCTACGTTTTCAACTATCACATCCAAACATAGCAGTGGTCGGAGAGAAAGAAAAAAAATACTTTTCCTCTGCTGAAGAATAAGGCTGCATTTTCCAAGATATTTACTAGATGTTTAGCCCTCTCATGTAACTCTCCCTCAGTCTCCTTGGCAGAGCTGGGTTATACAACAACACTAAACAAGAAATTGGCAAGAGAAATGGAATTATTATGAGGCCTCAGACAGGTTGGGATTTTCTCAGAATTGAGGAAGGGTCAAATTCCCAGAGAATGACTACCTGAGCTAAATCATGGCTGTGTTAGAAAGGTGATCAACAATATACCCACACATACCTACTGGTTCAAAGATTTTTTTGTTGTTACTGGAGAACAGTAATTGGTTATTTTTGTTTCCTAGAGCACTGGGGAATCAATAGTTGTGTAATGCTGTAAAGTTCATGTCTGTTACTCACAGAAGTACTACATGTCCTTGCAGTATAAGAGCAGTAGGTTCCTTCCTTTCCCACCCCAAAGATAGCCAAAAGGCTGCCTTTGGGCTCAGGTTTTACATGGTCTATGTAATCTACTATATATATTTGATTGACCACGTCAATTAGAACTCTTTTCTGTGAATTTTAAGGACAAGTTATAAGTGAAAAATTTGATGAGATTTTATAAATATTCATGTAATCACCACATGTTTATAGAATTTTCATTCACTTCCTTTTCATTGTTATTGTTGTGTTGGTGTTATATCAGGTAGGGTAGATCCAAAAATTCCCTCATTCTCCCCTTTTAGTCAAACTTCTACCTCACCCCAGAGCACTGACAACCACTGATATGCTTTCTATCATTTTAGTTATTACTTTTCCATAACTTTATATAAATGGAATTATACAGTTTTTTGTGTCTGGCTTCTTTCATTAGCCACAGTATTTATGAGATTCTTTCACAGTGTTGTATTTAATAGTAATTTGTTTCTTTTTACTGGTGAGTATTGATACACCGTATGTGTTAATCTCTTCACCAGTTGATGGATATTCATTATGAATAAAGCTACCTTAAATATTAAAATAAACATTCTTCTGTAGCATATGCTTTCATTTCACTTGAGTAAACTTCTAAGAATAGGATTGCTGTATCATAGGGTAAGCTGTGTTTACCTGTATAAGTATGTATTTAACTTTATTAAACAACTACTCTTCAGATGTTAAAAGTGGCTGTGCCATTTTAGATTGTCAGTCTCAATGTATGAGAGATCTGTTTCACATTCTTGACAACTGGATATTGTCCATCTACTCTTAGTTTTAGCTATTTTATTCTTGATTAGGGATATGTCATTTGGTTTTAACGTATGTTACCTTATTGCTAATCATGTTCAACAGCTTTTCATGTGCTGATTTGGCTTATTTTCCTTTTGCATACATATTTTTTATGTAAAGTCACTGTTAAAATATTTTACCTGCTTTTATAGGGCTGCCTTATTATTGAGTTGTAACAGTTATCTCTCTATCCCATGTGTATGTAAGATATATAGATTTATATATAATATATATTTATATATAAGATATATATTTGTATATATGTTATATATTTTTATATAAGATGTATATTTGTATATATGCTATATATTTTTATATAAGATATATATTTATACATATATGTGTATATCTTGTTTACATATAAGATACATGCATATATATTATAGAGTCTTTTATTAGATATATGTATTAATATTTAAATACTAATATTAATTAATAACAATGTTGCATATATAAATACACATTAGATGTATGTATTTTGAATATTTTTTCACAGTCTGTGTTTTATCTTTGTGTTTTCTTAACAGTGGCTTTTAAAGAGAAAAAGTTATTTTTTTCCTCTTATGGTTCATATATTATTGTATGTCCTATCTGAAAAAATTTACCTAATCAAAGGTCATAAGTATTTTCTCCTATGTTATATTCTATGAGTTTTATTGTTTTAGTTCTTACAGATAGCAATATGATGCCTTTAAAATTAATATTTGTTTATTGGGTCAAGGTTTATTTTTTATAAAAGTATGGATGTCCAATTTTGCCAGCACATATATTGAAAATAGTATGCAATCTCTGTTAAATTGCCTTTGCACTTTTGCTGAAAATCAACTGACTATATATGTGGGGATCTATCATTCTTTTCCATCCTTTCATTAACACCTACCATCTTGATTGATATGGATTTATTGTAAATTTTGGACTCAAACAATGTATCTTCAAGTTTACCTTTGTTTTTCAAGATCATTTGCCTGTTCTATGCCCTTTGAATTTTTACATACATTTTAGAATTTTTTAATTAATTTTTTTACAAAAATGTCAGCTTGGATTTGATGAGAATTGTGTGAAGGTTATACATGAATACTTTGAGGATGGACATCTGAACAACACCGAAACTTCTGATTCATGAATCTGTCTGTTCATTTATTTGTCTTTTTAAATGTTTCTCAGCATTATATAATATTCAGTGTACAGATATTGCATATATATTTTTCAATATTTCATATACGTGACTGTTTTATATAAATAATATTTTCTATATTTAGATTCTCAATTTTTCACCGCTACCGAGAAATAAAAGAGACAATTAATCTTTTTATTCTACTTGTATTCTGCAAACTTCTAAAGTAATTCATTACTTCGTGTAATTTTTTTTGGTACATTTCTAAGATAATTTGTGTAGACAAAAATCTCATCTGCAAATAGTGACTTCTACTTTTCTAATTTCTATGCTTTTAAAAATCTTTCCTTGTCTTATTAAAGTCTAAGACCTCTGGTACAATGTCAAATAAAAGTGATGAAAATGGGAATCTTTCCTTTTTTGAGATTATATATTAAAAACTTCAGTATTCCATCAGTACGTATGTTTATAGTAGTACATGTTTTGTATCTGCCATTTATCTGGTTAATATCCTTTCTGTTCCAAATTTGCTAAAAGTGTTTAATAATTAAATAAGATTAAATTTTGTCAATTTGTTTTCTTTAGATACCAAAATAATAATGGTTTTTAAAACATTTTCTTCTAAGAATAATTAAAACGACATTAATCTTTATAGGTTAAGCTTGCATTTCTGAGATTGAATTCAACTTGGTCATGAGGTATTAGTCTTTTATATAATGTTAGGTTCATTTTGCTAAAATTTTGTTAAGGATGTTTTGTGTAAGTTTATAAGGGGTACTGACCTGTAGGTCTCTCTTTTTTTCTACTTTTTCTCCCAAGTAGTTCATAATAATTCTAAGTGAATGTGAAAATAACTGACCATAAAAAAATGATGCAAAAGCTGGTAAACCTAAAGGAGAAATGGATAAATTAGCAATTATAAAGTTATATTTTAACAATCCTCTTTTAGTAACAGAGATTAAGTAGATAGAAATAAGTAAGAATATAGAATACTAAAAAAAGTCAACAAATTTGACCTGACATTTTGAAACATGCCACAAACAATAACAGAAAACGCATTACTTATCAGTGTTCATGGAACCCTCAGCAAGATGGACCATTTTCTGTGTCATAATATCAGTCTCAATAAATTTAAAAGACTGAAATTATACATACAACAGTATGTGATCATCTGAAATTAAATTTGAAATATCAGAAAAAATCCCAAATATTTCAAAATCAAACAACATACTTCTAAATAAATTATCGACTGCAGACGAAATAGCAATGGCAAGTAGAAAATATACTAAAATAAATAAAAATACAAACACAACTGATCAATATTTACGGAATAAAACTTAAAAAGTGAGCTTAAAGTATAATTAAAAAAAGAAAAAAAAAGACTTTTTCTATCCAATTTCAGTCAGCACAGAACAACACTTTATGTTCAACAAATCCATTCCATGCCCCTGTTGTGGGGAAGGAAGTTGGGAATTGCACAATGAAGAAAGCAAATCATTGGAATTTTTTCTTCTGAAGTTATGGAGACCTTTACTTTTGGAATTTGTTTCATATTTCACAGATATATCTTATGCAATATTCTAGATACTTGTGAATGTTTTTAAACATGAAAAATATCATTTCAAAATAAAAAAGTGATCAGAGGGAAATGTTACATTAAATGTTCATATTAGGTAAGAATCAAAGCCTCAAATGAATACTCTAAAAGTCTGCCTGAAGAAATTAAAACAACAATAACAATAACAAAACACTAAATTAAACTCAAAGCTAATATGAAAAAGGAAATAAGACCAGAGCAGAGATAACTAAAATTGAAAACAGAAACATAATAAATAAATAAATAATACCAAAAGTTGGTACTTTAAGAGATTAAGAAATTCAATTTTTAAAATGAATGAGAAGATACAAATTACTAATATCAAGAATAATGAGGAGCTATGGTATCAGCTCTCACAGATATTAAAAGTATAATAAGATAGTGTTAGAAAAAACTTTATGCAATACATTCCAGACTGTAGATGAAATGGATAAGTTCCTTGAAAGACAGCAACTCTATTACTACAGCACACCCAAGGAGAATAAACTGAATAACCTTGAATCTATTAAAAAACTGAATTCATACTTAAAATATTTCCATAATAGTTTCCCAGTAGCACATATTTCACAATAAATGTTAGTTGTCATCATATTATTAATTTTTATTCAGTTATTCAGTATTTATTGAGTTAGATATTTTAATTCAGAAATAATTATGATCTTAATTAGTAAATATTATTTTAAAGAACATCATGTTTTTATCAAATATATTTTTTCTCACTTTGGAAACTCAAAGGCAATAATTGTATTGTTATTCATTTAATATACATTAGATCATTTTTATTTCAATTACTTGCAAGATTTTATCTCCTTTTGTATATCATATCTTTATCTCCTCATAATGCTAAATATTGGTCTACCCTTCAACCTCTTTCTTCAGAGATGTTTTTATATCTCATCTAATGTGCTATAGCATTGGACAAAATAATGCATCTCACTGGAAATTGATATGTCTTGTTTAAAGCTACCAAATTCCTTCCTTTTTTACTATCCAGCATCCTTAAAAATAATATGAATAAAAAGGATTTAATAGAATAGTCTTTCTCCTGTTAGAGAATGCCTGGAATATAAAATATGTCAAATGCATGAGAACTTGCTCAAAATATGACTATAATGCTATAGGCATATTAGTTAATGTAATTCAATAACAATTCTGAAAAGGCATGTTTAAACTTTGCTAAGTAGTGGTTTTTGAAAGGAAACAAATCTTCCTTTGAATTTGATTGAAAAATGCTTAACTACTCAATTTCTTCAACTAGCTTTGTTTGCATATAATTTGGTTTCACTGCTTTGTGACTGCACATTTGCATTTAAATAGATTCATCTTCAAATGATGTGCAACATACAATACAAATGTGAGAATGTGAGGCCATTTTGTAGAAGACATTTTTACTGACCTGATAGTCCAAAATGTTCCAAAGCTCTCTTCGACATTTTAAGAATTGCACAATGAATTTTATCACACCTAGAACTCATACGGAAATTATAATTTGAAATGATTTCTCAGTGTGTGGCTGGAACCTAACTCTTTCCTTTATTCTTCACCTTATTCTAATGCACATTGATAAAAACTGAATATCTCATCCATTTTCTTAACTTCAAATCTGAGTAGAGGACTTTGCAATTTAAGGTAACTCAAATGACATTAAATCCTTTTATTGATTTTTCCTTCTGTGTGCAATGTCTATTTGAATTCTAATAGTGTCAAGCAAAATTCCTTCATACTGAATATTATAGAGAGGTTAAACTACAGCCAATATTAAAGTTTTAATTCTAATGTAGCCATTGAACATAGGTAACAATAAGATCATTAAAATATACATTCCTCTGTAAACCCTCACTACCTTTTATATTTACATACTTTAAACCACTTGTACCTTACTTATTTTCCTGACAGAAAGTTGATTTGACAAAGGCTAGTACACAATGCATTGCATGAAGGCTCCTAGTATGTTCATGACTTGGAGATGGCCAGACTTGTTTTTATTTTTTCTTTTTTAAAAAATGATTTTTCTTTTAAGTCTCATCAACTCGATAGCATCAATCTAGTTTTTAACAATTGGCCTCCGTCACTAAAGCAAGAGCTATATAAATATAATTATTATATTTAATGCTTGAGTAGAGTTTATTCATGTGCTGTTTTACTAAAAAGTCTGTCTTTTGACGGAAACTGATTTCTTGCATCTGTGACAGGTAATAGAACTCGTACCAAATCTAATCAATATAATCCCAACCTAGTGAACAGAGCCATTCATTCAAAAATATAAGTTTTTTCAAACCAGAGTGGAGCCCAAGAAATAATCTCCATATAAAGTTCTCTCTCTGCTGAAAATAAGCTAATAAGAACTGCTAAGAACCACCTTGAGACCAAAAGGAGAAAAACTACTTCATAAAGGACCCAGTTAAAACAACAAAAACTGAAAAAGAAAATGAAAAGGGAGAACTCATGGCTTGGTCATATTAAAAGAGTGCTGAATCAAACTGTACCTGAAATGTCTATTAATGTAATTAACTAAATTTACTACATTAAATTAAGTTAATCACACCAATTAATTACATCAAATTAAATAAAATGAAATTAAATTGTATATTAACGTAATTAATGAACTCTATAAATGTATAACAACATACTGAAAGAAAATTATATTTTGCTTGAGATACATGTGGTTGATATTACCCTTCCCATGCTAAGAGTTTTTTAATTTACCTATTTTCTCTAAGTAAAAAATATATTGCTAGTGCTGTACTGGTAAATATTTAACAGCCAGGTCTCCAAACATAGTCTTGATTTGTAATGTTGGTGTACCATCATCATGTCACTGAAAGTGAAGTTGGGAAGATTTACATAATCAGCTGTCACGAACCAGTGTGAGTCAACTCTGGCATATCACTGAAGCTAAATTGCAATTGTGTTATTGTCTTCTTAATTTTAATAATTTACTAGGGGGAAAACTAGATGTATAACAAAATGTTTAAATATTATTTGAAATAAATTTTTAAGGGCTCTGCTGTGCTTCATTTTTTTGCATGATATTATTTGAATAGTGGGGAGTAAAGAGAGATTTATTTAAGCAGTGTATTGGGTAAGAAGCATGGAACATAAACAGGAAAAGAAGAGACAGGGGAAGTATACGATGATATATGATGAAGTAAATGTAACTTAAGTTTCCGAATCCTTTGTTTCCACAGGCTTCTTCCTAGACCATAGTAATGGCCCTAGACATATGTGTACACAATCATATTTCTTTGTAAAATCATTAATGGTATAATATTTTAATCAAAGTTATTTAAGACCACTCTCTTTTGCAACTATAATTTTTCTACACTTTTTTAAGTATAGAAACCTATGGCCATAGGTGTTTGTTGAAACCATGAAAAAAGCATGCAGCCCAAAGAATGTGTGTAAATTTTTAAAAATAGATAAAATTAAAATATTGGAACTTCATCATTGAATACATGGAGAACAAAACCAGGGAAAGAAAACTATAGAAAGGGAAATGGAACTCTGTAGTGGTGTAGACTTAACTTGATGTCGGAGTTTCAAGAGAAGGAGTTTACAAGATCTCATAAAAGGTGAGAACTAGAATGAAATAATTAGATTTAGTTGTACAAAATCAATTTAAAATAACCAATTTAACAGTTTTAGGAGAACAAACTAGACGACAAGACAAGAAAGTAATATCAAATGCTGCTTTGGACTTTGGAGAAATGTGAATAACTCTCTCAATATCTCTCAAGATGTTTGAGCAAGATGTAAAAATAAATTAGCTTCAAGATGATCCCAAGCTTTAATCTCAAGTTTGAATACTTCACAAGCACACACACACACACATACACACACACACACTCAAGAGGTAATTTATATAATTACCTAACGTGTGTGTGTATATATTTATATATAATTTCTATAATATATATAATTGTCTCCACGTAAAATTAAAGCAACATTAATAATTAGAAAATTAATAAAACTTTTGCAATTAAGGGAACAAACATTTAAGAATGGACTATATAAGCGCTAATCCAATGTTTTGTATTTGTCTAACCTGTTTGGCTTTTTGCATAATTTCATTTTGATATAGTACACTTATTTGCTGGAAGGGAATAAAAAGTGCAGATGTAAGAGGGCAATTTACAATTGCTAATTGTTCAAGCCTAATGAAAGCTATATAGGAGATATAATTTTAGAAAACTGTGCAAAGCTAATTTGACCTAAATTCCCATGGTGTACTAGGCCAAGGAAAAATTATTATTCCAAAACGTAATTTAATATACAATAAAGAACTATTTCATGTTTATTTATTAGTATCTACTTTCTCACAATCGATGCAAGAAATATTATCTCTTTTTAAGATTTTTGTTCATTCAAAATTTCTGTACTTCAAAGAAAAAAATGATAGCTATGTTTTGCCACATTTACAAAATACTACAGAATAAGAAGA
This sequence comes from Pan paniscus, assembly GCF_029289425.2. NCBI lineage: Eukaryota > Metazoa > Chordata > Mammalia > Primates > Hominidae > Pan > Pan paniscus. Next base: position 94,684,747 of record NC_073260.2, on the reverse strand, counting down.
TTGCTTTGAAGTCGTGAGCATTTTTCTTCATAAGGGATGTGACAAGAAAAAGTTTTACTCAGCCTTATCTTCCATTGGTACAAAGTCAAAACATTTGGGAATGGTACATTTATTATTATTTCCATTACAGCCACTGTCAGTTTGAGAAATATTAATTTTGTCTAAACACACAGCTCGCAGAGTTTGAATAATCATTTCTGGAAATAACAAAACATAAAATATCAGGCTTAATGTTATGCTGTGTATTATCTGAAAATGGGACATGCTAGTAACTGAATTCTCTTGATTCTAAACGTTTTATTTTTTTCCATTTTTTTCTTTGTTAGTAAACTAAATACATCAAGACTCATTCACAGGGATGTATTGCTGGAAGACTGACGGAGGGAAAGAAAACAGAAGACGTCACTCATAGTGAGGGAGTAGTTCTGTAAGGGTCTAAATAAGAATCAGAAAGATCACAAACTAATGGCACCAGTCCTACAACTAGGAGGCTGTACTGAACCCTTGTCAGGGCGCTAGAATCAAAGGAAGCTTGGCTTGAGCTTGAATCACTCTTCTGTTGCTGGCTGCTGACAAATTATGTCACTTCTACAATGTTGTTTTGTGACATTTTATTGTTTATTGTGAAGGCAAAATAAAATAATAATTATGAAATGTTTGTTATTTTCCTGGTATAATATTAACAATAAATATAAACTATGCTGCTCTCTAAAGTAAAGAGCCTTTAAAGCAGGTATATGGACTCAGGCAAGAAGGAAAAAAAAATACTGGGTACGTTTAATATTCTATGTGTGACTTTGAGATCTCCAGAAATTTGCCAGTATATCTACTTCTAATATTCCTTCAAGAAAGTTGATAATACCTTGATAGTCATTACCGAGGTAAATTAATTTTCAGGTTAAAGTATATCTGGAATTTTCAGTACCTATTTTATTTCCTATACTTTATCTTTCTTTCTCTTTCTTTTCTTCCTTTCTTTCCTTCCTTCCTTCCTTCCTTCCTTCCTTCCTTCCTTCCTTCCTTCCTTCCTTCCTTCCTTCCTTCCTTCCTTCCTTCTCTCTCTCTCTCTCTCTCTCTCTCTTTCTTTCTTTCTTTCTTGACAGAGTCTTGCTCTGTTGCCCATGGTGGAGTGCACTGGCATGATCTTGGCTATATGCAACCTCAAACTCCCAGGCTCAAGCCATCCTCCCACCTCAGCCTCCCAAGTAACTAGGACTATAAGCATGTGCCACTATGCCTGGATAATTTTTGTATTTTTAGTAGAGAGGGGGTTTTGCCATGTTTCCCAGGCTGGTCTCGAACTCATGAGCTCAAGTGATCCATCCACCTGCCTCCTGCCTCGGCCTCCCAAAGTTCTGGGATCACAGGCAGGAGTCACTGTGCCTGGCCTATATACTGTATTTTTTTCTAATTCATTTTATTAAATGCACTATAGTAAAAATGTTCATAAGAATTTAAAGATGCCTGATTATTGAATGTGAAATGTGCTATAGAAATTAGAATTTTAAAGATGATATTTAGAATCATCTGTGAAGTCCTTTGATTTAGGACCTGTACATATTCCCTGAAAATTAGTTTCGTGAAATCTCTTCAATTCAAGAGATAGATGATCAACTTAAACCACTATGTCAATATTTAAAAAAGTAAATGACTCATTAAGACATATTTTTCTATTTTTCTGTACTGAAAAAATGTAATCAAACTTTGGTGATTTGGACCTGTCAATTCATCTAAGAAAAATAATGTTTCCAAAGCCGACTTAATTTTTCAAAAAAATGTGATTTCTAGTTTCATTTTGTCAATTTTCTCATCTGTAATAATGTATATGTCAATAGTAAATACCTTACAGAATTGTTGTGAACACCAATGACAGACTGAATGTAAAGCAGATATCAGAGTGCCCAATACATAGTAAGTCTTAAATAAATCTGGGTTATTCTTATTGTTGTAAGTATTGGCATAAATAATAAGTATTACAGTGTGGAAATTGTATCTATTTCTTCTTGGTCTTTTGGGTAAGATCAAGTGTGGAAATTGCATCTACACAACTAGTTCAGTTCTGTAATTATATATGTAATCTGTAATTGTTTCAGTAAAGGAAGAATGGAGTGTCAAAGATAAACAAAACTGGACACTAAAGTAATAGTAATAACTATTTTAATTAGTAATAACTAATGCAATAGGCAAAAATAGTTCAGCACGAACTAAACTCACCTTTGATTGGTACAGGAATGAATGGGTGTTTTAAAGAGAGAATGGAAGAAGACAGAGGATTGGTGAGTTGGGGCTCAGTGAAATGAAAAATTATGAAAGGGTTAGTAAATCCTAATGTGATTAGCCAGCTGTGCCTGCTACCTAGCAATTATCAATGATAGGATTCCATCCTTCCACAGAGACTGGGAGATGTGGCCCTAGCCTCAGATGTTGGCAGAAACAAGCAGTAAATTATTTTGACAGCCTTGAGTTTTCTTAGGCAATTCAAAGAGAGTAGGATTGTTATAACTATGTGGCCTTGAATTGTTAAAAACTATGTTCGTGTTTTTTTCAAGTCTTTATGGGCCAAGGTTGAGAATTAGTTGAGAAGAGGACTCAGAGAAGACTGACTAGGATTTTGTCCAAAAGAGAATTTTTGTCAGGGGTCATCAACAGAAACAGGAGAGAAAAATATCTGAATAAGTGCTTTTGAATATTAGTTCCTTTCCTAAGTAGAGCCATTTAGTTAATTTAAATTTAGTCCTTTAAATTTAATTATCATGGAGTTTATTATAAATTTAAATTACATGTGAGGGATTGCTTTTTAGACTATGAAAAATATCTAAAATATAATTTTACGTTATAAAATTTGAACTTCAAATAGTTGAATTTGAACTCACTGTGCTAGACAAATTACATAAAGACCTTCCTTCCACATACCATTTTCCAACTAAATCTAATATCTCAAGCCTCATGAATCTTGGCCTTTATATAAACTGTCATTTAGCATCCCTACATAAAATTTTTATTATCAGTAATGTCATACCAAACTAATAAAAGAGTATGATTTACTCTCATTTCCTTCCAACTAAGAAAATTTTGTTGTGCACAGTATAAAAGATTTCAGAAAACCTTCAAAGAGAAGCAAAATATTTCAACTGATTTCTCTTTAGCTCCATTATCTTCACCTGACTTGCTTCGCTCCTGCTTTAAATCTCTATACATTCTCATCAGTCCTCCTTGAAATTCTCTAGTGATTAGTCAATCACATCTGAAATTTAGAAAGTGTCTACCTACCTTGACTCTTTCTACAAGTTCAAAGCTATTTATTTTACTGCATTTTGGCTATGTTCTTTTCTTATTTTCTAAAAATATCCACTTCTGTAGAATAAAAATTTACCTCCCTACTGTATTAGTCAGCAGTTGACAACTTGCTAGTCCCAAGATTAATGTTTTCAAAATTAAAGTGGGCAATTCTATATTCTTTATCTCCTTGGAAGATGTCTTTCATGTGGGAAATATTATTAAATAGACAATATCTGTTTTAGGCAGCCAGTCTTTCAACTTCGATTTCATAATCTTCCTTTGTTTTTGACACCCCATAATAGCCACCCCTTTCCTCCTCCCTAAACTGTGGTAAATCTATATTTTAGCTATTAGCCAACTGTATTGGTTGATCCCTCTTAATGTTATTCACAAATAAACGGAGAACACAGACATTTTCTATTAAATCAAAAACTAAAGGAAAGTGTGTAATTTCAGGAAATGTGTATTATTGTAGGGAAGATATTGGGGAGGGCTTAATAGATAAAACATCCATCCTCTTCTAATGACTAAAGTCTTTACCTAAAAATACAGATCTCATTTACACTAACGCTGTTGATAGCGTAATATACTGGGCTTGGTCATCACGAAAGATCTGGGTTCATTTCCAGGTTATCCACTTAAATGAATAAACTTAAGCATGCCCTACTTTTTATGTAGATATTATTTCTCTTCTTCATAATTTCAGTTAGCAATTAAATGAGATAATAAAAATTATATGCTCAAGATTGTGTTGTTACAATGAATTATGAATAAATAGCAGCCAATTTAAAGACACTAATAATGGAATAATGATGTGATGGTGATGATAATGATAATTATGATGGAATTCCTCTTTTAATCACTTCCTACTCTCTTCCTTTTCTATTTGACTATAATCAGATAAGATGTTGCCTTGAATATCTGCACATTAACTTTACTATAATTTCTATTACTCTATTTCATCTAAATTACTCATATCCCATTTTTTCTTTTGTATTTTAATATGTTATTTATATTTACAGAGGCTCCATCAAATCTTTGGAGGAATGAGACAGTAATACAAAACGATATGTATATGTGCATATATATGTATGTGAGTATAAATGTATATGTAAAATATTTACACATATATATTTATATACAATGGAATTATATGTAAATAAAGCATCAATTTGTAGTGTCATTATGCTTTTATGCACTGGCATAATATATAATATAATATAATATAAAATAGATGTTTCACTAATATATTAAATATGTATTTAATTTGTTATGTAACATACTGTAATTACTAGATATTTTATTGCCCTTGAAAGCACAAGTCACTGAAAACTTGTGTCTATTTTTCTGTCTTCTAACTGGCCTATATACCTAACCTTTAGATGTAGATTATTATAAAAAATTGCTATTTGATAGATTCTTACAACTTTATGACTGGAATATGTTAGAACACCCACTCCAATGTTTTACCCAAAGCAAGATATTTTTTTTTTTTAGAAAATTACCATTATTACAATACCCAGGCTTTCCTCAACAAAAATTACAGTTTATTTCCTCAAGAAGCGGTCCCCAACTTTATTTTTCTGATTACTGAAAAATACTTCCACTTCTTAGGTATAAAATCTGCTTCCCTTGGACCACCCAATGTAAGGCATTAGTTCTGCTCTCTAGAGCTCCTCAGTACAAGTCTAATCCATCTTCCACATGACAGCCTTCACATATTTGAAGACAGCCTGCACTGCCCCGCTAAGTCCTTAATCTATATATTCCTGTGGTTCAACTATATTTATGTCAACTCCAATTATTCTTTCTCACCTTCCTATGAGGTTATTTTTTGTCTTGCTTTGGTTTTAGTTTGTCAGTGTTAGTTTCAAGACATTCTTTTCTTAAAATGATCAATCTTCAAATGAATGAGCATAATATCAAATAGAAATTATAAAAACAGTTGAGAAATAATTTTTAAAAATGCACTTCCAGGTGCTTCAGTTATCAGTTGTTGCATCACAAACTTTATGGTGTAAACCAACAATCATTTTATTAAGTTTATGAATTCTGTGAGTGAGAAGTTCAGACAGATACGTATAGTAGAAACAGTTTATTCTCTGCTTCATGATTCCTGAAGCTTCCTTCATCTGGGAATATTGAAACAGCTGAGATAACTCAAATGTTTAGGTCCTGAAATCATCTGGAGGTTTCTTCAGTAACATGCCTGGGTCTAGGTGGAGATTCCTTAAATGCTGATCTCAGCTTAGGCTGTAGACTGGTGCACCTATGTGTGATCTCTCCACCTATGTGTGATCTCTCCACATGGCTTGGGTTTTTCAGAGCCTGAGAAACTGGGTTCTGAAAGGGAGTGTGCAGAGAGAGAGCTCAAAGAACAAGGTAGAAGCTGAACAGCTTCTTCTGTCCTAGCCTCAGAAGACACCTAGAGTCACTTTAACTATGTTCTCTTAATTGTAAGTGAGTTTTTAAGTTAGCTCAGCTACAAGTGAAGGGTAATTGGACTTCTCCTCAATAGTGGAGTGGCAAGACTACCTGGCAGAGGAACATGTGGGATAGGGGATATTATTAGCATAATCTTTGGAAAACACAACCTGTCCAACCCTGTCCTCTGCCTACAACTCGCATCCTTCCACATGCAAAATAAACTCACTAACTTCAGAAGGCCTGAAAAGTCTAATCTCATACAGCAGTAGATTAAAGTCTAGGATTTCATCATCTAAATCAGGGACAGGTACAGATGAGTCTCTTTTTGTTCAGTTTTTCTCGTGTGTCTTATCTCCATCCACATGCTTGTAAACTAGAGACAAGTTATCTTCCTCCAACAAACAAAATATATGATATGAATTAAGTCTGGAATCGTTACATAGATATTCCCACTGAAGGAGGGGAAATGGAAGGTTCACAGCTCACTGCTCTACAGCAATTCTGCAGTCTTTCTCGGGACATGTTGCCAGTTCCAAAGGACTCTTCATTTTGAACTGCGTTTGTCATTTTCAGTTCAACCCGATACTTTTTTTTTAAAGTTCTGAGTGTCTTATATATCAATTTATAATACACTCCAGTAAATGAAAGCCATAACCACAAATCTTTTTTGCAATAAGCTCTCTCAGACTTGGGCTTCCTGTGAGGCAATCATAGGACCCTCACAGGATTATTGAATATTCTTTAAGGTTATTAGACTATTCTTTAAGAGAGAGGGTCTCTGAAACACACTGAAGGAACTTAGATGGCCTTTTGCCTCTCTGAAAGAGACCATGAGGCATCACTTAAAATTTTTTGGAAGATTTAATAAAGAGATTTTCAATCACACCCATGGTTTATCTTTATTCTGAGGCCACAGACTCCTGACAATGTTGTTGATCTGATATTTTCCCTGAGCCCCTTTACTATTTTGAAAATCCTTTACACACTGAAAAGAATGGGAATGAAAAATAGTCATATTTCCAAACTTGAGCAAGTCTTGTCTTCATATTTTCTCTGAAGTTTGCTTTAAAAATGAACAATAACTTTACAGCTGATTTTTTTCTATTTTTATCTTATACACAGCTAAAAGAAAGATGCTGGCATTTTTAAAATTCAGCCTAGAAATCTCCTTAGCAAATTCAAATAGTCTATTAGCTATATTTTTATTTTTCCTGTTACCACAGGTTACAGCACTGCCAAATTTCCTGTCACTATATAATAAGGGTCCTCTTCCAGCTGAATAACATTTATTTTCTACTTTCTTTGAATCCCCCACTGACAGCCATTTCAAGGTCTTTCAGGCTTATGCTTGTGACCAAGTCTCCGAACCAATGCCTGATGTTTTCAGTTTTGTTTTATTGATACTGTAGTTTGAGATACTAAATTCTATTCTCGTTATCACTTGCTCCACAGCAAAGTACCCCAACTTAGTGGTATAAAACAACAAAAAAATTATATCATGCTTACTGATTATGTAATTAGGAATGTGGACAGACACAGGAGAAGATTGCTTGCTCTTCTTCACTATGTCTAGGGACCCAGTTAGGAAAAATCAATCAGTCAGAGATGACCTAAATGGCTATGGGCTACAATTGTTGAAAGCTTTCCATGCAAGAGTCTGGCTGATACGCTGGGATGACCAAAAGGTTGGGCTCAGCTGAACACTGTGCACTGGAGCACCTCCACATGGCCGCACACGTGGCTTGAGTTCTCACTGCACAGCAGCTGAGTTTTGAGATGGTTACCAGAGAGAGAGCATAGAGACAGCAGGTGGTTTAAGAGACCAAGGCAGATGCAGAACTCCCACTGACCTAGTCTGTGTCACTTCAGCCTCATTCTGCTTATTCTGCTAATTACAAGTAGGTCACTAGAGCCAACCCAGATTCAAGGGTTGGATTTAGACTCCACTTTTTAGATGAATAGAAAGCTCATACTACAAAGGAGTTCATGAGGTGATAGATGTTATTATAGCCATATTTGTAAAATTAAATTTGTCATAGTTGGCAATTATTAACATGTGACTTATCTCCAAGCCTGGATACTGTGTATTATTTTGAGAAAAAAAAGTCTCTATTTTCAATTGATTTCACTAGGAAATTATTCTTGAATGTACTTTGGAATGTGAAATAGTATTCACACTATATTTTTCTTTCTTTTTTTTTTGAGACAGGGTCTCATTTTGTCACCAAGGCTGGAGTGCAATGGTGCATTGGCACAATCACAGTTGACTGCAGCCTTGACCTCCTGGGCTCAAGCAATCTTCCCACCTTAGCCTCCTAAGCAGCTGGGACTGGGACTATAGGCACACCCTACCATGCCTGGCTATTTTGTGTAAGTGTGTGGAAATGGCCTCTGACTACATTGCCCAGCCTGGTCTTAAACTCCTGAGCTAAAGCATCCTCCCACCTTGGCCTTCCAAAGTGATGGGATTACAGATGTGAACAACTGCACCCAGCTCTTAAACAAGCTTATGAATCAAGAACCACGTTCCATAAAGAAAGTATTAAGGACCCTATTGCTTGTTATCTGATGAACAAAAATCATTTCCACACAACTCTTGATCCAATTTTTCTACATTAAATTCCTTCCAAATGGATTTGGTAAGCAATGTAAACCCTGGCCAAATTTTGAGGTAGGCGGTTTGTTTTTAATGCTGTCTACCTTTTGTGAAGGAGTAAGTGACATAAAGGTAACCTAGATAACTTGTACAGAGTAAAGACAAAAGTGAAGGAAATTATTAGCATCCTGCCTGTTTTGGATCATAGAGGACACTTCGTCAATTGGTGCAAGGCATAAATCTGTGTAAGTAATTCCATAATATGGTCAGTTTACTAAGGTGGCCAAAACACCCATGTGATTGAAAAGCCCTAAGTGTCCAGAATACTACCTGACCAGAACCCAGTTATGCAACCCCTCATCTTCAACCTCACCTCTTCTACTACTCCTAAGACAACTATTAAAATGTATGGATACCTCCAATCAGTACAGTAAGTACTGTTACTCCATATGGTTCACTCATTTCAGCTACCCAGGTACTATTCCGTGGGTCTTCATTATAAAAGCATGTTTACCAACTCCTTTAGTCTTTATGATTTCCCTACACCTCTGTTATACTTGCCTGGAAAAACCCTGATTATAATTAAAGACAACTATCTTCCTTCTCTGTGTCTGCAACTTAACAGGTTAATATTGCTGAGAGAAACCGTAGATATTTCCTGAAACAATATTGCATGTCCCAAAGAGATTTGTTTGATTGATATCATGGTTGTAACTATAAGCCACAGGTTTCAACCTTCAGTTAATGAAAGAACATAGAGGAAAACTTTGAGTAAATCAGGTGGTGACAGAAGTGCTTTGATTATGTTGAGCTATGTGCTAGCGATTAACCTTTGTTTAGAAAGCTAAGGAAGGAAATACTATATTAACATATGCCTTGCTGAAAATGTTTGCTTAAAGCTTCAAATTTGTAACTTGTCATAATAAAGTTCAGGTGTTACCTGTCTGTTTACCAAAGGAGACAAAGAGCTTTCTCCCTCAAATTAAAAAATTTTTAAACATTGTTAGAATTGCTGGCTTCTAATATATGAGTGTTTATAATAGAAATACTTGTCAGACTGTTTTAGAAAAACTTGTGGTTCACCCAAAGTTTTAAAAATATTTGGCACAGGACTATGGTTTTCCTGATAATAGTCGGCCACTATGACCTGGCTGATATAGTTTAAAAGACTTAGCATTTTAAAATAGGTTAGGATCATATCTAAAGATAATTTTTCTTGCAAAAAGAAGTATAGTTTGCATTTACCCTAGGAAATAACCTAACAGTTGTCTTCTTAATCTACTTCTCAGTAGCACTCAGACTGACCAATGCCCCCATACTGAAATATTTTATTAATTTAGCTTTGATGTCACCATATTTTACTGGGTGTATCAGATCTTTTAGTGTGTGTATGTGTGTTGTGGTTTCAATGTATCCCCCAAAGTTTATGGGTTGAAAATGTAATTCTCAATGCAACAGTGTTGTAAGTTGGATCCTAATAAGAGATAATTAGGCCTATAATCCCAGCACTGTGGGAGGCTAAGGAGGGTGGATCACTTGAGGTCAGGATTTCCAGACCAGCCTGGCCAACATGGTGAAACCCCATCTCTACAAAAAAAATAAAAAAATTAGCCAGGCGTGGTGGTGCATGCCTGTAGTCCCAGCTACTTGGGAGGCTGAGGCAGGAGAATTGTTTGAACTCGGGAAGTGAAGGCTTCAGTGAACCAAGATCACAACACTGCACTCCAGCCTAGGCAAGAGAGCAAAACTCTCTGTCAAAAAAAAAAAAAAAAAAAAAAAAGAGAGAGAGAGAGATAATCAGGTCATGAGAGCTCTGCCTTCATAAATATATTAATGTCATTATGAGGAGATTGGGTTATCACAAGATTGGACTTATTATAAAGGGGGCTTGGCACTCTCTTGCCCTCTTTTGCCATGTTGTCATGTGATGCCTTCCAGTGTGGGATGATGCACCAACAATGCCCTCACTAGATGTGGCCCCTTGATCTGATGCTGAACTTCCCAGACTTCAGAATTATAAGCCAAATAAACTACTATTGTTTAAAAATTACCCAGTCTCAGGTACTCTGCATAGCAACATAAGATAGATGAATACAATATATACTTAACACATCAATATATTTTAACCTTAATCTGTCAACCTAGTGTCTGTATCTTTAGAAGATTAAAGTGTACACATCCTAAAATTAAATGACCTAGGGTATAACTGGTTTATTAAAAGAGCTGGATTCAGTGAGTTCAAGAATAAAGCAATTTCACTCACTCTCATCTCTACACTTTTAAACTGCTCTGTTGAATTGTTCTTCCTCATCCTTGTATAAAATAGATCTCAAAGTTTTTATAATCACATTCCAGTATTTAAAAGTCATCTCTGGTCTAATGGCAAAACTTTATCATATCATTTGATTCAAAGCTATTTTTTTCCAGGCAGCTTTGACCTGAATACGTCAAAGAAACTTTCATGTACTTCATATTCAGCTTCTTTCTTCTTCTGTTTGCTTTATCTCCTGCATTCTAGTTGATGATTACGTCTATTCTGACTCAGGGGAAAGAGGTAGGTTATAGGAAATAAGCATACTGTTACGTGGCCAGCATAACTGTAACATGACATCAGGACCACCTTTATGTCTAATGCTTAAATAGTAGCAGTTCTGCCTACCAAAGATAATTTGGGAGTTCTCCAAGATAACTATCATCAGAGACAACATTTTCTGTAGTTCCCCGATGAAGATGAGGCTTCTGTTGATTAGACTTTGTGTTAGACTGTTCTTGTCTAGCCGTAAAGAAATATCTGAGGCTGAGTAATTTATAAGAAAAGGTTTAATTGGCTTACGGTTATACCGGCTGTATGGGAAGCATAGTGCCAGTGTCAATTTCTGGGGAGGCCTAAGGAAGCCTATAATCATGATGAAAGTGAAAGAGGAGCAGGTATATCACACGTCAGGAGCAGGAGCAAGTCAGGGGTTGGAGGTGCCCCACACTTTTTAAAAACCAGATCTTGTGTGTGAACTCAGAGCAAGTGCTTACTTATCACCAGGGGGATGGTGCCAAGCCATTCATGAGGGATTTTCCCCATGCCCCAAATACCTCCAACTAGGCCCCACATTCAATGCTGGAGAGCACATTTCAACATGTACTCAAATCATATCAGATTTTTATGACTTGGCCCTCCTCCAGTCTATAGCTTCTAGCTATCTACCCTATTGCTCCACTCTCTTCTGAGGTCACCTTGTCCATGCTCCCTTCCACAAACTCCAACTTTGGCCCATAAGAAACTGCCTAGTAGGATTCTAGAAGTTCTCTCTATTTTCCATGCAGCTGACTTTATGCCACTACCACAGGTCATTCAAGCCTCTAGCCTTCTTCAGGTCTGAATTAGGAAACACTTCTTATGTCCCTAAAAACCCCAAAGATCACATAACTTCTCTAAATGGTTCCATAATCTTCTCTGCACATGGCTTCATCATAGAAGAGGAATGCACAAAATATTAACAGCTTTCACTCCAAATAAATTCCCAATTTGTAGTTACTTTTACCATCACTCTCTTCTCCCCTCATGGAAAGATGAGTCTGGAGTTTGATAAATAACTGGTTTTATAGTATCTTACAACATTCTGCTTATGATGTAGCACCTCGTCTTCTTGCCCATTGGAGCCACTGCCAAAAGCAAAGATATTCCAAAAAAGTAGAAAAAGTTACACTTGATCTTATGTTACAAAAGGTCAACCCCTAAAGAGACCTTAGGACCCACAATTCAAATTCCATACCTTCACTGTGGTCATAAAAAACAAAACAAAACAAAAACTAAGAAAGACTAAGAATCAGTGTTCAACTTTGTTACTTCAATGATAATTATAATACGTTTTATTAACTTGTGGAACACATTTTAGTAGTCATGTCTATATTAATTATTTCTTAAATTACTTACAGATATGTATTACTGGGAGAGGAAACTAGATTGATATGCATACTTAAACATCTGATGATACGTTTTGCACAAATTTAAAATTATTAAAAGTAGTTTCACTTAAACCAACTGAAGAAGATTGATTAATGTGGAAGTTTGTATTCCTGAATTCTTTGGAGGCTTGCTGATTAAAGAAGTCACCTGCAAATGTGAATATCAAATTGGGTTATGACTTTCCTAACAACATTCAATAACTTTCCTTTGCTTATGACAGTAAATCAAAACTTCCTAATTCAATGTCACAGGAGCTCCTTTTCTACGTGCTTCCTGCTTTCTTCAATAAACTTTCCTCACACAACCTCCTCGCTCAGTCTTTCTGCTAATATTTGTATTCTTTCTTTTTTTTTTTTGTATTCTCCATCACTTGTTCAAAATCATGCCACATTTTAACTTGCTTCATGCTTCAGATTATAGTTGCTTGGCACAATATTTTCTTGGAATTTAAAAAAAATTTTCATTGCCATAGGTCATTGAGGAACAGATAGTGTTTGGTTACATGGGTAAGTTCTTTAGTGGTGATTTGTGAGATTTTGGTGCACCTGTCACCCAAGCAGTATACACTGACCATTATTTGTAGTCTTATCTCTCACCCCGTTCCCACCTTTTTCCCCTGAGTTCCCAAGTCCACTGTGTCATTCTTATGCCTTTGCATCCTCATAGCTTACTTAGCTTCCACTTATGATTGAGAACATACGATGTTTGGTTTTCCATTCCTGAGGTACTTCACTTAGAATAATAGTCTCCAATCTCATTCAGATCACCGCAAAGGCCATAACTTCATTCGTTTTTATGACTGAGTAGTATTCCATCGTATATGCCACAGTTTCTTTATTTACTCGTTGATAGATGGACATTTGGGTCGGTTCCACGTTTTCACAATTATAAATTGTGCTGTTATAAACATGCATGTGCAAGTATCTTTTCGTATAATGACTTCTTTTCCTCTGGATAGATACCCAGTAGTGGGATTGCTGGATCAAATCATAGTTTTGCTTTTTAAAGGAATCTCCACACTCTTTTCCATAGTGGCTGTACTAGTTTACATTCCCACTAGCAGTGAAGTGTTCCCTGTTCAGCGCTTCCAGACCAGTATTTACTGTTTTTTGATTGTTCTATTATGGCCATTCTTGCAGGAGTAAGATGTTATTGCATTGTGGGTTTGATTTGCATTTCCCTGATCATTAGTGATGTTGAGCATTTTTTTCATATGTTTGTTGGCCATTTGTATCTCTTCTTTTGAGAATTGTTTATTCATGTCCTTAGCCCACTTTTTAATGGGATTTTTTTGTTTATTTCTTGCTGATTTGTTTGAGTTCATTGTAGATTCTGGATATTAGTCCTTGGTTAGATGTATAGATTGTGAAGATTTTCTCCCACTCTGTAGGTTATCTGTTTACTCTGACTTCCTTTTGCTGTGCAAAAGGTCTTTAGTTTAATTAAATCTCAGCTACTTATTTTTGTTTTTATTGCATTTGCTTTTGGGTTCTTGGTCATGAAACCCTTGCCTAAGCTAATGTCTACAAGAGTTTTTCCAATGTTATCTTCTAGAATTTTTATAGTTTCAGGTCTTACATTTAAGTCATTAATCTATCTTGAGTTGATTTTTGTATAAGGTGAGAGATGAGGATCCAGTTTCATTCTCCTACATGTGGCTAGCCAATTATCCCAGCACTATTTGTTGAAAAGGGTGTCCTTTCCCCATTGTATGTTTTTGTTTGCTTTGTTGAAGATCAGTTGGCTATAAGTATTTGGGTTTATTTCTGGGTTCTCTTTTCTGTTCCATTGGTCTATGTACCTATTTTATATCAATACCATGCTGTTTTGGTGACTATGGCTTTATAATATAGTTTGAAATCAAGTAATATGATGCCTCCAGATTTGTTTTTTGGCTTGTTTTTTTTTTTTTTTTTTTTTTTTGCTTATTCTTGCTTTGGCTATGAGGGCCCTTTTTTAGTTCCATGTGAATTTTAGAATTTTTTTTTCTAATTCTGTAAAGAATGATGATGGTATTTTGATGGGAATTGCGTTGAATTTGTAGAGTTCTTTTGGCAGTATGGTCATTTTCACAATATTGATTCTACCCACCCATGAACATGGGACGTGTTTCCATTTGTCTGTGTAGTCTATTATTACTTTCAGCAGTGTTTTGTAGTTTTCCTTGGAGAGGTCTTTCACCTTCTTGTTTAGGTATATTTCTTTTTTTTTTTTTTTTGCAGCTATTGTAAAAGAGGTTGAGTTCTTGATTTGATTCTCAGCGTGGTCACTGTTGGTGTATACAAGAGCTACTGATTTGTGTACATTAATTTTACATCCAAAAATTTTGCTGAATTTTTTAATAAGTTCTAGGAGCTTTCTGGAGTATTCTTTAGGGTTTTCTAGGTAAACGATCATATCATCAGCAAACAGTGATGGTTTGACTTCCTCTCTACCAATTTGGATGCCCTTTATATCCTTCTCTTTTCTTGTATGTTAAACCATCCCTGCATCCCTGGCATGAAACCCACTTGGTCATGGTGAATTATCTTTTCTATATGATGTTGGATTCAGTTAAGTAGTATTTTGTTAAGGATTTCAGAATCATGTTCATCAGGAATATTAGTCTGTAGTTTTCTTTTTTGGTTATGTCCTTTCCTGCTTTTGGTATTAGGGTGACACTGCCTTCATAGGGTGACACTGGCTTCGTCGAATGATTTAGGAAGGATACCCTCTTTCTCTATCTCGTGGAATAGTGTCAATAGGATTGGTACGAATTCTTCTTTGAATATCTCGTAGAATTCTGCTGTGAATCCTCTGGTCCTGGACTTTTTTTGTTGGTAATTTTTAAATTACCATTTCAATTTTGCTGCTTGTTATTTGTCTGTTCAGGGTATCTAATTCTTCCTGATTTAAGCTATGAGGGTTTTATATTTCCAAGAATTTATGCATCTCTTTTAGGTATTCTAGCTTATGTGCATAATGGTGTTCATAGTAGCCTTCAACGATCTTTTGTATTTCTGTGGTGTCACTTGTAATGTCTCTGGTTTCAGTTCTTATTGAGCTTATTTGGATTTTCTCTCTTCTTTTCTTGCTTAATCTTGCTAATGGTATATCAATTTTAATTATCTTTTCAAAGAACCAGCTTTTTGTTTCATTTATCTTTTGTATTGTTTGTTGTTGTTTGTTTCAATTTCATTTAGTTCTGCTCTGATCTTGGTTATTTCCTTCTGCTTGGTTTGGGTTTGGTTTGTTCTTGTTTCTCTAGTTTCTTGAGGTGTGACCTTAGTTTGCATTCCTTCAGCCTTTTTGATGTAGGTGTTTAAGGCTATGAACTTTCCTTTTAGCACCATTGTCATTCAACTCAAAGAATTTTTTAATTTCCATTTTGATTTCTCTTTTGACCCAACAATCATTCAGAAACAGGTTATTTAATATCCATGTAATTGTGTGGTTTTGAAGTTTCCTTTTGGAGTTGATTTCCAATTTTACTCTTCTGTGATTTGAGGCTTGATATCATTTCAATTTTCTTCAATTATTTAGGCTCATTTTGTGGCCTATCGTACGGTCTATCTTGGAGAAAGTTCTATGTGCTGTCGAATAGAATGTATATTCTGCAGTTGTCAGGTGGAATGTTCTGTATATATCTGTAAAGTCCATTTGTTCCAGGATATAGTTTAAGTCCATTTTTCTTTTGTTGACTTTCTGTCTTGATGACCTGTCTAGTGTTGTCAGTGGAGTACTGAAGTCTCCCACTATTATTGTGTTGCTGTGCATCTCATTTCTTAGGTCTATCAATAATAGTTTTATAAATTTGGGAACTCCAGTGTTAGGTGCATATATGTTTAGGATTGTGACATTTTCCTGTTGGACAAGACCTTTTATTATTCTATAATATCCCTTTTTGTTGTTTAACTGCTGTTGCTTTAAAGTTTGTTTTGTCTGATATAAGAATAGCTACTCCTGCCCACTTTTGTTGTCCATTTGCATGAAATATCTTTTTCCACCCTTTTACCTTAAGTTTATGTGAGTCCTTATGTCTTAGGTGAGTCTCTTGAAGACAGTAGATAGTTGGTTGGTGAGTTCTTATCCATTCTGCAATTCTGTATCTTTTAACATTTAGGCCATTCAGTGTTAGTATTGAGCTGTGAGGTACCATTCCATTCATCGTGCTATTTGTTCCCTTTATACCTTGGGGATTTGTTTTTTGTTTTTGTTTTTTAAATTGTATTTTTGTTTTATGGGTTCTATGAGATTTATGCTTTAAAGAGGTTCTGTTTCTATGTGTTTCCAGAATTTGTTTCAAAATTTAGAGCTCCTTTTAGTAGTACTTGTAGTGATGGCTTGGCAGTGGCAAATTCTCTCAGAATTTGTTTGTACAAAAAAGACTGTATCTTTCCTTCATATATGAAGCCTAGTTTTGCTTGATACAAAATTCTTGGCTGATACTCGTTTTGTTTGAGGAGGCTGAAGATAGTGTCCTAATCCCTTCTAGCTTGTATGGTTTCTGCTGAGAAATCTGCTGTTAATCTGACAGGTTTTCCTTTATGGGTGACCTGATGCTTTTGTCTCACAGCTCTTAAGATTCTTTCCTTTATCTTAACTTTAGATAACATGATGACACTGTGCCTAGGCAATGGTCTTTTTGCAATGAATTTCCCAGGTGTTCTTTGTGCTTCTTTTATTTGTATGTCTAGGTCTCTAGCAAGGCAGGGGATGTTTTCCTCGATTATTCCTCAAAATATGTTTTCCAAACTTTTAGATTTCTCTTCGTCTTCAAGAATGCCGATTATTCTTAGGTTTGGTGAGTTTATGCCCTTTGTCTTCAGTTACTAGGTGGGTAGGGAAGGACCATTGGGTGGGGGCAGGGCTAGGCATGTCTGAGCTCAGACTCTCCTTGGGTGGGTCTTGTTGCAGCTGCTCTGGGGGATGGGGGTGAGATTCCCAGATCAATGGTGTTATGTTCCTAGAAGGATTATAGCTGTCTGTACTGTGTCATCCAGGTGGTCAGGAAAGTGGGGGAAAGCTGCCAGTCACAGGCCTCGCCTAGCTCCCATGGAATTTGAAAGGCCAGTCTCACTCCCACCATGACTTCCCCACCAATAGCACTGAGTCTATTTCCAGGCAGTGAGCAAGCAGGGCTGAGAACTTGCCCCAGGCTTTCACCTGAGAACTTTACCCATCTTTCAGCTGAGAAAGCAAGTGTGACTTTCCTTCCCCAGCCTGTGGAGTCTGTGTACCAGATTCATACCCTTACCTAAGTTCTGGCCAGGAGACTTCAAATTGTTACCAAGTTCATCTAGATATTTCCTTCTCCCTGTGGCCTTTTCCCAATGCCTCTGTTTACCCTCCCGAAGGACCCCTGTGAGGCCAGGCAGAAATGGTTTGCTAGGGGACCCAGGGAGCTCACAGGTCTCTTCCTGCTTCTTCTTCTACTCTTGTATTTCACTTGGCTCTCTCAATTGACTCAGCTCCCAGTAAGGTGAGAATCTTCTACTGTAATCTAGACCTTCAGTTTCCCCAGTGGAGGTGTGTGTTAGAGGGCAGATAATCTCTCCTTCTCACTTCCACAGTTTGGGCACTCACAGTATTTGGGGTGTATCCCGGGTCCCGCAGGAGCAATCTGCTTCCTTCAGAGTGTCTGGGGGTCCTCTCGGGTCCTGATGTATTCCAACAGTCGTTTGGAGCAAAAATTCATGATGCAAGCCTCCACACACTGCTCTGTCTGTCTGAGTTGGAGCTGCAGTCTAGTCCTGCCTCCTGTCCGCCATGATCCCTAATCTTTGTATTCTTTGACTGTGAGAAACTCATCACACAAAATAGCTCTCCCAGATGTTTTCCTCCTCAAATCCCTCCAGTAAATTTTTGTCTTGAAATTTCTTCTTTGAAAGTCCTGTGCCAATAATTGAATGAACTTATTTTGAATTTGTTTGGGCGAATTGCAGATATGTATCTGCAGATTCACCTCAACTGGATTTTAAACTACTTAATCTTAAAACTTTTGGGGGTTCAAGTTTTAGTGCCTGACATAGGGTTCTATGTACACATAGCAGGCTAGCAGGTTAACAGTACATTATGTTGGTGATAATTTATTATGTAAACAAACAGAAAACACTACCATACAGTGGAGCACTTAAATTTCACCAAAGAAAAATACAGGGCTTTGACTTGCTGGTAGTAAGTTATGTAGTAGCATACCATGCCTTGATTTATTTCTCTCTGTTTATGTATACACTAATTGACTTCAGGTGCATCTACAAAGATATGAACTGATTTTTTGTTGCTTTGGAAATGTGTTTATAAATATTGTAATCAAAGGTCATGTGTATTTAAATATATATATGCATATACATACACACATATACATATTCATATGTGAGATGAGTTTGATCTGTGTATGTGATATATAAAATACATATATATATATATTTGTATGTGTGTACATATGTGTATAGATAGAGATTATGGAGATTGTAACACCGAGCACAATACTTAGGCTCTTCTCATCAAAAAGTGGAGTCTTTCTCCACCCACTTTGATCTGGGCTGGTGTTTTAACTTGCTCAGGCCAAGGGAATAGTGGCAAGCATGGTGCAAATAGGCTTGAAAAGCACTTTCACTTTAAGAGTGTCACTCCTGGAAACCCTCTACCATCATACGAAGAAGCTTCAGCTAGCCTACTGGAGGGTAAAACCACATGAAACAGAAACAAGTCAAATTCACTGAGGCTCTAAAAATCAACGAGGCTGAGAACCACCAGTAGTGTAAGTGACGACATTCTAGACAACTGTGCCCCGGTCACGCCACAAACTGACTGCAACAATCAGCTAAGGCAGTCCAGATCTGAAGAGCTGCTCAGTAAACCTACAAAATGGTGAACTAAGTAAATGGTTGCTACTTAGCATCTAAGTTTTGAGGTAGCTCATTATGCATTATATCCTAAAATGCTGGTTAGATATTGATATGGTTTGCCTGTGTTCCCACACAAGTCTCATCTTGAATTGTAGCTTCCATAATTCCCACGTGTTGTGGGAAGGACCCGGTGGGAGATACTTAAATCATGGGGGCGGTTTCCCCCATACTGTTCTCATGGTAGTGAGTAAGTCTCACTAGATCTCATGGTTTTATAAGGGATTTCCCCTTTCACTTAGCTCTCATTATCTCTTGCCTGCTGTCATGTAAGATGCGCCTTTCCCTTTTCCATCATGATGTGAGGCCCTCCAGCCATGTGTAACTGTGAGTTCATTAAACCTCTTTTTCTTTATAAATTACCTAGTCTTGGGTATGCCTTTATCAAGAGCATGAGAACAGACTAATACAGACATAATCATAAATTGATTGTGACTATAAAAAATGTAGTTGGGGCAGACATGGTGGCTCACATCTATAATCCCAGCACTTTGGGAGATCGAAGCTGGAGAAACGCTTGAGTCCAGGAGTTCAAGACAAACCTAGGCAATATAGGGAGAACTTGTCTCTACAAAAAAAAAAAACTAAAAATTAGCTGAGCACAGTGGCATTTTTCTGTAGTCACAGCTACATGGGAGGCTAAGATGGAAAGATCACTTGAGCTTGGGGTTCGAGGTTACACTGAGCAATGATCACACCACTGCACTCAGCCTGGGCAATAGAGTGAGAACTTATCTCAAAAATAAATAAATAAATACAGTTTATTTGGGCATATATATATATATATGACATATCTATATCTTAACTCTATATATATATATCTTAATTCAAAAGAATTTAACCATGATCTGAATCACGTTACATGTGAATATCCCTAATGTCTTTGGAAACTTTAGTTTTTTTCCTTCCCTGTGAAATTGTCCATGGATTTTTGTGGGTAGGTATATTAAGAGTTTGGAGGATTACATACAGAATAGCAGTAAGATTGAAAGCAGATAATTGCAGGCCTGCAAGTAACAATAACCAGCAAAAAAAAACCCATTAAGCCAATAGAGGAAAGGAAAGCAAGAATAAGAGCCCAGGGAGTAACCTCATTCCTGTTTCACATTCATTTTAGTAACTACATCTTCCAATAAAATGAGTTTGATGTGATAGACAAATAAAATATTTTACTTGGAAAATATGATTTGAATTTTGTAACATGCCAATGCTAATTGCACATTTTAAATTTTCCGTAAAGGTGAAATTAAAAACCCAAGATGCCTATCCACAAATTTATAGCACATTTAGATCAAGTAAAATATTACAATGTATTTCTCATTAATTTGTGTTCCAAACATCTGATTTTTTCCTTAAACTGTGTAAGAATTTCAAGCTTAGGAAGTTGTATGCATGTACGTGCAAATAAAAAATAAAATAGCATACATTTATTTAATATCTATTATGAACCACTTGTTTTTCCTCATGTTATTTTATCCAAAGAGCAGCTGATGAACTAGAAAGAGGATACGATAAGAGGCACCAGCTTCAGAGAGTGTATCAATGCCTAAGAAAAGTAATATAGTGGTAACTAATCTTCCTGGCCTTCCTCTGATTGCTTTCTTTTTTTTTTTTTTTTGAGATGGAGTCTTGCTCTGTCATCCAGGCTGGAGTGCAGTGGTGTAATCTCAGCTCACTGCAACCTCCACCTCCTGGTTCAAGAGATTCTCCTGCCTCAGCCTCCCAAGGAGCTGCAATTACCAGGCATGTGCCACCACGCCTGGCTAATTTTTATATTTTTAGTAAAGACAACATGGTTTTACCATGTTGGCCTGGCTGGTCTCGAACTCCTGACCTCAGGTGATCTGCCTCCATTGGCCTCCCAAAGTGCTGGGATTACAGGCTTGAGCCACCGCGCCTGTTCCCTCTAATTGCTTTGAATATACATCATTATCTCTTGAAGCTTCACAGCAATCCAATAAAGTATATAGTATTATACATCATGAAACTGAGACAGAGAAAGATCTTATGGTCACTAGATAATAAGTGGGTAGAGTAGAGATTTGAATCCTGTCTATTTTCTTCATATAAATGCCTGAATTTTGGTTCCTGCTGGAGGAATTGAACTGGGAATTATTTGTTTAGGGTCAAATAGTAGGGGAGTTTAGAGAATAATGGCTTGATTCCTCAAATGAACAGTTAAGAGCAATAGAGCCAGATATAGGTCTCAGTTTCCCATCATGCTGGCCTCTGGAAATTTAAATAAAGCAAGCCAAAAAGGTAAAAAATACCAAAAGTTGAAAATTCCTCTAACTTATTTCTTAATTTTTGAAGGCAGCAGGCAGCAGCCAAAACATACCACACATCTACAGTGAGACGCTTACCACAACAATTCTGTGAAAAAGGTATGGATGTTCCTACTTCACAGAAAAGGAAATAAAAGCTCAGAGGAACTAAAGAATTTTCTACACATCACCTGTTGGTAAGTAAATTTTCTTATTCCAATTGCATTGTTTCTTCTCTTAATGTTATCTGTCTGTAGTCTGTACATATGGACCAATTAAAGAACTCACACAACAGTGGCCCATCCAGCAAGTCCCAAAGCCCCACTCACACACACTTTTCCCCCCCCCTCAGTTTAGAGGGGGATGTGTATCTGAAATACACCTGACATGTTTTCATGGTTTAACTGTAACCACAAGGAAAAATACAAGGTATGGCATTCATGTAGTTTATTGATAAGTAAATTACAGGGGTTTAATTTTCCCTTCTTCTTGTATAGATTAAGTTACTCGCCTTCAAGCAATATTACTCCTAATTACAGGAGTGATCAAATTAAATTCCTAGATATTAGTGCTGAAAATTGACTTTCCTTCTTGGTAATCACTGAAGTTCATATAACGTATTTGGTACTAATTCTCTAGTGCTTCTTGAAAATGACCTCTAGTGCTTAGTATAAATTAATTTTGTAAAATGCTTTCACATTTGGAGAACAGGGATGAGGCCTTCAGGTCAAGGATATAAGAAAATTAAACTTTTAACATTTAAGACTTTCATTTCTTCCCGTGGTTATTCAAACTTTTGTAATTTTTGTGAATAAGGGCTTCATGGTATTTTTGTTCTTTTTTTGTGTTTTACTTTAAAAGTGGCTTAAGTAGGGAATGTAAAAAAAAGGCATTAAGGCTGAATTAAAGCAATGTTTCAAGTGATGAGGCATAGTGGCACTTACTTCACAATAGCAATGGCAGGAGTTTTGTGTGCACAAGTCTACAGTGCAATCACCAGAGATTTAATGAGCAAATGCCCCTAAAAACATGTAAGAATTAACCAAAATGTAAGGCAGTATTCAAAAAGTAATATATGTTAGATACAAAGTAAGTGAAACAAGAAGACAGAGGAAAGAAAGATGCAATTATTACCCAAAGAGATTTGTGGAAGGAGAATTTAAATTGAGTCAAAGAATGGATTGGATGGCATGGAGGAAAAATTCAGGTAGCGAGAAGACCATCAATAAGTCATAAATACTACAAAGTTCTTATAATAGAACAGTGATATGGTTATATCTAAATTGAAATTTCTCAACAAATTCCTTTCAATAACCTGCCAAATCTAGGAAATGGAATTGCCGTAAGTATATATATGCCTTGCCTGGCAATCGTGATGGAGGTCTTGAAATTTACACATCCATCAAAAACCAGAAGATAGAAAATATCATCATTGCTTTCAATATGAAATTTGGGAGGTTGGGGGCAGTTAAAACTCTTTTATGCTAATTGTGAGTATTTTGACACCTGACACTTAACGGTTGATATTTTTAAATGGATTTTTATAATTTGAGTAGGTCTAGGAGGAACTGAAGTTTACAGTTAATCTATTTTTAAAGACAAATTCTACGGAAAAAATAAAAACAAAACGCAGGGATGAGGCTATGTTTAAAAAATCTTAAGGAAAATTTCAGAAAACCATTTAATCAAAAAGCTAATGTGATAATTGTCATTCTTTTTCATTCACTAATGTGTCATATAAAATGAATTAAAAACTTTGCTTAAGTTACAAATACATCTTTTTAAAATTTTATGATTCAAATAACCTATTTTTTTAGTCTGAATGAGAGAGACTTATTTAGCATGTTCTCTTTTATAACTGTTTGACAGCCAATTTTTTGAATAATAGTGTAGGAAAATTACTTTTTTCACCTCTTTCTAGTTTAATGATAGTATCACCTAGTACTAATAGTTATAAGATAAAACAATATAATTTTTAATGTGTTTAGATTATATATATTATATATGACAATTGCAGTGCAAATTAGTATGGGTGAGGTTCTTAATTTAACATCACCTGTGTAACTAGGTTACAATAGCACCATGCCTACTCAGTAACGATAACTGATATATTTGCACATCTGAAACATAAAAAAAAACCTTGCACCTCTGTGAAGATGTGGAATACAGTTATGCCTTGATTAATGATGGAGCTACATTCTGAGAAATGTGTCATAAGGCGATTTCATTGTTATGCAACATCATAGAGCATACTTACATAAACCTAAACAGTATAGCCTTCTGCACACCTAGGCTATATGGTATAGCCCACTGCATCTAGGCTACAAATCTGTACAGCATATTATTCTCCTGAATACTGTAGGCAATTGTAACACACTAGTCTTTATGTATCTAAACATATCTAAATAGAGAAAAGGTTCAGTCAAAATATGGCATAAAAGATTAAAAAATGGTACACCTGTATAGGGCACTTAACCATGCATAGAGCTTTCAGGACTGGAAGTTGCCCTGGGGAGTCAGTGAATGACTGGTGAGTGAATGTGAAGGCCTAGGACATTATTGTCTGCTACTATAGACCTTATAAAAACTGTACACTTAGGCTACACTAAATTTATACAAATATTTTTCTTTCTTCAATAATGGATTAACTTTAGCTGACCGCAACTTTTTACTTTGCAAACTTTTAAATTGTTTTACACTTTTTGACTCTTCTGTAATAGCACATAGCTTAGTACACAGATACGTTTGATAGTTACACAACATTTTGTTTTTTATATCCTTATTTTATAAGCTTTCTCTATTTTTAAATTATTTTATTTCATTTTATTTTTTAAACATTTTGTTAAAGCTATGTCACAAGCACACACATTAGCCTAGGCCTACACAAGGACAGAATCATCAAGACATCACTAGAAGACAGGAATTTTTCAGCACCAGTATAATCCTCTGGGACCACTACTGTATATGTGGTCCACTGTTGACCAAAATGTTGTTACACAACTAATGTCTATGTTTTCATCACCCAAGAAATATTCCTTTTGCAACTCCCCAGACAATCCTTTCCTATTCTCCACTATCAAACCCATTAGTCACTGTTGTCATTTTTTTCCCTATAATCTTTTCCTATTCTAGAACTTGATTTAAATGAGATCAAAAAGTATATAATATTTTATGTCTGGTTTCTCTTGCCTAAAACAATTTTTAGGTTGATCCACATTGTTGCTTGTATCTGTAGTTTGTTCCCTTTGATTGCTGAATATTATTCCACTGTATAAATAAATTATAATATTTTAACGTATTTTCCTCTTTATAAACATTTTGGTTGTTTTCAGTTCTTGGTTATTATGAATAAAGCAGAAGTTGAATATTTGGGTATAACATGTTTTTATAGACATAAATTTCTATATCTTGGAAAATATAAAAAATATAATTGCCAGTGAATAGCATTAGTGCAATTATTCATTTCTATTAGAAATTGCCAAACTAAATTCTGATGGTTTTTTAAAAATCATTTTTATAATTCTCGTTGTGGTGTTCAGATTGCCCCACATATTTGCTAATATTTGGTATTGTCCATCTTTTTTATTTTAAACATTCTAATAGGTGTGTAGTATTATCTCACTGTAATTTTAGTTTTCATTTCCTTGATAAATAGTGATACTGAGTATTCACTAAATTATTAGCCATCTGTGTATTGTTTCATGAAATGCCTATTCAATAGTTTTTCCCATTGTTTATTGTGCAATTTGTTTTCTTAGTATTTATTTGTAAGAGTTTTTAATACAATCTGAATACAACTTCTTTGTCAGATATATGTATTATGAATATCTTAATCTATTCAGTGCTTGCATATTCATTTTGCTAAAGATGTATTTTCAATAGACTTCGTTTCTAGAGCATTTTTAGTTTTACAGAAAGTGTAGAGAGTTATTGTATACTCATTCTCCCACACATATATTTTGCCCTATTGTAAATATCATATATTTGTGTGGTACACTTGTGCAAATGATCTATGTACTGAGTCTGATAAATTATTTTTCATTAAAAATAATTTATATTAGGGTGCACTCTTTATGATATACAGTTCTATGGGTTTTAAAAAATGGATAATATTATGAGTCCTCCATTATAATATCATTGAGAATAGCTTAACCACCCCAAAAATGCTCTGCCTTCCATATATTCATTCCTCTCCACCTAACTGTCCCTGAACTGTTGGTCACCACTAATATTTTTACTGTCTCTATAGTTGTATCTATCCTAGATTGTTATACACTTCATATTGAAAAATATGTTGCCTTTTCAGAAAGGATTCTTTCACTTAGCAATATATATTAAATCTTGTAGTTTTATGACATTTTTGTCCCTGAATTCTACTTCATTATATGAATGTAACACAGCTTATTTATTCATTCACCTATTGAAAGACATCTTGGTGGCTTGCAATTGTGGAAATTATGAACAGGCTTGCTAAAAATATTTGTGTGTGGGTTTTTGTTTCAACTCATTTGGGTAAATACCTAGGAGTGTGATTGCTTAATCATATGGTAAGCCTATGTTTAACTTTGTAAGGAATTGCCAAGCTGTGTTCCAAAGAGGCTCTAATCATTTTGCATTTCCACAATCAACAAATGAAAGTTTCTATTGTTCCACATCCTCACCAGCATTTGCTGTTTTCAGTATTCCAGATTTTGGCCATTTTAACAGGTGTGTAGTGGTATCTCATTGTTTTAATTTGAAATTTCATAATGACCTATGGTGTTGTGCACCTTTTACATGGTTATTTACCATCTGTATGTCTTCTTTGGTGAGCCGTCTTTTGTGAGCTTTGGCCTGTTTCTTAAATTGGGTTGTTGGCTTTCTTACTGTTGTGATAAGAATTTCTTGTATATTTTGGAAAACAGTCCTTTACTAGGTATGTGTTTTGTAGTTATTTTATCGTAGTCTGTGCCCTGTTTCTTTATTCACTTACCATTGTCCCCTGTAGAGCAGGAGTTTTAAATTTAATGAAGTCCAACTCATTAACTTTTCCTTTAATATTTTGTATCTAAAAGCTCACTGCCAAACCTAAGGTCACCTAGGTTTTCTCCTGTGTTATCTTTCAGGATTGTGATAGCTTTGTGATACATATTGAGTAAATTTTTGTAAAAAGTGTAAGGTTCATGTCTATATTGTGGCTTTTGCTTTTGTTTTTCTTTTTTGGGGGGCTTTTTTTTTGGCTTCTGGATGTCTAGTTGTGCCAGCATCATTTATTTGTTAAAATAGACCATCATTGCTCCATTGAATTGTCTTTTCTTCTTTAGCAAGTATCAGTTGACTATACTTGCATGTATCTCCTTCTGGACTCTCTATTCTGTTCCATTCATCCATTTTTCTGTTCTTTCACCAATAAAAGATGTTGACTACCCTAGCTTTATAGTGAAGCTTGAAGTCAGGTACTCCTACTTTCTTCTTCTTCAACACTGTGCTGCCTATTTGGGTCTTTTCGTTGAGCATATGTATTTCAGAATCAATTTGTTGATCTATGATTTTGAGTGCCATTCAGTGACATATAGATCAAGTTGGAAAAATTGACATCTTACCAATATTGAATCTTTCTGAACATAGAATCTCTTTCCACTTATTTAGATGTATAATTTCCTTCATCAGAGTATTGTAGTTTAGCTCACATAGATCTCATACAGATATTGTTAGGCTTATACCTAAGCATTTTATTTTATTCTTAGTGATAATGTAAATTTTGGCATGCTTTTTATTTCAAGTTACAATTGTTCATTGCTGATACACGTGACTGACTTTTGTATATTAACTTTTTTTGCAAATTTACTATAATTGCTTAGTACTTTGGGGATATTTTTGTTTATTATTTGAGATTTCTATAAAGAAAACAATTTCTTACACGAACAAAAGCAGTTTTACTTTTTTCCTCTCAATTCGTATTTCTTTTCTTTTCTTTTATTGATTAATTACATCAGCTGTGAGTTCCAGTACAATCTTGTATTGGAATGGTGAAAGGGGATATCATTGCCTTGTTCTCAAACTTAGTGGAAGATCTTCTACATTCCCATCATTAAGACTGATGTTCGCTGTAATGTTTTTTGTACCTACTTTTTATCAAGTTGAGGAAACTTTCCTCTATTCCCAGATTGCTGAGAGTTTTTACAGAGAATAAGTGGTAAATTTTGTTACATGCTCTGTTTATTATTGATATGATCATGTGACTTTTTCAGCCTATTGATGTGATAGACTACATTAATTGATTTTAGACTGTTGGATAAGCTTTGCATATTTTGAAGAAATCCCACCTGGTTGTGATGTATAATATACAATTTTTATATATTTATATATTTTATCTTAACTTTCATTTTAGGTGCAGGCATACTTGTGCAGGTTTGTTACATAGGTAAGTTGCATGTCACGGGGGGTTAATGTATAGATTATTTCATCACCCAGGTAGTAAGCATAGTACCCAATAGGTAGTTTTTTGATTCTCATCCTCCTCTCACCCTCCACACTTAAGCAGGCTCCAGTATCTTTGTGTCCACGTGTACTCAATATTTAGCTCCACTTGTAAGTGGGAACATGTGGTAATTTTCATTCTGCATTAGTTTGCTTAGGATAATTACCTCCAGCACCATCCATGTTGCTGCAAAGGACATGATTTCATTTTTTTATGGCTGCATAGTATTCTATGGCATATAGTACCACATTTTCATTATCCAGTCTAGTGTTTATGGGCATTTAGGTTGATTCCATGTTTTTGCTATTGAGAATAGTGCTGTGATGAACATAGGCATGTGTGTGTCTCTATAATAGAATAATTTGCATTCCTTTGGAATGCCAAATAATGGGATTACTGAGTGAAATGGTAGTACTATTTTAAGTTCTTTGAGAAGTAAACTAAACAGCTTTTCCCAATGGCTAAACTAATTTACATTTCTAACAGTAGTTTATAAGTATTCACTTTGCATCCTAGGGAAAAAGCCTACTTGATTGTGGTGGATTAGCTTTTTGATGCACTGATGAATTGGGTTTACTAGCATTTTTTGAGGAATTTTGCATCAATGTTCATCAAGGATATTGGCCTAAAGTTTTCTTTTTTTGTTGAGTCTCTACCAGGTTTTGGTATCAGAATGATGTTGGTCTCATAGAGTGAGTTAGGGAGGAGTCCCTCCTCCTCAACGTTTTGGAATAGTTTCAGTAGGAATCGTACCAACAACTCATCTTTGTATGTCTAGTAGGATTCAGCTGTGAATCCATCTGGTCCTTGGCTGTTTCTGGCTGGTATGTTTTTTTAATACTGATTCAATTACAGAATTCATTATTGGTCAGTTCAGGTATGTAATTTTTTTCTTGTGCAACCTTGGGAGGTTGAATGTTTTCAGGAATTTATCCATTTCTTGTAGGTTTTCTATTTTGTGTGCAGAGAGGTGTTCATAATGATTTCTGAGGTTTTATTGTATTTCTAATGGGCTGGTTATAAAGTTTCCGTTGTCATTTCTGACTGTGTTTGTTTGGATTTTCTCTCTTTTTGTTTCCTTATTAGTCTACCTGGTGGTGCATCAATCTTATTTATACTTTCAAGGAACCAACTCATGTATTCATTAATATTTTGTATTTTTTCACATATCATTATATCATTTTTATTCAGTTCCATTCTGATTTTGGTTATTTCTTTTCTTCTGCTAGCTTTGGGGTTGGTTTGTTCTTGTTTCTATAGTTCCTCTAGATTTAGTGTTAGCTTGTTGAGATCGTTCTAACCTTTTTATCTACATTTTTAGTACTATTAGCTTTCTTCTTAGCATCTCTTCAGCTGTGTCCTAGAGATTCTGGTATTCTGTATCTTTGTTTTCATTAGTTACAAAAAACTTCTTGATTTCTGCCTTAATTTCATTGTTTACCTCAAAGTCATTTGGGATCAGGTTGTTTAATTTCCATGTAATTATATAGCTTTGAACAATCTTCTTTTTATTGATTTCCATTTTTATTGTGCTGTGGTCTGAGAGTGTGATTGGTATGGTTCTGTTGGTTTTGCTTTTTTTTTTTTTAATTTGCTGAGAATCATTTTGTGGCCAATTGTGTGGTCAGTTTTAGAGTATGTGCCATGTGCAGATAAGAGGAATGTATGTTCTATTGTTTTTGGATGGAGAGTTCTGTAGATGCCAGTTATGTCCACTTGGTTTAGTGTCAAGTTCAGGTCTCAAATATCTTTGTTAGTTTTCTGCCTTGGTAATGTGTCTAAGGCCATCAGTGGGGTGTTAAAATCTGCTACTCTTATTGTGTGGTTATATAAGTCTGTTAGTATGTCATTAAGAATTTTTGTATGAATACAGGTGCTCCTCTGTTGTGTGCGTATATATTTAGGAGAGCTAGGTCTTCTTGTTGAATTGAACCCATTACCATTATTCAGTGCCCTTCTTTGTTTCTTTTCATTTTTGGTGGCTTAAAGTCTGTTTTCTCTGAAATTAGACTAATAACCTCTTTTTTTCTGTTTTCTATTTTGCTTGGTAGGTTTTTCTCTATCTCTTTACTTTGAACCTATGGATGTCATTACTTGTGAGACAGGTCTCCTTAAGACAGCATACAGTTGGATTTTGCTTGTTTATCCAACTTGCCACTCTTGTCAATGTGCCTTTTAATTGGGGGCATTCAGCCCATATATATTCAAGGTTAATATTGATATGTGCAGATTTTGTCCTGTCATCATGTTGTTAGCTTATTATTATCCAGGCTTGATTGTGTATTTGCTTTCTAGTGCCAATGTCTATGTATATAAGTGTGTTTTTGTGGTGGCCAGTATTGGTCTCTGCTTTCCATATTTATCACTTCCTTAAAGACTTTGTGTAAAGCATGTCTGGTGGTAATGAATTCCCTTAGCATTTGCTTGTCTAAAAATAATCGTATTTATCCTTTGCTTATGAAACTTAGTTTGGCTGGATATGAAATTCTTGTTTGGATTTCTTTTCTTTGAGAATGTTGAATATTAGGTCCCCAATCTCTTCTGGCTTGTTGATACACTATTAGCCTGATGGGGTTCCCTTCGTAGGTCACCTGCCTCTTCTCTTTAGCCGCCTTTAACTTTTTTTTTTTTCATTCTGATTTTGGAGAATCTGATGACTATGTGTCAAATAGTCCTCTGTCATGGTATCTTGCAGGAGTTGTCTGCTTTTTATGAATTTGAATGTTGTCCTGTCTAGTAAGGCTGGAGAAATTTTCATGGATGATGTCCTCAAATGTGTTTCCCAAGTTGCTTGCTTTCTCTCTCTCTCTTTCACGGATGTCAGTGGGTTGTAGATTTGGTCTCTTTACATAATCTTATATTTCTCAGAGGTTTTGTTCATTCTTTTTTATTCTCTTTTCTTATTTTTGCCAGTGATTTTATTCAAAGAACTCATCTTTGAGCTCTGAGGTTATTTTGTCAGCTTGGTCTATTCTGATGTTAATACTTGCCTATTTATTATAAATTTTTTGAAAGAGTTTTTCGGCTTTATCAGATCAATTTGGATCTTTCTTCGAATGGCCATTTTGTCTTTCAGTATTTTTATTGTTTTATTATATTCCTTAAATTCCTTGGGTTGGTTTTAGACTTTCTTCTGAATTTTAATGAATTTTATTCCCATCCATATTCTGAATCCTATGTCTGTCATTTTAGCCATTTTGATCTGGTTAAGAACCTTCATCAGGGAACTATTTTGCTCCTTTGGAGGTATGAAGACAGTCTGACTTTTCGAGTTGCCAGAGTTTTGCACTTGTTCTTTCTCATCTGTGTGGGACAATATTCCTTTATTCTTTGAAGTTGGTTTCATTTGGATGGGTTTTTTTGCTTTAATCTTCTTTGATACCCTTGGGGGTTTGATTGTGGTATAAGGTGGGTTTAGTAGACTGTCTTTGTTTCCAAACCAGTGGCTTCTGCAGACATAAACTTGCAGGAAAGTTTCAACAATAAATACAATGAATTGCTTGAGGCTGAGTGTGGAAAAGCATGACAGAGATAATATGTTTGGGCTGCCCTCTTAAAGGCATCCACATGTTCATGGGCATCAGGTCAAGACACAGGTTTTCATGATGAAGATCTGAGAAAGATGCTGTGGTCTCTCATGATGTTGGTGATTGTATTTCTATATAACTGACTCTGAATGAGTCTTAGTGCTTTGGAAAGCTAGTTCAGTACCTGCAACCCAGCCTATAATTATTTTTATATATTGTAGGATTCAGTTTGTTTATTTTTTGTCAACAAATTTTGAATCTAAATTTATATGAGCTATTGGTCTGTAGTTTTCCTTTCTTGTAATGTTTTGTTTTATTTGGTATTATAGCAATGTTGGCCTCATAGAATTGATCAGGATGTGTTCCTCTGCTCTTATCTTCTGGAACAGATTGTAATAAATTGATATTATTTCTTTCTGAAATATTTTGTAGAATTCACCAGAGGAAACATCTGTGCCTGATTCTCTCTATTCTGGAAAGTTATTAATTATTGATTCAATTATTTTAGTAGATAAATACCTATTCATATTATAGATTTCTCCTTTTGAGAGTTTTGGTAGTGTCTTTCAAGGAATTGCTCTATTTCAATTAAATTATCAAATATTGCACATGGAGTTATTAATAATGTTTTTTCATTTTCTTTTTAATGTCCATGGGATCAATTGTAATTGTTATTTCATTGCCAATATTAGTAATTTGGATCTTCTCTCTTTGTTTCTTACTATGGTTAGGGCTTCTCAATTTTAGAGATCTATTCAGAAAACTAAATTTTTGTTTCATTGATTTTTTTTCTATTTTTCTGTTTTCTTTTTTATTTATTTTTGTTCTGACTTTTATTACTTCTTTTCTTCTGTTTATTTAGCTATAATTTGCTTTAATTTTTAATTATGTTGTGGTAGAACCTTGTTACTAATTTTACACCTTTCTGATATTTTAATGTACACATTCAATGATATACATTTCCTCCTAATCACTCACTTGACTTGGTTCTGTATTTCATTTTAATTTAGTTCAAATATTTAAAATTATTTTGAGACTTCTCATTTGATTCATGTGTTATTCAGAAGTACGGTTTTAATCTCCAAATATTTTAGGCTTCTCCATCTTTCTTTCTATAATTGATTTCCAGTTTAATTATCTTGAGAGAATACTTTGCAAAATTTCTATTATTTTAAATTTGTTAAAGTATGGTTCATGGTACAGATATGATCTTGGTGAATTATACATTGAGCTTGAGAAGAATGTGCATTCTTCTGTTGGATGAAATATTCTATAAATGCCATTTAGATCCAGCTGTTTGCTAGGACTGTTCAGTCCAAATATAGTCACATTGATTTTCTACCTACTGGATCTGTCAATTATTAATTAAAGGGATTTGTAGTCACAACTACTATAGTGGATGCAGCTATTTTTCCTTGCAATTATATTTGTCTTTGCCTCATATATTTTGATTATGTGTTGTTAGACATACAAAAATTCAGGATTACTATATTTTCTTAAAGTATTGGCCCCTTTTTTATTATCCCATGTTCCTTGTTATTCCTGATGTTTTTTCTTGCTCTGAAGTTTGCTTTGCCTGATATTAATATAGTTTCTCCAGCTTTGACTTGATTAGTGTTAGCATGCAATATCTTTCTCTATCCCTTTACTTCTGCTCTATCTGTGCATTTAACATAAAGTGGTTTTTTTTAGACAAGATATAGTTGAATCTTCCTTTTGTATCTAATATGACACTCTCTTTTTTAATTAGTGCATTTAAAAGTTTTACATTTAGAGAGATTATTGATTAACATATACCATCTTTGTAACTCCTATTTATTGTCTTTGTTCATTATTTCTTCTTTTTCTTCTGTGCTTTTTACTGCCTTCTAGTGTTTTAATTAACATTTTATATGATTCAATTTTCTCCCCCCTTTTAGCATAGCAATTATAATTGCCTAATAAATTTGTATTATTTTGCATATAAATGTCCAGTTTTCCCAAAACCATTATTGAAGTTTTCCCAACACCATGTCTTTTCCCCAATGTTTAATCTTGGTGCCTTTCTCAAAAATCAGTTGGCTGTAAATGCGTGGATTTATTTCTGGGTTCGCTACTCTATTCCACTGGTCTATTTGTCTGCTTGTATACCAATATTATGCTGATTTTGTTACTATAGCTTTGTAATATGTTAAAGTCAGGTAGTGTTATGTCTCCAGCTTTGTTCATTTTGCTTAGGATTGCTTTGGGTACTCGGGCTCTTTTTTGGTTCCACATGATTTTTAGGATAGGTTTTTTTTTTTTAATTTCTGCACAGAATTATGTTATGGGTAATGAATCCATTACTCAGAGTAAGAAAATATTTGTATTTTCCTGTATAAATATAAAAGCAAAATTTTTACTAGACAATTTGAAAAGGCAAGAATGACTTTATTCAAGGCTATTGCAATGAGGAGAGAGAGACTGTAGTCAACTCTGCTGAAATAAAGAGTTGGAGAGTTTTTAAGGGCTGGTGTGTGTATGTGCGGGGAGGTGTGTTTCTAGGCCATTTGTATTGGCTAATTGGTCTTCTCTCATCCTCATCATGGAAGGTAGTTTTAGAACTTTGAGAACATGCCCACTGCCTACATAAGTGAGGCTCTTATTCTCTCATAGACAGTAGGAGATGGGGAGGCTATCTTCCCTGATGATTGCACTTCAAAGAGATGGTTCCTAGGACTTCGAAAAACAAACAAACAAAATTCCTAGGTTGTAAAACTAGTAGGAGTCATTTAAAAAGAGGTATACCTCAAAAGATCAAAGAAAATACTTACAATTACAAGTTTTCTGAGGAAATTGGTCTAAGAAAAGGGAGGTCAGGTCCTAGAATCAGGACAATAACCAACTGTCTAAGTTTAGTCAACCTGAGAGAAATGTTGGGGTCCTCTTGGTCAATAGGCATAGAAAGAATCCTGGCTTTACAATAACTGTATCTTATCCTGGCTTTACAAGAACTGTATCTTATCATTCAACCTAGCTGATTTTTAATGACTTGAGTCCTATATTCAAGGCCAGGGTAGTCATAGCAAGCTGATTCTCTGAAAAGCTGGAATGTTTGAAAGAGAAATTTTATATTAGATGACTTAGATAAATATTTGAAAAAATCTAAACACTAAAATCTAGTATCAAAATATTTTGGAAAAGGGATATGGTTATATTTTAAAAATTTATTTACATTTAATTTTTTTATTTCAATAGTTTTTGGGGTATGTGTTTTTTTTATTACATGAATGAGTTGTATAGTGGTGAAGTCTGGGATTTTAGTGCACTGTCCCTCCCCATTCTGAGTCTCCATGGCCCATTATAGCACTCTATA
The DNA here is from genome assembly GCF_029289425.2 of Pan paniscus. Taxonomy (NCBI): domain Eukaryota; kingdom Metazoa; phylum Chordata; class Mammalia; order Primates; family Hominidae; genus Pan; species Pan paniscus. The sequence goes on along the minus strand of NC_073260.2, from coordinate 94,650,012 downwards.
TGCATTTATGTACCCATAGCTTAGCTTCAATTTATAAGTGAGAACATATGGCATTTGGTTTTCCATTCCTGAGTTATTTCACTTAGCATCATGGCCTCAAGCTCCATCCAAGTTGCTGCAAAGTACATTATTTCATTCTTTCTTTATAGAAGAGTAGTATTCCATGGTGTATATATACCACATTTTCTTTATCCACTCATTGGTTTATGGGCACTTAGGTTTGTTCCATATCTTTGCAATGTTAATTGTGTTGCAATAAACACATGCATGCAGGTGTCTTTTTAATATAGTGACTTATTTTCTTTTGTACTCAGTAGTAGGATTGCTGGATAAAATGGTAGATCTACTTTCAGTTCTTTGAGAAATTTCCATATTGTTTACCATAGAGATCGTACTAATTTACATTCCCAGCAGCAGTGTGTAAGTGTTCCCTGTTCACCATATCCATGCAAACATCTATTATTTTTTGACTTTTTAATGACAGACATTATTGCAGGAGTAAGGTGGTGTCTCATCGTGGTTTTAATGTGCATTTCCCTGATGATAAGTGATGCTAAGCATTTTTCATATGTCTGTTGGCCATTTGTATTTTTTCTTTTCAAAAGTGTCTATTCATGTCATTTGTCCACTTTTGATTGGATTATTTGTTTTTGTTCATGCTGATTTGTTTGAGTTCTTTGTAGATTCTGAATGTTAGTCCTTCGTGCAAATATTTCCCCCCCTTCTGCTAAACATCATAGAATTTTGAAGTGTAAATAGCATTGTAGCTGAAAAGATAATCCCTTGAATTCCACATATCATAAAAATTCAAACTTTAATACGTTCATGTCATAAAAAAATCCAGCCACTTTACACTAATATAATTAATAGGTTTATTTAAGCCTTCTTCTTTATAGTTTCTCTCCTTGAGTTTTATTAGTCAAATCTTCAAAAAAGCACTCCACACAGAAGTAAGAAGGCAGTTATTGATGTAACAGCAAATTGTATGAATAATCACAAATTAAAGTTGAATAAATGCTCAATTTCAAGGATTTTACAGGGCATTGATATTTAAATATTGAAATATTATTGCTCCAGTGATTGGGTTTCCTGAGGCTATTTTTTAAAAGTTGCGGGCTTGTCTATTTATAGCTGCTGCAAGAGTAAAATCAGGATGGTAATAGTGATTTAGCACAGAAAACACCGGAGATGAAAAGCCAAGTATATTATTTTTCAGTGCTTTCATTATGTCACATTCAGATACAGCTATATTTTCTCTTATTTTACCTTCATTTAAAATTTGTTATTTTCACGTTGGCATCCGGGGTTCACTGTGAATTTGTCTCTATACTTATTCCCAACCACAGCTCCACATTGCTGATCATATTTAAAAAAATACAGACAAAGCTTTACCCAAAAGTAGTTCTTGTTGTAACTGGATATAAGTGCTATAATAACAGCTCATTCAAGGTGTAAATGGAGCAATAAAATGTGGAGCTAGCTGCTGGAAGTATTCAAATAAGGCATAGGGCACCAAGGTAGTGTCATTTGAACGAAGGGGCAGCAAAAGAACAATGGAGACATTCTACCCATTAAGGAGCAAATATATAGTCATAGGGACATGGTAAGTCACTGGGGAAAGCAAGCAGCTTTAGGTGCTAGAGTACAGTGTCTTTGGAGGAGGTAAGTCAGGAAAGAAAAAGATTTATAGGAAATATAGGAAAAAATAGAACTATGCTAGGGAAATTCTGTGTATTGTGATTGCTTTCAAGAAGATAATTGACAAACAATGGATTTTCTTAATAAAGTTAATGCAACCAGACTTTGGGGGTATTAATTTTTGGATCAGGAAAATGACAGTTGGAGAAATAAAAAAGAAGAAGACCACATAGAAAAAATATTATAATAGTCTCAATGGGAAGAGATACTGAGGTTCCACATTCTCACTCTTATTTCAGATATTGAATAGTTGATTAATTTCTAATGATAATTAATTCTATCTTCTTTACAGGAAAGATATGTAATAATTCAAGTGCAAATCCTGTGTCAACTTGTGGAAGACAAAAGCAAATAAGACATGGCTGTTGACCTAGTAAAGCTCACGGTATCATGGTATACAAACAGGAGTAGAAATGGCTGTAATTCAAAGCCTTGGCTTACAGCAAAGATGAAAGTCAGTTAAAAGGAATAAATCATGTACCAAAACTTAACGTTAAGTGTATTATTTAGATTCCCTTAAATATTTCGTCTTTGGTAAAATTTGCAGTTTCTACTGTTTCATTCTTTTAAGTTTTAAACAAAAACTACAAACGGTCACATAGAATGACAGAATTGACATAACCCAGATTTAATTTCTTTTGTTTATATTCATTGTGTTATTATTTATTATTTATTTTTAATCTACTTTTTAATATGTAGTATCACAGGGGTTTGAGACAGGAACTGCAGAGGTTGGTTGAGCCCTTCTCAACCATTGAAAATTTACTATTGCAGAAGATGCATGACTCAGAGTCTGCATGTGTTGGAGAAGCCAGGAGGGAACTATTGTATAATTAGTATTTGTAGCAACATCTTTGTTGAGTACAATGCTTATTAAATACTAAGCAAAAATCATGTTGTAAGTCAAATCTCATGTATTAATATAATTAATAGTTACCACAGCATTTGTTTAGAACTTAGAGGGAAAAATGCCCCATGTCCTCTCACTGGCAGAAAAGGTCACCTATAACCACTAAGTCGGTTAGAGAGTTATATTCTCTTACTGCCAACACTGGGAATGTGGAGTGCTCCAATTTCCCACACTTGGTATGCCACTCAATCTACTTATGCTAATAACTATCTATGTATTGTTGTGAATTGGATTTATAGACTAGACTGCTGTTATATAAACTGTAATGATGTCCCAAAAGACAAGATTATTTTAGTGTAGCGCATAGGATCAGACAAGAATGCAGCTATAATAATGCCAGAAGAACACAAGTTTAGCAAATTGAACTCAAGGAATCCCTAGTATTTCATAGAAGTAGCTCAGTCTCTGGAAAAAGAGCTATCCAGTCTAAATATTTTAGTAATTTGAAAATACTAAAAAAATCATTTATACATTTTACTTTGTATGACACGAATTTCACAAGCTTCTTTATGTGCTGAAAGATTGCAAAATATTACTCTATAAAAAAACTTAAAATGTTGTTAATCAAGGCACCAAGGGCACCTAGTGACGCTTTACATGAATCATAGTAAAAGTGTCCAGGAGGGGAAGATATTATCTATTATGGACTGCATTGTATCTCCCCCAAAATATAAATGTTAAAACCCTAACCTCCAATATGACTAAACCTGAAAATAAGATCTTTAAGTATTTATGGAATTAAGGTTAAAAGACATCATAAGAGTGGGACCATAATCCAAGAGCTGGTGTCCATATAAGAAGAGATACACACCCTCTTTTTCTCTCTCTCCCCACCCAACCCTGCATGTACAGAGAGGAAGGACATGTGAGCATACAGAGAGAAGGCAGCCATCCACAAGCCAGGAAGAGAGGCTTCACCAGAAATAAACCTTGATGACACCTTAATTTTGGACTTTGAAAGGCTCCCGAATGATGAGAAAACAAATTTATGTTGTTTAAGCAGCTATGATGTGGCATTTGTTATGGTGTCCAAGCTGACTAATATATCACCTTAAATGTAATACCCGCAATTGTACCATAAATTATAATAATTGAAGCTACTTCCAAAACTTGTGAAAACTGAACCATATATCCATGAAGCATATTTACTTCATGTATCTGCCCTTAGAACTATGTCACATATTTGAAGAGTAACCAGACTTCAAGTCTAACTGTATTCAGAACTCATGAATTATTTGCATTACCCAATAAAATCAAATTATTCATTTGACATTAGGATATTAATATTTCCCAGATTACTGTAAACCTTTCAAATTTCATAACTTTTATTTTGTAATTATGATGCTTGAAGAGACAGTATTTGTTTATGGATAAGAAATCTGGGATCCAGGGAGAAATAAAAAAGAAATATCACACTCCTCATAGTAGTGGGGAGAAGGCTAAAATCCAGGTTTTCTAATTCCCCGTCTATCTTTATTTGTTCTACATCAAACTATCTTTTAACTCTTACCAATATAATCCTTTTTTTAGACAGCACAGGATTTTCAATATTCCCAGACAAGCCATGTTGATTCATGTTCCAAAATGCTATTTATAATAATAATAATCATCATCATCATAACTAATGCTCATGTAGTACTTATTATGTGCTGGCACTTTTCTAAGTGCTTGACATTTATTAACTTATTAACTTCATTAACTTTTGAAATAAGTACTATTCTCATCTTACAAATGACAAAATTAAAATGCAGAAAGAAAAATGTTAAATTGCTTAAAATCACACAAATGGAAAGTGAAGTCTGAAGTCATAACATTGAGAACAGAATAAGATTGGCTGGAAGTGAAAAAAATCGACATGTCTCTATAGAATGAGAAAAGAAATTCACTTTTTTCACATTAGAGAAATTGTGGCAGCCCAGTAATAATCTAGAGAAACTGCCAAAGATAGGCATAGGACTTAGAGAACGTTCCAAGCAATGTGGTGGATACTGACCCTCAAAGAAGTAACAATCGTTAAAAATTTCCTAGATCAAGATATGATGTAGGAAGTGTCAACAGATGTCTTAATATACAAATAAAATATTGCTACTCTATGTTATTCTAAATATTATATATGTCTGTCTGTAATATGTTTTGTATGTTATTCTACCCATATGATTTACAAGAATCTTCAGAAAACTATGAAAATGTACAGATTCAGTACATGAACTTATATTAGCTGTTATTTTGTTTTGTTGTTACTTTGATATTGCATTTTTAATTGCAATAATGGATGAATTAACAAAAGTCTTAGAATTCTCTGATGAAGCAAGGTTATGCTATTAGTTTGCTGGAGCTATGACAGAAGGTAGAATAATTGTCAAATCATTATGTGCTTCAATTACAAAATGTGTATTATATATTATATATAATAGACCTGTGAATTCTATGATTATGTTCCATTCTTCCTACATAAAATTTGATTATGATATATTGAATATAATTTCAAGGAATGTAATTTATAACTTCACAATATCTTTTGCTTCACTAAAACATCCAGAAAGTATAAAGAAATCAGTAGCACATTGTATTAATCTGGTTCTTGAGAATTTTTTAAGAGGAAACATTCAAGGTATCCATGATAAATTTTAATATGCAGGGAAGAAACTAGGGATTATTGCTAGATACACTTATTAAAAACAAAAGCATTAGAGTTGATGTTCTAGATTTTTTTTGTTCCATGGACTCTTATGGATAGCTGGTGAAGCTAATGGACCTCCTGCCATCTCATTAGAATAATACTTTAAATATATAAAATCCCATAAGATTACAAAATCAATTATATTAAAACATATTATCAATAGTGTAAAATCATATTTGTTATTTAGTAACATGTATCTTAATAAATTGATAACAAACTAACACATTTAAAATATAGGCAATTTAAACTTAAATTTTGTTTTTTTAAAGACGTGCCTATGTGAAAATTGCTAACTCTTCTAATCTACACGTCTATATGTCTTATAAAAGGTTACACTCTCTGAATTAAGCATTCTCATTTGAACTCTCATGTTTTACGACAAATAATGATAATTACTCACCTCTTTCCATATATTCATAAACAATTGAGAATTGAGAGTATTTGAATGTGGCATATCTATCTATATAACCATTGTAAGAACACATGATTTCAAGATTTAATTTGCTAAATGACTCCTAGGTGTGGAGTTTTCCCAATACTGGGAGGTTAGTGTTGATCAAATATTTGTAGACAGAAATAATGAGTTGAACCGTGATGAGGAATTTGGTTTATAACTAAAGAAATCCCAAGTTAGTGATAATCATAAGTTATATATACAGCACCTCTAACATGGAATAGAAATACCTGAAATATCTTCTGATGATTAAGTCACAGTTATTAATACTCTATACTTTCTTACCTATATTCATAGGGAACCCCAATAAAACTTAATTTAAGTAAATGTTACTGAAAAAAATATGATTTTTTTCCTGCCTTCATGTCCCTAGACTCCCTGGATTCAGTATGTGAAACTCCTTGGGTATCTATGGAGCCTGAAGAATAATGCCTGAATTAATAAAAAGAAAATGGCAACTGCTAACATTTAGACAGGCATGAGTATCGTATTAAATTTTCCTAAGTAAGCTACTAAATATTCCACTGTAATATGTTTTATTTGCTTATTAAAAAATTCCTACTTGTTTATAATTATATTCAACTATGAATTGATGATTAGTAACAAATATACTGAAAGTTCTGAAACTACTGAAGATTTAAATAATTAAGAAATATAGACTTTTAATGTAAAGTCAAAATTAAAATTTAATTTAAAATATCTGACACTTTGTCAGGTACTCATTACGAACAGAAATTGCAGAGACAAATAAAATATTTCACTGCCATTATAGAGTTTATCATGTAGGTTAAAAAAGAAAAGAAGTCCCTTAATTTGCTCTCTAACTGAATTTTCTTTCACTTTTGTTACCACTGTTGATTTTTCCCTGAATGATTCTTAGCCTCTGCTGATTGAAGTGTCCAGGACCTATCATGACTCCTGGGATAGAAATAGAGTGCCAGGGCTTGTCATTAGACTTGCCCACTCTAGGTGGAGGGTCCTAATCACACATACTGAAAGCAGTAATTTAGTATTCAGCAAGGCCTGATTTAGAAATCGGCAAGACTTGATTTCTGCAAAATATTGCAAACACCAGTCCCTATATTTCAAAAAGCTAAATAACATGATTATTAGGAGAAGCAGTGTATCTTTCAAAATAAGAAATAACATAGAAGACAGAAGACTGTCAATGAGCAGTAAAAATCAAGTTATCATTTACAGTTTCATAAATAGAGTTTTATGGAGAGATTAAGTGGTAGTGAAGAAAGACTACCTTTACTTTTTGGTTACTGAAGTACAAATGATGGGGTGTAACAAACAGAAACCCAGAACTTGAACTGGGCATACAATGATGACCCATACTGAAGTGTCAGACAGTAAAGGGATGTTTTGATAGAGGGGTGAGCCCAGCAGAAGGACTAGAAGGCTGTGTCTTGGAGAACAAATTCAGTCTAGTGACAAGCGCAATACCTGGGCAATGATTCACTGTTACAAGTTATAAGAGTATATCTCAAACAAGCATAATCATATAGGAAAGCTGAGATTCCATGGAGGCTTGGCTGGTTTTCCTCATACTCAATACATTTTCTCAGTAAAGTGTTCTAGTGGCTAAAATTCTGAAATCTATTTGTCTCTTTTGAAAATAAATCTGGTTAAGTAATTTTATACGTGTTAATTTATTAACATATGAAATCATTCAGTGGGCTTATGAAGTGCTCACTATGCATAGGATACTACATTAGCCTAGTGAATACAAAGACACATGGACGATTAACCTAACTTTGAACAACTTAAGGTCTAGAGGTGACAGTGCTAAAGTTGAAGCACAGTACACTCAAGGTGTAAGCACCTATCTGTGCTTGGCCTAGGAATAGGGGCCACACAGCAATTTGAACAGGTAAGAGGAATTTTTTTTCTTTTCTATTTGAGGCAGGGTCTCACTTTGTTACCCAGGCTGGAGTTCAGTGGCATGATCATGGCTCACTGCAGCCTCCACCTCCTAGGCTCAAGCAATCCTCCTACCTCAGTCACCTGAGTAACTGGGACTGCAGGTGCACACCACCAGACCCGGCTAATGTTTTTGTATTTTTTATAGAGACAGGGTTTTGTCATGTTGCCCAGGCTGGTCTTGAACTCCTGGGCTCAAGTTATCTTCCCACCTCAGCCTCCCAAAGGGCTGAAATTGCAGGCGTGAGCCACCACACCCATCCTGAACAGGTAAGTGGAACTTAGAGCTGTGACATGAAGGACAAGTTTTTTTTTTTTTTCTAGTTACGTAAGACAAGAGTGAACATTCTAGAAAAATGGATCAATGCATGGAAAATATACAAAAAGAAAAGGTTGTGTTATTACCATGCATTGCTGACTGTTGACATTACGGTGTGAGTAATTTACCTTCCCTCTCCCAGATCATTTCTACTGATGTGGAATGACAACACTGATATCTATAATATAAAGGAAACACATAAGGAAAATAAGTAAATAATAGGAGGCATATTTCTTCCTCTTCCAACTATGTTTAGGGCTGCGCTTGCTCACAAAGGAAAAAGATTTGGCTTAGACATTAATGCCGCAGAATGATATCATAAACACTTAACTTAGATTCAGATATATGTTTTGCTTTTAAATTGTCAAAGTATTGTCTCATCAATTGATAAGAAAACATAAGAAGAGTTTAAATAGCTATTAGAAAAATTTAGCCACAGATCACAACTGACTGACTCTTCTTTACTCCAAGCAGAGGCAACGCTTTCTCTCTACTTAACACAATTCAACCTGGGCTTCCTTCGGTTTTAAAAAGACAATAAGAAAGAAAAGATATAGGCTGCTCATTAACAGCATATATGGCTTCTTGATCAGGATGGAGTCTTGTTGGTAATTCCATTTTCCGCTGAAGGCATTGCATGGCAGACTAATTGCTGGCTATAAAGGTTGCACTCATTATGCTACACTTAGCAATCCCTGGGGAAGAATGTTATTTTCCTAGCCACATGCTGCCTAATACTGATTTTTTAGAACAAGTTGCACTGATTTTTACAGATGTTGTAATTTGTGCCTTTCCTTTTTATGCTCTCTACCTCTCTAGATTCTTAATAATGTGTTTTATGCCTTATCATTTAATCAAGTCACAATCCTGTGGACTACTGGATGAGTTAAAGGTGTCTAACTGTTGACCTTGCTGAATCCTACTGTGTGAAATCTAGTTATCAGAAGAATGAGATCACAGCAGTGAAAAAAAGAATGTAGATGATATATAACTGTAGTCAATTGTTTCCAGAGTAAAGAAATCTGAACTCTTAGGTCCGATGACATTGATTGAGACTTTTCTCCTAGAAAGGTAGTGTTGGGCCCATACAAAACAGAGGTTGAATTGCATAGGCTATCGTCCCTTGTGAGGGAAGAAAAGATTAATCAGTTCATTGTTGAATAGAGTGTACACTCAATTTTTCATGTTATCTGAGAAAAACTTCTTAGACTAGACCATGAATAAACAAAACGCATTTCCTAATAAAATGGCACTTTCTTCTCTCTGTGTAATATTCGGCCTAAATAAGAGATTAACAAATAATTATAGGTTGGTTATGCACATGGATCATGAAAAAGGAAAGAGGAAGAGTCAGGTTTAAGAAAGAAAACTAAGATTAGCAAAAAATAGTGATATAACATGAATAATATAATTGTGTTAAGAGTGTACTATGCATATCCCTTCACGTCTGCTTTGGGTTAAAATGCCTAGAGGAGTGTAAACTGCTTCAATTCACGCAATTTTGTGCATATTTAAATAGTTCTGTAAAAACCATGCTTTTACTTTTTCTCATTATCTATATTCTTGACTATTTCTTTAAAATGTTTAAAAGATTTTCTCTGAAAATGGCACATGAATATTTTATTAAGGCAGTCTGTGTGGTCCAAGGAGCTAATACCATATATATATATTTTTTACTTTATTGTAATTGAAAGAAAATTTCAAACAAATTTTTGACAAATATAAAAATTATGTTTTTATGTTTTCTTCTCAGAAAATAAAATTTTTAAAATAACTCAGATTATTTAAAAAATAAATATAGAATTAGAATCTCAGATAAGGCTACTAAATTGATGTGTTCTATTCAATGATCAACATAGGAAATAAAAATGACTATTGTAGAAAATATTATAATAATGCATAATGATGTTAAGTTTTCATAACATGATTAATGTTTATTAAAGAATACTATATTGGTTCATTTTGACACTGCTATAAAGAACTACCTGAGAATGGGTAATTTATGAAGAAAAGAGGTTTAATCGACTCGCAGTTTCACAGGCTTAACAGAAACCATGGCTAGGAGGCCTCAGGAAACGTAGTCATGGCAGAAAGTGAAGAGGGAACAAACATGCCTTACCATGGTGGAGCAGGAGTTGGGGGTCGGGAGACTGCCACACACTTTTAAACCATCAGATCTTGTGAGAACTCGCTCACTATCAGGAGAACAACAGGGGGGAAACCTCCCCCATAATCCAGTCACCTCCCACCAGGTCCCTTCCCTGACATGTGGTGATTGTAATTCGACATGAGATTTGGATGAGGACAAAGAGCCAAACCATGTCAAATACCAATTGAGTATAATTTCTATTCATTAATTAGTAATATATCATGTTATATATTTTAATCATAGGAGTTTAAAAACATTTGTAAATGGATGAAGGTATAAGATCTCTTCCTCAGAAGAGTTCATGTAGCACACACTCGCAGGAGATGAAAAAAGTTATCTTTCTGTCCTTTCCCAGAAAGTGATGGAAACCTAAGTAAGTGGTGAGTCATTGATTAGGTAGCTGGTGCTCCTTCCAGCTAGACAGCTTCCTGGTCTGCTCTGAGATGGAGTTTACAAAACTAGGCTTCCAGAATGCTTCATCACCACATGACAGACATAGAATTGGGATAATTTAATGCTGTCACTTATTCTTCTGTTCACTTGACAAATATAGTGCATCAGGCTATGTTCTGAATTCTGAGAGTACAAAACTAAAAAGAAGTATCCTGCCTTCAAGAAACTCAGTCTATTTTGAGAGAAAATTCAAATATAAATAAATAAATTAGCAGATGGCATAATAGAGCATATAGGGAAGAGAGATGGCTTAGAGATGAGGTCTAGTAAATGGGGTCCAGTCAGGGGACAGATACTACTCCAGTTATTTTATCAGGTATATTTTAATGAAAGCAATTACTAACGTTATTGGAGAACTGTTACAGCAAACAGAGGAACATTAAAGTGTCATAGTAGCAGTAACTGCAGGAAGCACTTAACAACCCCTTAGGCTAAGCTAACAGAGGAAAAAGGTTAAAATTATTGATGTTTAAAAGCCCAAAGGAGAAGCTCTGTGGAGCTGGAGCTCTGACTTGTAAGAAGGGGGCACTGTATGCCTGGAACAGATGCCACAGAACCTCAGAGGAAGGACTGCATAGATCTCATACTCAGATTTGAGGAAGGACTACAAGAAAGATGGTTCTGATGCCAATAAGAGGTCATTATGAGGCTGGATCTGGGGTGTTAAAAAAAAGCTGATAGTGAAATCAACCGCCATGAGTAAACTGTAATCACCAAAGTCAAGATGTGCCACTATGATGATGCTGACAAAACCACAAAGCAGTCCTGACACTGGGAGCAAAACAATAAGATCCAAAACCCTTCTCCCTCTTCTGACTTTTCAGTCTTCCTCTAGCATCTCCAGTGGCAGAAACTAAGAGGCAGCCAATGAGCAAAGCCAAAATATGACTCGCAGAATCCTTGCTAAGTATAGGAAAATGAGTTATAATCAGAGTATCTTGGAAAAAATAGTCTATTATGTGACACAGAAGGTAAACTTAAATAAGAAAATAAGGGCAGTAAAATAAGCAGAAGCTTCATAGGAGGGGACCCTGAGCTGAAGTTGAGAGAGTGAGCAAGGATTTTATAGTATGGGGCAGAAACTTGGGATGAGCCAGGAAAAAGAATCATGGAGAGGGCTGGTTCACAAGAAGAGAAAACTAAGATACATGGACCACCAAGAATAATTGTGGGAATTTATATTTGAAAGGTTAGGCAGATAAAACTGCTTGAGTTAGATTACGAAAACCTGAAAACATCAAACCGTAATTTGGATTGATATTTTTACTATGCAGCCATTGATGTTTGTAAAGGAGGCTAGTACTATGGGGGTAGATATTGCTTAAAGAAGACTGACATGGGTACAGGTTATAGGATCGATTGGAAGGAAGAAGGAAATAATAAATTAGATTTTGGAAAAGGAACTATTGTCACAATATAGAAACAGTGATGAGGGTGTCAACAAGATAATCAGTGCTGACAGATTCCAAAAATATTGTAAAAGAAAAAAATTATCGTAACATTTAAATTTGTTTGCTATAAATGAAGAGAAAGGATAACTTCTTGCATAGTGAATCATAGTGCTAAAAATACGTTATTTTTAAATTAAGATGAATGAATAAATTTATACTTTGGAGCTGAACATTTGGATTATAATCATCAAGAGTGATCACATAGATAATGAGAATGCATAAGATCTGCAAGTGTATATTTTGAAAGACAAGGTCACACCAAAATAATCAGACCCTAAAGAGACATCATCCCAAGGTGAGAAAAAAAAATAGGAACAGTAAAATAGCTGAGAGAAGAATCTCAAAGACATGAGAGCATTTCAAAGAGCTGAATGATTTAGAGCCAGAATGAGGACAGTATTTCAAAAGAAGAAAGGACAACCTGCCTGCAGAGTCATCCTTTCTTTTCTTTTCTTTTCTTTTTTTTTTATGACAGCGTCTCACTCTGTCACTCAGCCTAGAGTGCAATGGTGCGATCTCGACTCACTGCAACCTCCGTCTCCTGGGTTCAAGCGATTCTCCTGCCTCAACCTCCCAAGTAGCTGGGATTACAGGTGTGCAACTCCACGCCCGGCTAATTTTTGTATTTTTAGTGGAGATAGGGTATCACTATGATGGCAAGGCTGGTCTCGAACTCCTGACATCAGGGGATCCACCCCCCTCAGCCTCCCAAAGTGCTGGGATTACAGACGTGAGCCACTACACCCAGTCCTTTCTTCTTTTGAAACGCTGTCTTCACTTTATTTTCTTTGATGGGTTGTTCAGTTTCTATTGTGAACAACCCATCAAAGAAAATAAAGAGTAAGAAATGAAATCTGTCTAGGAAAAGATGATACAACTGTCACAGGATCCTTGGGGTGTCACTTTTCAAGCCAGAAATCTCTATAGCCAATGGTGCCTTTGCCTGAGTTTTGCTCTGGCCCGATGGGCTCATTCCACCCACTTGGTCTGGCAGGTTGTACTCAGCTCATGCTACCAGGCTGGATGCCACGCCTGCCAAGAGTGAGCCAGGGATGGAGCAGTGAGGGGTGTGTGAGCAAGTGAGCATGGGAGCCAGCCACTGGGCACAGCCAGGCATGCCAGCGGTGGCAGAGTGCGTAGCTCCAGGCACTGGCACAGGTGCCAGCTCCCTGCAAGATTACCGCTGGACCAGGCATATCGCAAGCAGCTTCCCCGGCTGGCACCAGGGAACATAGTGGCACCTGGAGGCTTGGAAATGCCAGTAATCAAAGAGCCCCAAAGAGGGAGTCACAGCCCTGGCTCAGGGAGTTCCTAGGTCTGGGCTCCCTCAAGGGCTGCAGCTCTTTTCTCCTTCTCTTCTCTTTCCTTCTCTTGCCTGAAAAGTGGTGAGCAAGGGGCGTGTTTCAGCCCTATTTGTGTTACAGCTCTTGCCCCGCCACTTGACAGGTCTGGAATTCTTGTCCTGCAACCAGGAAGAATGAGGCACGCAAACAAGTGGATGATGAGCAAGGCGAAGAGGTACTTTTTTGAGTGACAGAACAGCTTAGAGACGACCTGCAGTGGGTAGCCCCTTTCTGCAGGCAAGGCATCCCAAAGAGCATTTAGCTTTCAGCAGAGAGGAGACCCACAACAGGTAGTCCCAACATCTGCTCAGCTCTCAACTGAGAGAAGACCCAAAATGGGTAGCTCTGTGCAGGCAGGCATCCTGGCGAGAGTTCAGCTCTCAGCAGAGAAGAGATCCACAGTGGGTAGCTCCTCTCTGTAGGCAGGTCATCCTGTTTTCTGAGCAAGTCTGGTTGAGCCCAGGGTTTTTATGGACCTCAGAGAGGAGGAATTGCATGCTGATTGGTCCATGGGTGGCCATGAGCAACTCATAAAAGCACCACAAGTTCTCACGCTGGTTCGTGGAACTGGCAGCCCAATCTCCAGGCCTCAAGTCATCTCTGGCCTGAAGGTGGGGTTTCACCGGGGACCCATCCCTTTCCACCCAGGAGCCTGTTTGCCTCCTGCCACCATTAACCTGCCATCCACAGTGCCCATGGCACCCAGGCTGTTTGTGCCTAGTGGTGGCTGCAGGAACCATGCCAAGCCACACTCAACCCACCTTCGGCCTCCCTCCCATGCTCGTAGGTACCCAAAATTCACAGGGGGCAGAGGTGGCGGGGGCTGGAGTGTTGGTGCTGCACTGAGTGTGTGCACACCTAGCCAGGTCGTGATAGCACCTGGGCTCAGCCACCGCTTAGCTCCAAAATTAGAGTGGGTGCCAGGAGTGAGGAGAGGTCAGGCAGTGGGAGCAGGCACTTTTAAGCCTGTGGGAGCAAAGGGGCTTCCTGAGCCTCTGAGAGTGCAGAGATGCCCAGGTCTGCATTCCAGCTGAGCAGCTGTAGCTGTGTCTGGGGGGGGCGGGGCTCCCGCCCCTCCAACTTGGAAGCAGGCGGGGCTTCCACCTATTCCCGGCTCCTGTGCTTGCTTTGTGGAGCATGCAGCCCCTGGGGCGCCTTCCACACTGCAGTTGGTGTCATGGCAGAGGCCGCTCCAGATGGCCCCTGCTGCCATCACAACCTTTCAGAGATCAATTTCTGAGAATATAAGGACCAAAATCCAAAGTGCAAAGTATTAAGGTAGAAGAGTTATTGGAAAAAATAGATTTTAGCAATCAAAAGAAACAAGACAATATGGCAATGCTCAAGAAAGTTATTTTCATATATAGAATGCCAAGATTTTAGAATGGATTTTTCTTCATTATATGTTGGACTATTACAATTTCAAGAAACATTAACATCTACTCCTTATAGAAATAGTATTATGTGCTCTACAGCCCTGTGATAAGCACTTTGTATATATTATCTAATTTAAGTCTCACTTCTTAAAGCAGAAGCAGTGTTATGTTTATCTGAACGAGAACAAGGTACTTGTTTTAAGAGATGAGGCAGCATCATCGAGGTCACAAGGGTAAGATGTGTTTAAATCCACAATTATGTTAATGAACTTGCCCAGTTTTCCCTTTATTTTTTACAGTTCATAAATTTTTTTTTGATTTTGTACCTCTTTAATTAGGTGCATACACATTTATGATTGTTATATCTTTCTTATTAATTGATCTTTATTTATTTTAAATTATCTCTTTTTCTGCTAATAGTTTTTATCTTGAGGTTTACATTTATATTAATGTAGACAAAATAGCCTTATTTTTACTTTTTGAATGGCATATTGTTTTTCACGCTTTTTCTTTTAATGTTTTCCTGTCTTTATATTTCAAATTAATCTCTTTTAGATAGCATAAATTTGAGACTGCCTATTATATTTACTGTGATGATATCTACTTTTAATAGGACTATTTAGTCAGTTTACATTTAGTGGAATTAGTGATGGGAATTGGTTTGTAGTGTCCATTGTTCAATTTTTCCTACCTGATTTTGGTTTCTATGTTCCTCATTTTCTGCCTTTTTGAATTAATCAAAAATTTTATTCTCTTTTAATTCTTCTATTGATGTTTCTAGCTATACTTTCCTAGTATTCTGTTTGTTCTTTCTTTCTTTTTTTGGGGGGGGTGGGGGACGGAGTCTTGCTCTGTCACTAGGCTGTAATGCAGTGGTGCGATCTTGGCTCACTGCAACCTCCGCCTCTGGGGTTCAAACGATTCTCCTGCCTCAGCCTCCCTAGTAGCTGGGACTACAAGAGCATGCCATCACACCTAGCTAATTTTTGTATTTTTAGTGGCGACAGGGTTTCACCATGTTGGCCAGGATGGTTTCAATCTCCTGACCTCGTGATCCGCCTGCCTCGGCCTCCCAAAGTGCTGAGATTACAGGCGTGATCCACCGCCCCCAGCCCTTACCTATGTTTTAATTGTTAATGTAGGAATTATATTTTTGGCTTTATCATATTCTACTTACAGGTGATATCAACTTCATGTAAAATATAAGCACCTAGAATAGTTCAATTTCCTTTACACAACCAAATTTTTGGCAGTATTATATAAATCTATATTTTACATCTTCCTAAGTTATAAACGTCATAATAGATGACTTTTTTGCATTAAAATGTCAACTGACTTTTAGATAAATTAAATGAAGAACATTTATATATTCTTTTAAAGTTACTGTCCTGTGTAGACAACCCTTCCAGTGTTATTCTTTCTTTCCTGTAGTTGTATGTTTCCCTACACTTAAGCTGGTATCTTATCCTTTTAGCCCTAAAACACTCCTCAATATTTCCATTGAGACAAGTTCTGGCAGTTACAAATTCTCTCCTCTTTTGTTGCTCTGAAAAAAGTATTTTGCCTTCATTTTTGAAGAATATTTTTACCGGATATTGAATACAGACAGTCCTCACTTTACGTGATTCTGATATGTATGAATTTCAGTTACCATAATTAAATAATACCAGTGCCACACAACACGGTTTAAGTTTCAGTTATTACAGTATATTAAATGTAATTTCCTAAAGTATTAATTTTATTCTTATTTCTTCAATCTACAAATCACTATGTAAATAACAGATGCATATTATGACTGGTGACCAAATCACATCATTTCTTTCAAGTAATTCGGTAATTAATCAATTCACATCTATTGTGCAGTTCAAGTATAGAAACCAACACATGTATTCGTGTTGCCTTTTTGTCTCTCAGTGATAAACTAATATGACATTTTACAAAAATGGATAACTGAGAAAAGGAATTGGTCAACAAAGATGGAAGCTCAGCAGAGAAACAGAAATGGTATAATGCTTGAAGTGAAATTTGATTTGAACATAAATGGAGTTATAGAAGAAATAGCTGACTGTCAGAATGTGGACACTTGTCATTCTAGAAGCTCTAGCTATGCAGCTAGTAGACAGGCAAGTTTTTAATTTACAGATATTTTCACATCAAATTTGATCCTTCAACTTTGAAAAAGGTAAGGTCTTATGAAAAGGTAGGATGATTCCAAAGTTACAGTTTGTAATATTTGAAGATCAAAACTCCATCTAATAATTTTATAAAAGCTACAGAAATCATATTCAGAAAAGTACACACGAATGTATTCTTCTACTTACAAATTCAAAGATTCACATGAACACTGAAGCCCTGTTAAGGAATCAAATAAAAAATAAAAACAAATCCAGTCTGGAAACTGATTTTTTTTTTAATTTCTCAGGATAACTACATATGTTTATTTTAAACATTTTGACTTTGTTTCAACAAACACACACACATACATGCTCACACACATAGTAAAACATAAAAGTAATTTTTAAAAAATTTTGACCCAATGTAGAAAGTTTACATTAAAAAGTGAGTGTGATTAAATATATAATTGGTGTGAAAGCGTTATTTAAGCTACTAAACATGAAGCTTTCAGAAGCGCAAATTTTCAACTGGTTCAAGAAGCTCTAGCATTACTTGTAAAGCGCTGCTCCCTCATGAGTCCTGGATAAAGGTAGCTAAAAATACTGGATTCATATACTTTTTAAACAAGAGCATCTCATGTGTTTTAAGCTATTGAATTCCTAGCTCCATTTCAGTCAATAGGGGTTATCATTTACAAAGAAATAAACAACTGATCTGCAGAAATAACGCAGAATCTAATCTAAATAACCAGCTCATACTTTTAACATTAGACATCATCACACTATGATGTATTTGACTGTGATTATGAAATGGCTCAGTTAATTCCACCTTTACATTACCACCCACTGGTATTGTGAAGAGTATGTGGACTAGAATGATTTTGTTACTTCTGTAATTGATAAACTCTGAGAACTCATTTATTTCCTATTAGTCTCCTTAAAGAAATCAGTAAGCTTCTCTTTAAGTAACCAGCCAGTAACAATAATGTGTGCAGCAATCAAGTCTCAGGACTGCACTATTTTGTCAGTTCTTAACCCACATGATCAAATAAAATATGCTTTCTCTCCAGGATGTGCATGTCATTAACCACTGAATACAATGCTGTTGAAAAGGATCATGGGCTGGATGCAGTAATCCAGCTGTAATCCCAGCACTTTGGGAGGCCAAGGCAGGTGGATCACTTGAGGTCAGGAGTTCGAGACCAGCCTGGCCAACATGGTGAAATGCTGTCTTCACTAAAAATATGAAAATTAGCTGAGCATGTAAAATTAGCATCTGTAATCCCAGTTACTTGGGAGGCTGAGGCAGGAGAATTGCTTGAACCTGGGAGGCGGAGGTTGCAGTGAGCCAAGATCATGCCATTGCACTCTGCACTCCAGCCAGGGCGACAAAGTAAAACTCCGTCTCAAAAAAAAAAAGGAATTATGAAGCATAGCACATGTACATTAATATGATTTGAAAGTCTTATTTCATTACATGTTTTCCATCATATTGAATTAACATCATATCACAGTTAGCTATTGTTTATCCTAATAAGAAAATATGTAGTGTAATTAAATCTCTGCCTCATATTTATAAAAACAGATATAATTTGGGACAGCAGATTAACTCCTATGAAATGACTAAGAATGACTAATACAGAGGACAGTTCACAGAGTAACTTCCCCAGGCACTTTTTACACATTCAATTATTCTCTTGCTTTGTGTGTGTGTGTATCCTTACTGAATGTGACACACATACAGAGATAAAGATATTATTTCACGCTTTCTCTTTCTCCACACACATATATATATATACACACACATATATATTTAATTTAAATTTTTCATTTCTAAGTAAATAGAAAATATGCTATGCTTGGGGGTTAAGAAAATATACATGAGATACACTCCATTTTCAAATCTCATATTAGGCTCTTTCCCTTTTATCTTTGAGAATTTCATCTTTAAAAATAAGTTACTATATTCATAAAGTGTATTTGAGACATAGCTTTATTATCTTTAAACATCATTCCAAGTAGAGCCTTGCTTATCATCTAATTCACCATCTAATAGCTTTTTGAAAAGCACATATGATTATGTAGTCATGAATTTTATATTTTACTTCTTGGAATGTTTTGGACTGTAGGGAGTTGTACAGCATTTAGTCATAATTTCTTTTATTTATTTTGAAAATCAGGGAATTCCTTATTGTATGTAATAGTATATATAGTACAGTAACTGTTAAAACTACATGCTTATTGACTTGTAAGAATTCTTTATATAATCTGTATACAAGTCCTTTGTCAGATATATATATATATAATATTTTATCTTATTCTGGGTCTTGTTTTTTGTTTGCTGAATACTAACTTTTGAAGAATGAGTTTTGAATTTGCTCGTCATTCATGTATTATTTTTATAGCTCAATTTTTTGTGTCTTAAGAAATCTTTGCTACTCGGCACAAAGATTTTCTCCTATGTTCTCTTCTAAAAACTTTACAATTTTAGTTTTTCCATTTAAGTGTGTGATCAGGTTGAGTTAATTTTTTAGCATAATGTGAGGAAAGAGTCAATGTTCATTTTATTTTATGTGAAAATCCAATGCTCCCAGCACCATTTGTCAAAGAGACTTTCTTTCCTTTATTACATGTGATAATAGATAAAATAAAATAACTGAAAAACCTACATGCTTTGGGAGAATATCTTAAGTTTTACAAAGTGTATTCTTTACCCATGTGAAGTTATATCTTTGTCACACCACTTACCATAAATTCTTGTTTTTTTGCTTGTTGCAGCACTATCAGTAGAGCAAGGTATGATATCAGCTAACCACAGAGAAAAAATTTAATGTCGGAATTGGGTAGAAAATAGGGAGAATGTTAAAGGTGGTAATCATCAACCATTGCATCAGTTTCTTTCATATGAATATCCACCAAGAAGCATATGACCTCAATAGACCAAATAGAAACCCATAGATGACAACCAATAAATATTAATTTACTATTCACTGTCTAGAGCATGTCCACATCCACAAGATATTCAAGGAACTGTCCTATGACTCATGAAATGTTCATCATTATTTTATTTATGTCATCTGTTATATGACCAACACAACAAATTTCATCTCATTAGGTAGGCTTGATGTTTCTAACCTAGCTTGTGTTCCATTTTGTTTTCTCATGCCACAGCTGAAGCTATGTATTTAATCTGTTTACTTCTGCAATTGGAGGGATATCTCCACTAGCCATTCACTTACCTAATACAAGTTATTAATTTATCAACATCACCTATACATGAAAGTTCCATCTCATTTTAGATAAATATTCACATATATATTCCATTAATGATCTCAATAATCATAGCTAATGATTACATTACAAATAACCAAAAATTAATCAGTAGCAATGGAACCAAAGTAGACCAGAAGTTGCCGTATAAAACTTTCCCTTCTGAAAAAGCAAAAAAAAAAAAAAAAAAGAGAGACAGAAAAACAATTATAAGAAATACTAAGAGAAAGTGGTATTAGGATTAAAAGCAGAATTATACCATTTCTTTCTTGTTTGTTTACCTCTTCTTATTGACAGGTGGAATATTTAAGAAACATGTTCAACAAGCATTACAGGTCATAGCATAGTATTAAAGAAACTGTTTTTTTTTTTTTCTTTTATCCTAAAACCTCTTTTTCCCTAGTATTCCCTCCAGTGCTTGATTCTTTATATACTATGGGACTCAGCTTTTATGTTTAAATTATTGTACTAAGTTTTCTGCCTTACGTATCATATAAATGCAGTAGTTTAAATATCATTCATGTATTTTTTAAAAAACTATTTTATCATTTATCTAAAAACTTTTCATTTTAACAATAATGCATAATTATATTATATATTGTCTAGTTATACTTTATGCATTTTTTAAAAAGTATATATATTTGACTAAATATTATGTACAATACATCTCATTTACAGATGAGAAAATTGAAGTTCAGAGAAACTGGTTTGCCCAAGAGAGTGACATAAGACATAAAGATGAGATTCAAACCCAGGCCTACATGACTTGGTTTTCTGTTTTCATCATTTGTGTTGGACTCTATAAAGTGGTCCTTATTAATAGTGTCCTTTTCTGTAATTCAGCTATGAATACATTGAGAAATAAAAGAAGAAATATAAGACTGGGGTTAGTATATTAACTTAACCCCCCAAAAAAGGCAAGGTAGGAAGAAGCAGTTTACTGTGGGAACCACTGCATCTGCTAACTGAACCCTAGCATCAGGCTTACTGACCTGCAAGGTCATAGGCACGCAGGACCACAGGAAGCCTCCCTTTGCTAGCAAAGGCAGAGCTCTCCCCTAGAGAAGCAGATAAAACATTCAGTTATGCTAGGATGCATAAAAGGTTTAACTGAGATAAGCCCCTCAGGGCAGAGTGTGCGAGGGAAAGCCATGGGGGTGCATACCAAAATCTGTCTTCATTGAAATCAGTAATAAGAAAAAGCAATCCCAGCTAATGCTTTACTCTAGTGAGTTTGACATAAAAGAAAACTATTTCTTATTGGAGAAAAGATATTTGTTACTAAAAACTCTGTGAAAGCATATATTCTATGAAAGTAATATTCTTAATCCTAAAGAGCTTAAATCTCTTGAACTATGTTTCTCATATAAATCTTATATAGGGAAAAATCAAATATATCATTATCTGAAAATACATAAAATAAAAATAATAAAAAGAAAATGAACCAAATTAAGTGTTTAGAGAACTGTGACATTTTTATCAGTTATATATTACATTTTTATATTTGTTTTGGTAAAATAAATTACTTTGTTAAAATCTTAAAACCCTTACAATTAATGAACCCTATATTTCTTAGAGTAAATGTAAATTTCTTGTTTTGTGAAAATTATTTCAAAAGGAATGTATATAAATATTAAGAAGTTCAAATGAATCTATGACTAAGTTTATTTCAATATTGCTATTAAAATTTATTTTCTTACTTCAATGCCTCTGGTTCTCTTATATACTGAAAACTATGCAGGATGTCAATGAAATAGGACTTCATGAAGGAGTGGGTGGTCATCGTTGAACCCTTGCCTTATACTGCCTATTGTTTGGGCTTCCCTATCATGCAGGAATACTTCAAAAAATACAATTACATTTTCCCAATTTTTAAAGATATCTAAAATTTTATAATGTTAGTAATTACTTGATTTGAATTCTAACCTCTTTGTATTGTAGGTTGATCCAATTTAATCAAAGGTCTGTCTTCATATAATTAGCAATGTCTCTGCCATAGAAGTCATGCTATATCTTTGATCATGAAGGCCATAGTCATTCCATCGAGACTGATTCTGATAAATATCAATTGACTTTGTTTAACCAGTAATGTATATTATCATTTAATTGGAACACATTTGCATGGCATTTTTAATTAATATTGTGTTAACTATCAGTTGTACTCAATTTCTCTATATCTACTGTCCTCAGTGCCAAAATTCAAGAAAAACACATTAAAATATGCAATAAAATAAGTTCATTATATTTGATAATAAGGGCACAGTTCTGATAAGCCCGTAGTTATTAGTGAATAAGAAAACTGAAAATGGTTTCCTTTCTCTCTTTCTAATTTCAATGCTTATACTATGTAGGAAGTAAATACAATAAAACACTATCAGTAAACAGCTTAAAATTATGCTTTCATCAATTTATTTCATGAATAATATCTAGCAGGGTTTTTTTAGTGACAAATGGCCAATTGATTTGAATTAAAATGATACAATCTTAAGGTCTGTGAGGCAGAAGAGGCTAGATTCCTCTGGAAAACTGAAGATGAACTGTTACGTCAATCATCTTAGCCAAGAATGAAAACAACTGTTCTGAGAAACTTAATGAACACTAAATTCAGATAATATCAACATATGCTTGAACTGCCTTTATCATATAAAGATTTTCATATCATCAGGAAACATAGGAACTACCCCGAATAGTTTTTTCAACTTCCAAACTGAAATATGACTAGACTATCTGACAATTCTAAATAATGATGGTGCTATCTGGTAAATTATAGCATCTATATTTTTACCTATATAATTATTTTTACCATCTGTGGAATATTTCATATATGCAGGTAAGAATAGATAATAAAATAGTAGACAAACAATATGTATCACAGTGTTACAAAAATCTGAAGACTAAGGCACAACTTTTAACATTTTTATTTAAAAGAGAAAAAAAGGATAGTATAAGCCACCTGTTCACTCTCCCCAGTCTCACCTTTCTTTCCTCTAGCAGCAGTGTTGTTTCTGTGCACATTTACTACGTATTTATGTATCCTCAAATATTAAATAAAATCGTTTTACAGTATTTACATTTTAGACAAATGTCATTACATAATGTTTTATACATAAATTGCTTTAAGAACAGCATAATATTTTGAGATTTGTCTGTTGGTAGATAGTTGCTATAATTCATTAACTTAAAATGACGCATTTTTCCACGAAAATAACATTTTAAAAATATTTCCAGTTTCCTGTTAGTATGTTGAGATTATTCCCATTATTTTTTCTTAAAAATGCTTCAATACATATTTTGTAAATTTACAAATTCACCTTTCATTTCTGTGATATGCCAGACATAGTCATGATGTCTTTTAGATTTTATATATTGTTAGACAGGGTTTGCTAATATTTTGTTGAGAATTTTTGCATCTGGGTTTATAAATACTATTTGTCTGTAATTTTCTTCTGTCAGATTTTGGTATCAAGATTATGCTGTTCTCAGGAAACTAGTAGTAATTTTTTTTCCTTTTGGTCTATTCCCAAGAAGACTTTGCGTAAGACTGTCATTATTTCTTCCTTAAACGTTAGTAGATAGCCTGGCATTTTCTATTTTTGTGAGATTTTTATTTACACTCTCAATGAATCTCTTTAGTCCTTACAGTTATGACATCTTTTTCTATTTTATTTTATTATGTATTTATTTTATTTTTTATTTACTCTTTTTTTTTTTTTGAGATGGAGACTCACTCTGTTGCCCAGGCTGGAGTGCAACAGCATGATCTCGGCTCACTGCAACCTCCACCTCCCAGATTCAAGTGCCTCAGCCTCCTGCCTCAGCCTCCTGAGTAGCTGGGACTACAGGTGCATGCCACCATGCCTGACTAATTTTTGTATTTTTAGTAGAGATGGGGTTTCACCATGTTGGTTGGGATGGTCTTGAACTCCTGACCTCGTGATCCACCTGCCTCAGCCTCTGAAAGTGCTGGGATTACAGGCATGAGCCACTGCACCAGGCCACTATTTTATTTTTTAATATTTCATTTGATTTTAAATTGACAGATAAAATTACAAGTGCATTTAAAAGTATGTATGTACATTGTGGGATGACTAAATCTACCCTAATTAACATGTAATATTTTTATTACAATATTTAATTATGAATATTGCTATTGAAATATAATGTGAAACAATTTACAATTTTGATTCATTCTTGTTTACATTTAGGTTATTTACATTTTTCTAGAAATTCATACATTTTATTTAAATGTTCCAGTTAATGGGATAAAGTCATTTTATTCTTTTATGTGCTTTTGAATCACTCCAGAGTCTACAGTACTCTTCCCTATTATATTCCTGAAATTGGTTATTTGTACATTTTCTTTCATTTTTTCTTCCTTAACAAGTCTCCACAAGCTGTTGTTAATTTTGATAGTTTTAGCAAAGACCTGATTCTGCTTTATTAATTTTTAAAATTATAGTTTCTATTCTATTTTATTGAGTTTAATTTTCCATTTAATATTGTTTCATTAATTTTTTTGGATTAATCTGCATTTTTTCAAATTTTATTTCCTAAATCCTTGGCTACTTTCAGCCCTTCTTCTTTC
Source organism: Pan paniscus (assembly GCF_029289425.2). Taxonomy (NCBI): domain Eukaryota; kingdom Metazoa; phylum Chordata; class Mammalia; order Primates; family Hominidae; genus Pan; species Pan paniscus. The sequence continues at coordinate 94,625,284 of NC_073260.2, read as the reverse complement.
CTTGAATGTGCATTTAAGACTAAAAATTTTCCTGGAGGCAAGATTCAACTGCAACATATTTATTTTGACATGTTTCAGTTTGATTATACAGTAGCCCCTCCTTATCCATGGGAGATACATTCCAAGAGACCCTGTTGATGGCTGAAACCATGGATGGTACCAAATCCTACATAGACTATGTCTTTTCCTACATACATACCGATGATGAAGTTTAATTTATCAATTAGGCACAGTAAGAGATTAACAACAATAATCATAAAATAGAACAATAATAATACACTGTAATAAAAGTTACGTGAATTTGCTTTCTCTCTCAAAATATCTTATTGCAGAGTATCTTCTTATTATGATGCTGTGAGATGATGAAGTGTTCTTGTGATGAGATGAAGTGAGGTGAACAACATACTCATTTTGACATAGCATTAGGCTACTATTGACCTTCTGCCCATATGCCAGAAGGAGGATTATCTAATTTGGGTGATCCTGGATTATCTAGCCATGACCATGCTGATGGCTGGATGTTTAGAGCAGATGATGTGGATGACTACGGGTGGGTAGCTTTGACAGTGTAGACAAGCTAAACAAAGGGATGATTTACAATCACGGCAGGGTGAAGCCAGATGGTGCAAAATTTCATTATGCTACTCAGAATGGTGCACAATTGAAAACCTGTAAATTGTTTATGGCTAAAACTTTCAATGTAGTAATATTTTCGAACCATGGTTGACTGCAGGTAACTGAAATCGCAGAAAGTGAAAACTCAGACAAGGTGGACTACTATACTGTATTTCTGTTTAAAATATTTTCTGATTTGCATTGTTGTTATCTTGGACGTGAGTGTTATTTACAGAAGTATTACTATTATTATTATTTTTTTCTTTTTTTGAGATGGAGTCTCGCTCTGTTGCCCAGGCTGGAGTGCAGTGAGTGATCTCAGCTCACTGCAACCTCCGCTTCCCAGGTACAGGCGGATTCTCCTGCCTCAGCCTCCCAAGTAGCTGGGACTACAGGCACACACCACTACATCCAGCTAATTTTTGTATATTTAGTACAGACGGTGTTTCACCATGTTTGCCAGGATAGTCTTAATCTCTTGACCTCAGGTGATCCACCTACCTCGGCCTCCCAAACAAATGCATTATTTAATTTCAAAAATATGATATTTTTCTAATTATCTGATTGTTTTCTTAAATCTATATGTCTGCAGTTTTCTTACATATTCTGCATGACTTAATTTATATTTGCTAATGTTCCAGCATATGATCAATTTTCATAAAAATTGCACTTGAAAATTATGCATGTTCTCTAATTTGAAGATGTAGTAATCTCTATATATCAACTAGAACAAATTTATAATTTGTGGTGTTCAAATCTTAACACTTAGTGGTTTTTTCTTTTCCCTTACTACTCAGTTACTGACAGAGGTGTGTTAAAACCTTTAATTATAATTCTTGATTTTCTTATTTCTTTTTTGACTTCTCTGGATTTTTGCTTTATGTATTTAAATGCGATATGACTATTCTGTCCATTATAGTAACCACTTGCCACATGTGTCTACTAAAATTAAAATTCAGGTCTCACTCACAATAATCAGATTTCAGATGCTCAATGGCTACATATTGGAAAGTGGCTTTTATATCAGACAGTGCAGATATAGAACATTTCTATCTTTCCAGAAAATTATGTTGGACAGTACTGCTATGGAATTACATTTACAAAAATTTAGACTTCTTATATCTTCCCGAAAAATTAAAAAACAAATATCATTGTCAACTGCCTGTCTGTATATAGAAATCCTTCTTTCTTTAAATCCTGTTTTCTAATGTTAGGGTAATTACACAAAATTTATTTTGGATAGTTTTTGTATGTTAGATTTTGTTCCATTTCTTAATTTTTATTCTTTATGTGTGCTTACACTTTAAATTTGTTTTTTTTTTAGACAGAAAATAGTGGACTGAAGTGGTTCTAAATAAATTTACTTTAATAGTAATATACTTGGGTTCAAATCTGACATTTGATTATGTGCTTTCCACTCTATATTTATTTTCCCCAATTTCTTCTCTTATTTTTAGATTTTCTATTTTTTGTCAATCCATGTGTGTCTTGAAAATATACACAGTTTATTATTACTATTTTTGCAATGGTTTAGAACATATACATTTCAGAACATACATACTTTGGTATTGTTACTCTTTTTGTAATGCTTACCTTACAAACTACAACCTGCATCCTTAAATTAAAGATAGTAAACATCTGGTCCTCTCAACAGATAAGAAAAGAGCCTAGAATACTTCAATTCATTTTTTAATCTCTGAGCTTATATAATATTGTTCTTATTATATGTGTATAGATACAAACACATATAAAATATATTTATGTATCTATTTGAAACTTCACAAACCATTTTATTTATATGATTTTTTAAAAGGATCACTACACAGGTATCTTTGTTTCTATTAATTCCTTAATTTCCTCTATTTTTTTATTACAGAATTAATTAGGAAATTTACCTTCCTGACTAAAGTACATTCCTTAGATATTCTTTATATCTTTTAGTGGGAAACTTCATTTTTGTTAGTCTGAATTTTGCCTTAATTCCTGAAATTTTTAAAAATTCTTAAAAAATGTTTTGCTGAATTTAGAGTTCTAAAAAGCAATTAGAGTGAAGATATCTTTGTGTTGTCTTTTCCTTGCATCTTGAACAGAGAAGTCCTCTGTTGTATCATTGCCACTCCTTTAATGGCAATTTGCCTTTTTTTCCCCTGCTGGCTCCGTTTTGGATTTTCTTCTTATTCTGGCTTTTCTCTAGTTTACTTCTGATATGTTTTGGTATTGATATTCATTTTCATTTATCATTTTAAAAGCTTGTCAGAATTACTAAATCTTTGATTGAGATATTCCAATATTGATTCTGCTCCTTTCTGTATCTCTCCTTCTCTGGCAAGCTCATGTTAGACTTTTGTTACTGAGCCAAACTGGGTTCATTTGCCTGTGCATAACAAAAAGTCAGATGCCAAAACACTGGATTTTTACAGTGAGAATAGTTTATTGCAAGTTGACTGGCAAGAAGACAGAAAAAAAAATGCTCAAATCTGTCTCCCCAAGATGGGGACTAGGTTGGGTTTTATAAGCATAGAATAATGGGTTGTGATCTGATTAGATCTTTCAATGAGATGATGTTGAGAGGCATGATATAACTGAATCCTGCAGGGGCTGATGGCAGAGTATAATCTGATTGGATCCTGCATCCTGCCATGTGATGTCTGCTTCTTAATTCAGCCCCTACACCTCATTCCAAGCACTTAGGTTCCCCATGTGGTTGCATACTTTATCTGGGCGGGCTCAGGTTATGCGACCTGAGCATCCATGACAACTGAAAAACAACTTACAAACATATTACATACACCAAATTAGTCTGGTGCAGCTACAACCCACCCCCACCACCTCCGTTTTATATCCATTCCTCAATCTTGAGGAAAAATGGGCAATAATTACTCTAGCTACTTCCTGTTGATTTGGGGCTATTTCCTTTTGGTTCGCTTAGAGGAATAAAATTGTTTAGCACTTTGCTGTAGTAGTTGTTCCCTGATATCAAGGTTATGTTTCAGATAGAGTTGTTTTGACTGGTTTCTAGGGAAAGGCATAAGGAGTTAACAACTTAAACATTATTTTTTCAAGAGAACAAAGGGAACACTTGGGTTTTCTAGCCAAAGTTTCCACCCACATTCCTAATCAAGTCTGCTTAAGCAAATGAAGGGCTGAAAGTTGAAAATCAGTAGTTCTGATTGGTCCATGCAGCAGTACCCTGTCTGGCTGATGCAGATAAGCTTTAATTGACTCCTTTAGGTGAGTCCTGAAAGTCCCAAAGATAAAAGGTGTGGGCTTTCGGGAACTCAGAGTATGTGTGGTACCTCCAGTTAGCTAATGGCTGCTTTGCTGTATTTTAAATTTAGGTCCAGTTAGCCACTCAGAACCTATCTCGAAGAATTAGTTCAAACCTGTCCCCAGACATCACTACATTTCATTATGGCTGTAACTTGTTCTTTCAGTAACTTGCTCTGGGCACAAGCAACCTGCTTTAAGCCCATCTAGTCCCACACATGGATCCTAGTAGCAGGTCAGTGGCCAACTGAGCAACTAAAGCCATTTATTATACTTACGAGAGGCACTCAGGTGCCTATTAGATTTGAATCAAAGTCCCTTGAGTTAAGTTAGTTCCAGTTTCCAGTTGAGGTGAGTTTAAAGTCTCAAGGATTAGGTCAGCACAATTCTGGTGGGGGTCTCCTGCAGACATCTCTTAAAACAGGCTAAAACAATTTTAATGAGGAGCCTAGCCCAAATGTGAGGAGCATCATTAAGACCTTCTTAGGCCAAATATGAAAAGGATCACTGAGACCTGTATGGCAGGCCACAGGACAATAAAATCCTCTTCCAGGGGAAATCAGCTGAAAATATCTTGTCATTGAAAATTTAACCCAGTGAGTTCAGCCAGCAGGCTTTCTGAAGGTGTTGCTTCTAGAGATTTGGCTGGTTTTGAGATCTTAGATGTTCCCAATTCAACCTGACTAAAACTATTTATGCAGATGCAGTAGCAAAGTTAACAATAGCACGAACACCACCCTGTGTGGTGAGGTGATAGCCCAAAACAATGTAGTTGTCTAGGACACATGAACAAGGGAGTCTAGGGACCTCTGTTGTTCCTTGGTGGCTCAGGCAGTAAAGTGAGCAATTCTGTCAACAGTGAAGGAAAGATTTCTGACCACATATTTATTCCAAGCAGAACCTAGTCAAAACCAGGACCTCAGAAACCTTCCTAATCTAGCTCCTCACTAGAGTTAGTCCCTTCAGGCAAATTGCTTTGTTGAAAGTTTCCCCAGTTATAATCTAAGGGTTATCATCAGTGTTGGATTGTGCCCCAAGACTCTCAAGTAGCTCTTGGAGAGGAGGGAGGGTAGTCCTCATAAGCTTAACGGAATAGATAGAAATTTGGATAAAAGATGCTTCTGTGGAAAAATCTCCTGGTGAGGATAACTTAAGCATTATCTCCCATTTTGGAAGCAGGAAACATGGACCTGGCATGTTTCTAAGAAGTCCTTTCCCCAGAGCTGTATGAAGACTGATGGTAAAAGGAGACACAATGATTGTCAGTCAGGGGTCCTGGTGAAAGAAGAAACAATGATTGTCAGTCAGAGGTCCTAGTTGGAAGGGGATCAGTACAGATTTAGAAATCCTCATAGGTTTGTTTGCTACCTCGACTATCTGCATGAATTCAAAACTCTGGGAAGGGAGCGTTGAATGCGTGCCAGGGTTAAGGAGGACTAATGAAAGGATCTCGGGCCATTCCAGGCTAAACACTGCACAGACATTTGCCAACTGGACTTTTATTATCCCATTGGTTTGCTTCACTTGCCCAGATGACTGGGAGTAGTAAGCATAATGGAGATGTTGATAAATAGGCTAAATCTGGCAAATATTTTAAATAATTCTACCTGTCAAATCAGTTCCTCAGTCACTGTGAGGCTCTGGAGAGACTCCCCAGATTGGTATAATTTTTCCAATAGGGCCTTAGCTACTGCCTTGCCTATGGCCTGCCAACAGGGAAAGGCTTTAACCCAACTTGAAAACATGTAACTTCCCTGGGCCACATTGGAAGAATAATTGTCTTAGGCCACACATAACATACACTAATGATAGCTGATGAGCTTAGCGACAACAGCAACAACAATAACAAAGGTCTGTGCATAAATCTCATGTTTTAAGAAAGTTTACAAATTTGTGTTGGGCAGCATTAAAACCTTTCCTGGGCTGCATGTGGCCACGCACCACTAGCTGGACAAGCTTTATGTAAACCATAACTAGTATATTCTGGTTTTCCTGAGAGGTGGGGAGCCAAATAAAATCTTGCTGCCATACTTCAAAGGGACCATTCAGTAATGGGAAGCGGCCCTTGGAGGAATGTAATGTTTTTTTCAGTACTGTATTTTGGACAAATTTTATATAGTTGGTATACCCAGTGGACACTGATGGGAGAGGGGCCCTGAAAATTTTGCTTTTCCCCTTGGGCCATTTTAACAGTGTTTCGGCAGGTAACCTCATAGTTTGCTAGGTGGCTTGTGATGTGAATTGAGGAGAGCCTAAACAGAGTATGGAACACAGTGAAAGGTGACCTCGTGCCTAGCTTCTCTGTGGTTTTTACAAAGGAAGAGACAGTATCAACTGCTTGGAAACAAGAAGGAAATCCCTGAGCAATAGATCTAACTTCTGACCATAATATCTCATGGGTCTAGTTTATCCCCAGTTTTAATATTTAATTTCCATAGTTGGTTAGATTTAGGAGGGAGAAATCCCTTGAATGTCCCTGGAGCATCCCTACCCTGGATTGGAAGAAGAGGGCCAGGAAACATCATCGGGATTTAGTTGTAGCCAAACATTGAAGAAAATTAGGAGAATTCAGGATCTAGTTCAATCTACTGGCATATAAAAAGAACTTCTAAATTATGCATGGGGTTACAATCTAATAACAGGTATACTTTTGTTCTCCTTAGAAGCATAACTTTTTCTCTCCTCATTGATCATATAGGAAATCTCAGATTTTAGAACCTCTCAAGGCTAGGAAGCCAAGCTTCTGCTATTACTTGTTTTCTTTTCTTCTGGGACAACCATAATTCTAAAACGGAGTCTCACAATCTACCCCCAGGTTTCTTAACTATTTGTTCATATTTGTTTTTAAGTTGCTTGTTTTTCCTCTTTGTTGCATTCTGTATAAACTCTTCAATGCTAAATTCTTATTCATTGTTCTATTTTCAACTGTGTTAACTTTAGAATTTTTCTCACATATTGTATTTTTAATAACTTCTTCCTTTTAAAGATTTGTTTCATATATACCTTTTCTTTTTTCATGTTTTTCTTTAAAAATTACTTTTTTTTAAAAAAAGGAATTAATGTACCTATATTTCTTTTTGAATATTTTTATAAAAAAGCATCTGTAAGAATCTTATAAAATTATAGTGTAAAGTTTTTATTATAAATACAGTTTATGATGTTGTTGGCTATCTTTGCACTAGACTATTTTAAAATGTTTTATCATGAGTCAGTACTTAACAATTTTTGGAGTTTGGAGATTGGTTCTTTCTCCCCACCATCCTGAGATCACTTCTTTCTAACCATACTTCAGTTGCCTCTGCTCATCTTTACGGGACCACAATAAAAAACCAACTCTTCAATGAAGTTTAGATTTTCTATCCTTTGACTATAATAGGAATATTACAAATTCAGACATAGAGGTAGTTAGTAATTTGGCTCAACTCCCTTTTGGAGGATTTGTTTATCCACTCACCTCCTCATATTTGAAGCTCCCCAGAATTTATAGATACAGGAAGTGATTGATATCATATATTTAATGTTACTTAATTTTTTGTCTCCATTCAAAAGCTTATGGAGTAGGGGTGTCCAATTAGCATTGCCTGGCTTCATTTTGTTAGTACAGTTCAGAATTGTTTATTTTACATGAAGCAATTTAGCAGCATTTACCCTGCAGGAGCTGAACTCCTGGCCAACACTGCCTTCTTTTGGGCCTAGTGCTCAGTAAGCCTGCAGCTTCAGTCTGGCTCATTACTCTGTTTTTATTCTATTTCTGGTACGCAGAGATTTTTATCTTGTATTTGAGCCCAGCAATGCCTTTTGGATTTTCCTTTTTAATATTTTATCAATCATTATTATGTGTTTAGAACAGAGAGGGTGATCAAAGCATGAACTCCTTACTCCAACTTGACCTGAATGCCAGTGGCATGGATTTTTCACAAAACTGTGTAACTCCTCTATGGAATATTAGACCAACCAATCCTTCCAGCAGATATATTGACCACAGACATAAAGGTACAATTATAAATTATGCAGCATACAGAGAAGATAGGAAAAACTTAATTCTTCCATCAATGAAAATATTTTGTGTGATATTGAGTTTGATTTTTCCATGGTATTCAACTTAATGGAAAGGTGCAACTGAGCTATACTAGTCTACCTGTAGACTTTGAGAGGCCCTGCTTTTACTTTTCATAAATAGATATTTCAAAGCATATCTCTTTGACTTCTGGTACTACTACAACATATTTTTTTTCCACTACCATTTCTTAAGTAAAAAACGTCTCATAATCTGATATTTTTGATCCTGAATATGATGCCTCTATTTAATAATTGAAAGGTATGGCTCAAGGCACAAAACCTTAGGTCTACAAAAAAGGTTAGGAGACTTTTTTTCCTTTTTCACTGCTCTTTGAAGTTTTTCTTCATGTATTATTCTTTGTTTTGCAATGTTTGTCAGATTCACATTGGTGAACATAAGTTAAAACAGAACTATTTTGATAAAACTGAGTAATATTGTTGCAGTATTGGCTTTTCTCTTTAAGAAAATTTTTGTCGTTGACTGTTCCCTAAGTTTGGAGATAATTATTTTCCATGCCTTAGAATTTATATTGAGCTGTAATTGATTAACTTCCCTACCTTCATAGACATAGTGTGCTATATATGTGTATTTTGTGTCTGAGAGCATTAACAAATACAGTGCTATTACATCTTATGTCATTGTGATGCTGAGTCTCTATTTAAGAAGGTTTTGAGATTTAACATATTATTAGAAATCAATTATCACAGCTTTGCAATGGATACCTAAAAGATTGATTTAACTCTACATTTGGATTGAACTTTCAAGCTATGACTAAAAAGGTAAGACACGAGGAATCAAGAATGAAACTCTAAGAGAAACCTAAACTTCACACGATTTCATATTAAGCTAATTAATCAGACCTATTTCAGACCATATTAGCTGATTAATCAGATGATGGTTTATGAAATCTTAATATGAAGTCCCATGAGGTTTAGGCTTATCTTAGGATTTCATTCAACATTGAAGAGTTTTCTCCAGTTTTCAACCTGTTGTTATAAGAGATCACTGAAATAAGAAAATAAATCATATATACTCTGTGATAAAATGTATTTAGCCAAACCTTATTAATGAGAAATGGGAAAAAACATTCCCTTATTGCATGAATGCTATGATACTCAAAGATGTATCCAGGAGTTAGAGGGCAGTTTATTTCTAAACACTTTCCTAAATATGGACAAACAGTAAAATAATAAATAATAAAGTCAGATTTAAAAAATGTAAGGCTACACAACAAACTAACGTCAATTCAGGATAACCTTACTACATACAATGCACGCAGGATTATCTTATTCAAATGATATAGCTAAAATATAATACTGTTTTGAGCATTATTACAGCAAAAGCAAATAAGGACACACTATGTGTTATGTGATTTACAGGGTTGACAGGAAAAACAAACTAAGTACTCCCTGCTACTGACATCCAAGAACATTTATTGCATAAATGTTTATGAATACCTTATGATGAAGTAAATGGCAATAGAAAAGTATCCCTTGTTGGGAAATGATTTTTTGTAAGTGACTAAAATACCAATTTTACCTTTGCAGCTTTCTAATTAGCTGCCTAATTTTAAGCTATGTAGATAAAGGGTTATAAATGTACTTCTTACTTCAGATATACTCCATCAATGATTGTTAATACATTGAATTGGGAGGAAATAAAACATTGGAATATCTGAGGCGATACTGATTTTACTCTTTTCTTTAGTGAGGTACTCCTTCTCATAGGGAAGAATCATAGGTATCTTGAGATCCACCACTTCTCAGTTTGGAAGCGGGCTAAGAAAATGTCTGTGAACATGGACAACATTTTCCTCATGAATTTCACTTGAGTATTTTCTAATACATAGATACACAGTTTTACAAGGTTGTAAATACTATGATGCAAATCATTTTAGCCTAAATAATTTTCAATTTAGAAAATACTAACCAAGTAACAATTACAGTTAATTTTAGCAATGTAAATTCATGGTAAATTTTCTAAGACAAATTAATTATCTCCATATAACTGGATGATTTCATCAGATGTATTAATTTTTAATTGCATTTGTAACTAATTACAATAAACACAGAACCTTGGAACAACACCCATTTATTATCTCACACTTCCGTGGGTCAGAAGCCCAGGCACAGAGTGACTCAGCTGTCACTTCTTCTCAATCAAGGTGTTGGCTGGGCTCAATTCTCATCTAGCGGATTTGGGGAAGGTGCAAACCCATTCAAGTTGTTGGCCAAATTCAGTTCCCTGCGGTTGTAGAATTGAGGTCTCCCTTTCCTTGTTATCTGTTAGCCAGGAACATGTCTCTTCTCCTAAAGAACACTCTTTCCTTCTCATGCTCTCCATGTGGCTCCCTTCAGCAACACCAGATCAGTTATCTGTTACTTCAGTTCTCTCTAAATTCTTCCACTGTATCTCTCTAAATTCAACCAGAGAAGGTTTTCTACTTTTAAGGGATCATGTGTTTAATTTGAGCTCATTCTACATAATCTAAGATAGTTTCCCTATTTTAGTCCACAGTGTTAGTTACACTACCAAAGTCCAATGTGCCATGTAAAATAACACACTCACATATTTGAAGGATAAGGGCATGAACATATATTTGTGAAATGTGCTGTCTACAATATCTGATTTTTTTTGAAATTTCATGCATGAAGAAATGATATATTTAAGCAATTTACAAAAGTTTTGGATTTTTGTTGTATAAAGTTAACCCATCTGATAATAATTCAATATTCCTCAATTAGTGTACTCCTAATTCTTGAAGAAAAAAATGTGACCAGTTTATAGAATGATATAAATCCCCAAGTCTCTGTAATAAGGGATATCTATGCCTAGAAATATAAATTTAGAAGAAAGTTGCCTGAATTCAGTTTATTGATGTAAGAAAATATATTATCCCATTATATTCTATGACATGTTCAGTAATACATAAATAGGAAGATATTAACTATATAAAATGAAGACTAACAGTCCCATTCCATATATACAATATAATACCAATTCATATATGTATATATTCTTGTTGAAACACTGTATTAATATTTTTCCTAATGTCAACTCTTGTCTATTTTCTCTATCTGGTAAAATACTGAAGGAACATTACTTTCTTCATTTTTTCCATGTATATAAATACATATGCTATTTTTTCTTTCTCCTACTGTATGGGAATACAGGTGCATTAGAATAAGTAAGCAACCTAGAAATGCATGAAGGAAAATATAATAACCTTCCCCTCACTGAATCCAATTCTCCTCTCTGAGATAAAGAAAGCTATCAGTTTAATGTATGCCTTTATAGTCCTTTCCTATACACACAAAATCTCCTCCTCTATATACTTGCATGTGTGTATGTAAGTGTAGTTTATTGAAATACTCCTATGATTATAAAAATTCAGGTTATTTAACATTTTGCTGCTACAAAAACATTTAAATAAGCTCCTTTTATGTGTTTATGTATAATATTCTTATTTTTATAGACTATATTTTTGTGAGTGTAACCAAGACTTCAATATTAATAATGTTCAAAATTTGAAATGACAGGTAATATTCAGAGCATTGTCCATGAACACTGTGGCCATTAACTTCCCCTAAACAAGGCATGAGGTTAATCAAAGCTGTGCTAGAACAAGGTTTTATCATAATTTTTATATCTGTGTTTATAGATGGAGACATTACTTAATCATGGTCAATAAGTGGCCTAAATAGGATCTTCTTCTAGACACATTAGATAAAGGAATTATTTTCTCATCTATTGAAAAGCCATGAAAATATGATTCTGGGCCCACTAGAAAACATTTTTCATAACCCTGAGAATAATGACAATATAAAGAAAGCATTAATAGAATATGCAGTTTGAGTAGATGGACCAGGACATTATAAAAAGACAAGTCTACTCTTAAAACTTCTCAATTACTTTACACTCCCACCAACAGTGTTCCTATTTCTCCACAACCTCTCCAGCATCTTTTGTTTCCTGACTTTTTAATGATTGTCATTCTAACTGGTGTGAGATGGTATCTCATTGTGGTTTTGATTTGCATTTCTCTAATGATCAGTGGTAATGAGCTTTTTTTCATATGTTTGTTGGCCACATAAATGTCTTCTTATGAAAAGTGTCTGTTCATTTCCTTTGCCCACTTTTTGATGGAGTTGTTTGTTTCTTTCTTGTAAATTTGTTTAAGTTCCTTGTAGATTTTGGATAATAGCCCTTTGTCAGGTGGATAGATTGCAAAAATGTTCTCCCATTCTGTAGGTTGCCTGTTCACTCTGATGATAGTTTCTTTTGCTGTGCAGAAGCTCTTTAGTTTAATTAGACCAATTTGTCAATTTTGGTTTTTGTTGCAATTGCCTTTGGTGTTTGAGTTGTGAAGTCTTTGCCCAGGTCTATGTCCTGAATGACATTACCTAGGTTTTCTTCTAGGGTTTTTATGGTTTCAGGTCTTATATATAAATCTTTAATCCACCTTGAGTTAATTTTTGTATAAGGTGTAAGTAAGGGGTCCAGTTTCAGTTTCTGCATATGGCTAGCCAGTTTTCCCAACAACATTTATTAAATAGGGAATCCTTTCCCCATTGCTTGTTTTTGTCAGGTTTGTTAAAGATCAGATGCCTGTAGATGTGTGGTGGTGTTTCTGAGGCCTCTGTTCTGTATTGGTCTATATATCTGTTTTGGTACCCATACCATACTGTTTTGGTCACTCTAGTCTTGTTGTACAGCAGATCTCTTTAACTTATTCACTTGCATAACTCAAATTTTATACCTCTTATGTCTCATTTCCAAATTAAATGTGGGGTTGTGTCATCCACTATCAGATAAGACACAAAAAGAAAGATACTTCCAATTGACCTTGATTGTCCAATGGTTAAGGTTGGATGAGATGAACAATATCTGATGGATAAGTAGTAGGCAATGAGTTATTCCAAAGTCTTGGGAATTTTATAAGCTTTGTTAGAAGTAATGAGAGAACTTTGATTAAATGCGTGTGTGTGCGTGTGTGTGTGTGTATTTTTTCTGAATCTAAGCTGATCCAGAACAAGAGACTAAGATTATACTCTGAAAGAAAACTCTTAAATACACAGGCGGAGGAGAAGTGAAGAGGGAGAACTGTATGAAAAGAGATGGTCATATTTTTTCTTTTTTTCTTTTTCATTAGCAAATTATTCAAATGAATGGCATGATATAAAAACCGTTAACTTCAAAACTGAATGTTACATAGTCCCAACGTTTTTTTTTTAAAGTTCTTGGAACTGGTGATGCATGATCTGACTCTATTTTACATGTCAGTGAATTATAAGAATAGAAATTCTTTTTTTTCATTTTATCATTTAGTTATAACATCTTCAGCTGAAAAAATTCAGTACCTATTCTTCACGTGTGCGTTGCAATAAAAATAAGCTAGGTAGGGCTTGTTTACTATTAAGTAAAATTACTAACTTAAAATGTCAATGCATAGCTTCATATTATTAAACTAATCACTCATTTTTAAGACAATTATTTATCTCTTTAATATTCCATTGAATAATTAGCTATATTTCTGTGAAAAATATTCAATTTATATATTTGACTCTTAATTTTAAATTTTTGTTTATATACATCATTTTAATAAGGGCTGTATATTTTCACACTCCTATAAAGAACTGCCCGAGACTGGGTAATTTATAAAGAAAAAAGATTCAATTTATAAAGGAAAAAGATTTAATTAACTCTCATTTCAGCATGACTGGGAGCCACACAGAAAGCATGAGAAGGAAAGAGAGTGTTCTTTAGGAGTAGAGACCCGTTCCTGGCTAACAGATGACAGGGAAATGGGGACCTCAATGGCTGGGAAAGCCTCAGGAAACTTACAATTATAGCAGAAGGCGAAGGCGAAGCAAGGGACCTCCTTCACCAGGTGGCAGGAAGGAGAATGACACAGGAGAAACTACCACACACTTATAAAACCATCAGATCTGAGGAGAACTTACTATCATGAGAATAGCATGGGGAAAACCACCAGCATGATTTGACTACCTCCACCTGGTCTATCCCTTGACATGGGGGGATTATGGGGATTACGGGGATGACAATTCAAGATGCGATTTTGGGTGGGGACACTGCCAAACCATATCAGGCTGTAACAGAATTTGGAAAGCAATAATCTTTTTGAAAAAGTAAATTATAATAAAAAAGTTAAAAATATAAGTGAAAAACTAAAAATTAAAATTTTAGAGTAAATTTAAGATAATTAGAATTTAACTTTAAATTAAATTTAAACAAAATGAAAATGATAAATAATTTGAATATGACTTTTAAAAATCAAGTGAAACATATTTCCATTTTAAATTATTTATCATTTACTAAGCACCTCCAATGAGTCAGGCAATGGAGTGGGCTCTGTTATATTCACTTTTTTATCTTCTCAACTTTAATTCCCTTTTCTCTTCTAATTTTTTCTATCCTTTTTGACTTTATATTTTGATATGTTAGGACAGAAAATCATATGTATGTCTTTTAACTCTCTCCTCAGTTAAACTGAGATGGGAACTGTATGTTTTAATAAGAAAGCACTGTTTTATTCACTGCTTCTATGAGTTCAAGTGTTTTAGATTCCACAAATGAGTGACAGCATGTGGTATTTTTCTTTCTACTTTTGGCTTATTTCACTTAACACAATGTCTTCCAGGTTCATTCATGTTGTTGCAAAATGACAGAATTTTATTATTATTTATGGCTCAGTATATTCCATTGTGTACATAGACCCCATTTTCTTTATCTACTCATCTGTTGTTGGACACTTAAGTTGATTCCCTATCTTAACTATTATTTATAGTGCTTCAAGAAACGTTCTCTTTTTCTTAATGGTTTATAGAATTTCTATGTACATTTGGGAATCTCAAGTTTGATTGTTTGTATGTGTTGCAAACCTCTTCTTCTAATTTATAAATGTATGACCCTGGGATTAGTGTGAGTAGATTTGCTCCTTACTATGAGTGTGTATTTATTGTATGGGCACAGACACACACATGCATACATACAAGAAACAAAATTGGCTCATCCCAAACTTATTATGTCTGTTTTATTAATCTAATGGTGGTTAGTTAGTGGCTCACCAACCCTAAAATTATTAACAACCAAGTGTTGGTGGAGAAGAAAACAAATCTATCAAATGTCTCTGAGGGCAACATATTACACATAAATTTCTGCCTTGTGAATATATTGAATGGCTAGTCATTAAAGATATATTCTGTCACTGTGGTAGAAATTCAGAAGTCTAAAATTACATCATGGCTATTTTTATGGCTAAAATATGTTTAGTGATAACTTAGCTTTCCTCATTTATAAAATAAGGATTTGGATTCAGAAATGATTTAGGCTTCTTAATAGATTAAATATCCTAATATTTGACAACTCCATAAATCTAATGACAGCATAGCTAAAATTTACTTTTTTCAGGAACCTTTTTATGTGGGGAGGTAAAGAGCCTAAACCATACATAAGGTTAATATGTAAGTATATAATTTTTAATAATTGGCATTTATAGAAAAACACTGTAATCATTTCATAAGTGATATTAACAAGTGAAATTTCTGCTAATAGTACTACTTTTTACTCTTTTAAGCCCGTATGTAAAACATAACATTGCTTATCCACTTTCCAAAATCTAACATTGATAGATTATTCATTCTCTAAGCACTCACTTACCAAGATCCAATAACAGAAATATTTAAATACACTGTATAATTTAATTCTCTAAGCTATTTTATGGATTATTCTATAATCACTAGCTTTATAGAAAAGGCACCAATTCTCAAGATTGAGAAATAGGCTAAAGTCTCACATTTAGAAAAACACTCCAAATTGAGATTAATATTCACATACTCTAACTCTGGAGACTGTTACCATGTTTATTAAATACATGGACACATACACACTCTCCCACACTCCAGATCCAAAGACTACTTCAGAAGGCTTTAATTATTTTATAATTCACACTTCTGTTACAAGCATGAATTAAAAGGCTATGTTGCTGAGACAGTGTATAAAGATATCTTTGCATTAAATATTGGCTTATTTATGGTCCCTAAAACAAAGTTTCTTGTAGTTTGCAGACCACCTATCTGGTTTGGACATATGCCCCAATGTGTTGGAAACTTGATCCTCAGTGTGGCAATGCTGAGAGGTGGGACCCAATGTGAGGTGTCTGCGTCAAGGAGGCACCACTCACAAAAATGGATTATCATGAGAGTGGGTTCATTTTACAAGTATGACTTCAGCCTTCTTTTCTTTCTTTGTCTCTCTCTTGCTTTCTTGGTTTCCACAATGGAATGAAGCAGCAAGAAGACTCTCCAGTTGCTAGGGACTTGATCTTGGACTTCCCAGCCTCCAGGAATGTGAGAAAATATTTTATTATAATAAATTACCCAGCTTCAGGTATTCTGTTATAGCAACATAAAATGGGCTAAGACAGAACATTGGTACTAGAGAAGTGGGGTGTTGCTTTAACAAATATCTATAAATGCCAAAGGGGCTTCAGCACTTAGTAATGGGATGAGGCCAAAAGTATTTGGAGGAGCAGACTAGAGAAAGCCTGGATTGCCATGAGTAGAACTTTAAGAGAAATTCTGGTGAAAAGCCAGAAGAGAAGAACTGTAGGAGGACTATAGAACTTCTTAGAGATTATTTCTTAGAGAATGTCAACAGAAATATGGGAAGTATACAAACAAATGGAAGAACATTCCATGCTCATGGGTAGGAAGAATCAATATCGTGAAAATGGCCATACTGCCCAAGGTAATTTATAGATTCAATGCCATCCCCATCAAGCTACCAATGACTTTCTTCACAGAATTGGAAAAAACTACTTTAAAGTTCATGTGGAACCAAAAAAGAGCCCGTATCGCCAAGTCAATCCTAAGCCAAAAGAACAAAGCTGGAGGCATCACGCTACCTGACTTCAAACCAAAACAGGATGGTACTGGTACCAAAACAGAGATATAGACCAATGGAACAGAACACAGCCCTCAGAAATAACGCCACATATCTACAACTATCTGATCTTTGACAAACCTGAGAAAAACAAGAAATGGGGAAAGGATTCCCTATTTAATAAATGGTGCTGGGAAAACTGGCTAGCCATATGTAGAAAGCTGAAACTAGATCCCTTCCTTACACCTTATACAAAAATTCATTCAAGATGGATTAAAGACTTAAACGTTTGACCTAAAACCATAAAAACCCTAGAAGAAAACCTAGGCATTACCATTCAGGACATAGGCATGGGCAAGGACTTCATGTCTAAAACACCAAAAGCAATGGCAACAAAAGACAAAATTGACAAATGGGATCTAATTAAACTAAAGAGCTTCTGCACAGAAAAAGAAACTACCATCAGAGTGAACAGGCAACCTACAAATGGGAGAAAATATTTGCAACCTACTCATCTGACAAAGGGCTAATATCCAGAATCTACAATGAACACAAACAAATTTATGAGAAAAAAACAAACAACCCCATCAAAAAGTGGGTGAAGGACATGAACAGACACTTCTCAAAAGAAGACATGTATGCAGCCAAAAGACACATGAAAAAATGCTCACCATCACTGGCTATCAGAGAAACGCAAATCAAAACCACAATGAGATACCATCTCACACCAGTTAGAATGGTAATCATTAAAAAGTCAGAAAACAACAGGTGCTGGAGAGGATGTGGAGAAATAGGAACACTTTTACACTGTTGGTGGGACTGTAAACTAGTTCAACCATTGTGGAAGTCAGTGTGGCGATTCCTCAGGGATCTAGAACTAGAAATACCATTTGACCCAGCCATCCCATTACTGGGTATATACCCAAAGGACTATAAATCATGCTGCTATAAAGACACATGCACACGTATGTTTATTGCGGCACTATTCACAATAGCAAAGACTTGGAACCAACCCAAATGTCCAACAATGATAGGCTGGATTAAGAAAATGTGGCACATATACACCATGGAATACTATGCAGCCATAAAAAATGATGAGTTCATGTCCTTTGTAGGGACATGGATGAAATTGGAAATCATCATTCTCAGTAAACTATCACAAGAACAAAAAACCAAACACCGCATATTCTCACTCATAGGCGGGAATTGAACAATGAGAACACATGGACACAGGAAAGGTAACATCACACTCTGGGGACTGTTGTGGGGTAGGGGGTTGGAGGAGGGATAGCTTTAGGAGATATACCTAATGCTAAATGACGAGTTAATGGGTGCAGCACACCAGCATGGCACACGTATACATATGTAACTAACCTGCACGTTGTGCACATGTACCCTAAAACTTAAAGTATAATAATAATAAAATTAAAAAAAAGAAATATGGAAAGTAAAGGTCATTTTGATGAAGTTTCACACAAAAATGAGGACTGTCTTACTGGAAACTGGAGGAAAGCTCATCCTTCTTAAAAATTGGCAAAAAACTTCGTTGAATTGTGTGTATGCACTAGGACTTTATGGAAGACAGAATTTAAGAGCAACAAACAAGGGCAGGTGTACCCAACCCCCAGCCCACAGACCAGTAACAATCCGTGGCCTGTTCAGCACCTGGTAGCACAGCAGTAGTTGAGCAGTGGGCAAGTGAGCCTTACTGCCTGTGCTCCGCCTCCTGCCAGATCAGCAGTGACATTAGATTCTTATAAATGCCTGAAACCTATTGTGAACTGCACATGTGACTAATCTAGGTTGCGCACTCCTTATGAGAATCTAACTAATGCCTGATATCTGAGGTGGAACAGTTTTATCCAAAAACCATTCCCCCACAATCCCCATCTGTGGAAAAATTGTCTTCCACACAACCAGTCCCTGGTGCCAAAGAGTTTAGGGACTGCTGAACTAGGGTATCTGATGGAAGAAATTTCTTTTCTTTTTTTCCTTTCTTTACATTATTTTATTGAGATGATACAAAATTATATATGTTAATTTTAGGAATATCCAACAATTGGACAACTCATTGATAAACTGGTACAAAACAAGGTGTTATTGATCTTCGCCGTAACCCAAGAACAAGTTCATTTATATGAGGTCAGCAAAAAAAACTTGGGAAATTCCTTCAAGGAGATTATGCGACATGAAACTTTAACATTAACTCTGTGAGTTTAACACATGGGAAGGCCATTAGATAATCATTAACACATACCAAATGTACTGGGTGCTTGGCTAAGTGGACCCATTTACTGCTTGTAATTTAAATTGTAAACACCGAGGTGCAGTAGGGTGTGGGGAGCAGATAAGGTGGGATGAGAAAGACTGAGCTAAGGAAATGAAACAGATATGCTGGAGGAGAGTATCAACAAATATAGGACCAAGAAATTTCTAAGCAAAATACAGAAAGGTTTGCATGGCTTATTTTCACTGCATACAGTAAAATGAGAGAGGAGAGAAATAATTTTGTGAACCCTGAAAATCTGAGACAGGTCTCAGTTAATTTAAAAAGTTTATCTTGCCAAGATTGAGGATGCGCACCCATAACATGGCCTCAGGAGGTCCTGATGACATGTGCCCAAGGTGGTCAGAGCACAGTTTGGTTTTATACATTCTAGGGAGACATGCGACATCAATCAACATATGCAAGATGAGCATTGGTTTGGTCTGGAAAGGCGGGACAGCTCAAAGCAAAGGCAGGAAGACTAGAAGCGGGGAAGGGACTTCCAGGTCATAGGTACATAAGAGAGAAATGGTGGCATTCTTTTGAGTTTCTGATTAGCTCTCCAAAGGAGGCAATCAGATATACATTTATCTCAGTGAGCAGAGGGGTGACTTTGAATAAAATGGGAGGCAAGTTGGCCCTAAACAGTTCTCGGCTTCATGATTTGGGGGCCCCAAGATTTATTTTTCTCTCACAAGTTAAAGATGAACTTCATGATTCATAGAGTAACAGAATGTAGAAATTTGTAAAATTTGCAGCCTGCTCATCTAAAGAAAAAACTAGCATGCAAGGGTGTGTGTGTGTGTGTGTGTGTGTGTGTGTGTGTGTGTTGGGGCGAGGGGAATATTTGAAAAAGGAATTAGCATAAATAGAATGAAGCTAGGTGCTATTCATCAAGACAATGGGAGAATGATCTCAAAGGCATTTCAGAGCTGTTTGAGGCTGACCTTCTCATCACAGGCCAAAGCTCTAAGAGGATAAAATGGTTTTGGGGGACAGGGCCAAGAATCCCTCCACTGATTTGCTGCCCAGGGTAACTTCAGGACTCTCTTCACCTCATTCTGCTGCAGTGTTTCTCAGCCACTCAGCTGTGGCTCAAGTAGCCCCAGTTGTGGCTCAGACTTCTGCTCTGGAGGGTATAAGTGGTAATCCATGGCAGCAACCATGTGGCACAAATTCTTCAGGTACATAGAATGCAAGAGCTGTGGGGGCGTGGCTTCCTCCATTTAGATTTTACAGGAGGACAGATTTTTTGTCTTTCCAACGTTGGCAATCGGCTAAGCAAGAAATGTCTTACTATTGTTTTAATTGAGTATATATATATATATATAATACTTTAAGTTCTAGGGTACATGTGCACAACGTGCAGGTTTGTTGCATAGGTATACATGTGCCATGTTGCTTTGCTGCACCCATTAACTCATCATTTACATTAGGTATTTCTCCTAATGCTATCTCTCCCTCAGCCCCCCACCCCATGACAGGCCCTGGTGTGTGATGTTCCCCTCCCTGTGTCCAAGTGATCTCATTGTTCAATTCCCACCTATGAGTGAGAACATGCAGTGATTGGTTTTCTGTCCTTGCTCAGAATGATGGTTTCCAGCTGCATCCATGTCCCTACAAAGGACATGAACTCATCCTTTTTTATGGCTGCATAGTATTCCATGGTGTATATGTGCCACATTTTCTTAATCCAGTCTATCATTGATGGACATTTGCATTGGTTCCAAGTCTTCGCTATTATGAACAGTGCCTCAATAAATATACATGTGCATGTGTCTTTATAGCAGCACGATTTAAAATCCTTTGGGTATATAACCAGTAATGGGATCGCTGGGTCAAATGGTATTTCTAGTTCTAGATCCCTGAGGAATCGCCACACTGACTTCTTCCACAATGGTTGAACTAGTTTACACTCCCACCAACAGTGTAAAAGTGTTCCTATTTCTCCACATCCTCTCCAGCATCTGTTGTTTCCTGACTTTTTAATGATTACCATTCTAACTGGTGTGAGATGGTATCTCATTGTGGTTTTGATTTGCATTTCTCTGATGACCAGTGATGATGAGCATTTTTTCATGTATCTGTTGGCTGCATAAATGTCTCCTTTTAAGAAGTGTCTGTTCATATCCTTTGCCCACTTTTTGATGGGGTTGTTTGTTTTTTTCTTGTAAATTTGTTTGAGTTCTTTGTAGATTCTGGATATTAGCCCTTTGTCAGATGGGTAGATTGCAAAAATTTTCTCCCATTTTGTAGGCTGCCTGTTCACTCTGATGGTAGTTTCTTTTGCTGTGCAGAAGCTCAAGAGCAATTAACTAGGGCAGGTATACCCACAGGATGCAGCAGACAGACAAGGTGGCCAGGTAGAGGCTTGTCACAGGAGTGAAGCCACCACAGAGAGTCCCCACCAGGGCAATGCCTAGTGGAACCCTGGGAGCAAGGCTACACCTGAGACCCCTGTACTGTAGATTTATCAACATGGAACACCAGCTTGGGAGAGCTGCAGGCACAAAAGACTTCAACGTTTCTTCAAATGGCTGTCGATAAATAGATGAACAAAAACAACCAAAAAAACTTCAACCTATGAGAGCTCCTACATGGGCTGAGCCCAGCAAATCCATAGGAGTGAGGCTGTTCAAGGCCTGAGGGGTCCAATCTCCATCCTAGTGTGTCTAGTAGGCAGCATATTAAGTGAAAGATTATTCTGAAATCTTAATATATAATGTCTTCCCTGTTGGATTTTGGACTTACTTGAGGCCCATTACTGTTTTCTTCTTACCTACTTCCCTTTGGAATGGGAATGTCTATCTTCTCTATGCCTGTCGCACCACTGTATTTTTAAAGTAGATAATTTGTTTTGATTTCAGAGGTTCATAGCTGAAAAGGTATTTCCTCCGAATGACTCATGCCTTGACTCTCACTCATATTAGATGAGACTTTGGATTTTGAACTTTTGAGTTGATGTTGGAATAAGTTAACATTTTGGGACTACTGGGATGTAATGAATGTATTTTGCATGTGAGAAAGGACATACATTTGAAAGACCAGGGGCAGAATGCTATGGTTTGAATGTATCACCCCAAAGTTAATGTATAGGAAACTTGATCCCCAGTGCGGTGGTGTTGAGAGATGAGGTGTTTGCATCATGGGAGCAGCACCCCCCCAAAATAGATTAATTTGTGAGAGTGACTTTGCTATTGTGGTAGTGGGTTTTTACCAAAAGGGAAGTTTGGCCTTCTTTTTACTTTCTCTCTGACCCTCTTTTGTTCTCTTGCCTTCCACTATGAGATGATACAGCCAGGTAGTCCTCACCAGATGCTGGAGGCTTGATCTTGGACTTTCTAGTCACCCTCCACAATTGTAAGGAAATCGTTTTCTCTTCTTTATAAATTACCAAGTCTCAAGTATTCTGTTATACCCGCACAAAATAGACTAATACACTATCTTTCAAAATAATTGAAGGTTTTACATTTCTTTACACTAAGGAATACTGATATTATTCTAAATAACAATAATTAGGAAGGTTAAATATGTGTCACTTTTGATTTTTTACCAATGGTACTTTTAGATAATTTTATTTTCATCTAAAACAAAAGCTTAGCTATTTCATAGGCCCATTAAATGACTCAAAATTCCTGAGGGAAACCTTTTTAAAATAATTATTAACTTAGATATTTAGTAATGCAGAAAAAAAAGCACAATAGTTCTTCTTTTAAAATAGTTATTTTAAATAATAAATAAAAATTGTATATATTTATGGTGTACAACATGATACATAGATATATGTGTACATTGTGGAATACCTAAATCAAGCTAATTAAAACATATGCATTAACTCACATACTTAACATTTTTTTGTGATGAGAACATTTAAAATCTATTATCTCAGCAATTTTGGAATATATAAGACAATGTTATTAACTATAGTCACCATGTCGTACAGTGGATATCTTAAACTTACTCCTTCTAAATGAAATTTGATATCCTTTGACCAACATCTCCCTAACCTTTTCTCTCACCCTAAGGTCCACTTGCTCCTTCTGTGAGTCTAACCTTTTTATATTCCACATGTAAGTGAGATCATATGATATTTGTCTTTCTATATCTATCTTCCAAGTTCACCCATGTTGTTGCAATATGAGAGAATTCTCCTTATTAAGGCTAAATAGTATTCCATTGTGTGTGTGTGTGTATATATATATGTATGTGTGTATATGTATGTATAGATATATACACATGCATTGTATATATATAAATACTATATATACATACATTGTGTATATATATACACACATTTTATTTATTTATTAATCTATTACTTTATTACTCTATTATTTATTAATCTATTACTGAACACGTAAGTTGACATTGTATCTTGGCTATTGTAAATGATGCTGAAATGAACATGGGAGCATAGATATCTCTTTGACATACTGATTTTTTTTCCTTTGGATATATACTGAAAAGTGAGATTGTTGGATCATATGGTAATCCTGTTTTTAACTTTTTCAGGAACTTGCATACTGTTTTCCATGTTGACTGTACTAATTTGCACTCCCACTAACAGTGTATCAGGGTTCCCTTTTCTCCACATTCTTGACAACACTTGTTATTTGTAATCTTTTTGATAGTAGCCATTCTGGCAGGTGTGAGGTGACATCTCATGGTGGTTTTAATTTGCATTTCACAAATAGTTATGTTGAGCATTTTTAATATACCAGTTGGCCATTTGTTTGCCCTCATTCCATTTAGGTCTTTTGCCCATTTTTAAAATCAGGTTATTTAATTTTTTGCTATTGACTAATTTGAATTTCTTACATATTTTCGATATTTATCCCTATCAGATATATGCTGTGCGAATATTTTCCCATTCCATAGATTGTCTTTTCATTCTGCTAATTTTTTGTTCTGTACAATATTTTTAGTTTGATGTAATATCATTTGTCTATTTTTGCTTTTGTTGCCTGTCCTTTTGGAGTCATATTCAAAGAATCATTGCTCAGACCAACGTCATGAAGCTTTTCCCTTATATTGTTTTAGTAGTTTTATTTCATGTTTTACATTTATGTATTTAATCCATTTTGAGTTATTTTTCACATAGAGTGAGATAAAGATCCAATGTAATTCTTTTGCATTTTTATATATAATTTTCCCAACACCATTTATTGAAGAGACTCCCCTTTCTCCATTGTATGTTCTTGGTATCTTTGTTGAAAATAAGTTGACCATAAATGTGTGGATTTTTTTCTGGGCTTTATATTCTGTACCATGGTTCTTTGTAGCTATTTATTTGCCAATACATTGCTGTTTTAATTACCATAAATTCAAATAATATTTTGAAACTAGGTTGTATGATGGCTTTGACTTTATCCTTTTGCTCAATTGCCTTGGCTAATAAGGTCTTTTGCGGTTCTATACGAATTTTAGGATTGCTTTCCAAAATGCCATTGGAATTTTTATTGGGATTGCATTGAATCTGTAAATTGCTTTGGGTAGTATAAATATTTTAACAATATTAACTTTTTAAATCCACAAACATGGTATATCTGTTCATTTTTATGTCTTCTTTAATTTCCTTCCTTAATGTTTTATAGTTTTCAGTGTACACATCCTTCACCTCCTTGGTTATATTTATTCTTCAGTATTTTATTTTTTTGGTAGCTATTGCAAATAGGATTGTTTATTTCTTTTTTGGATAGTTTATTAGTGTATAGAAACACTACTGATTTTGTATGCTGATTTTGTATCCTGCAATGTTATTAAATTCATGATCTATTTTTTAACAGTTTTTGGTACAATTTTTATTATTTTAGATATGTAAAAATGTACATAAAGCCTTTTATTTAAATACTATTTTTTCACACTTGAAGATAAAGTAAGCAGAAAAATAAATAAATACTCAAACACACTTAAGGATGTTTCTCAAAACAGGATTCTATTTGGTGGTTTAATTTTTTCTGTAACTTTTTAATAAAATGTCATTTATAAAATTTAAAAAATCAAGTATCTTTTTAAGCTATTTCTTACTTTATTTTACATTCAGACTGCATTAATTTTAAACTTACTAGCATAGTATGGGTTTGCTATCTTGCCATTGCTATCTGAAAAATAAACTTGGACTAATTTACTCTCTAATTACTTTTGAAATTTGAAAAATTCAAATTACAAATATTTTATATTGTATGCAATCTCTTACAAAGAAGTTTCAAAAACTCTTATTTTAAAAATATTTCACTTCAAGTGGTTATAGTAGCTGATATACTAGAAGGTATGATTTCTTCAACCAGCTGAACTGATGTAAACACACGACTTTGTATCAGTGCCTAAAAATTTTTACAATTATGGCTTCAAATTCAGGTGGGTCATTGTGAACAAAGCCAATCATCTTTTCATATGTAATATTTTCTGAATTTTGTAATTAGACTTTTGGTACCATAATGAAATGTACAGGTTATTTAAACTTGTTGAATTGTAACACTGAATCACACGTTAGCTTAAACTATGGAAAAATATCTATACAATATCTACATATTTTTATAAATTGATGGATTTTATGAATACCTTTTTTGGGGGAATTGCTTTCTCTCTCACAATAATATATTATTTATTACATTGTATTTATTATTTCCTATTAATTATCATAGCTATTCACAAATAAGCTGAACATAAGAGTTAATCTCTGCTCTCTGAATCCCACAAAATAACAGTAATACTTAAGGATATAAAAAGAAAAAAATACTAATTTTCTACAGTAGTCTTGGCTGGTGTGCAATCTTCACAATGAATCAGAGTAAAGAAACATACCTTTAGGGTTTATGTTTTTCATATTATTCCTAATTCTTGTGAGTTGAGTTGGTTGAAATCTATCTTTACTCAACTAAATGTTTCTTCTAAATAACTCACCACAATTTTTTGTTTTGCACAGTTGGCACACCATTTATCTCAATCCTATAACAATACTGAGTGACTCTTATTTGATATGGACATTGTTTGGAGAGACTTTCAGTTTTGTATACTTGCCATAATTATTTGAGTAAAACTTGACATTGTATAATTACTTGTGTTAATAATGTAGTAGCTGAATGTATGTAATTTGAAGTATTTGTAAAAGCCAAAAAGCGAAGTACCTTTTATTTAACACTTATTTATCCTGCTAAAACTGATGTTATGGAGACAGGGATTGGAGAGGTTGGGTAAGGAAAGGGAGGTGCTAATATTTATTAATGGCTAATATGTAACAGGTACTGCAATTGGGACCATATAACAATAGCTAATTTAATAATAAATTAATAGCGATGACATGAAAATGCACAATAATCAATATGCCAAGGAAACCAACCAATCAGAGAAGATACTGGCAGTGAGCAGCAAATAAGCCTGGAATGAAAGTTGCTGACTGAAGCTCAGGTGCCAATTATATGTCAGATGTTGTTCTAAGTGCATTTCATGGATTGTCTCCATTCATAGTCCATAAGATTCACTGGATAGTTTCCATTATACTACCATCTTAGAAATGATAAGAGTAAAGAACAGGAAAAGTGAGAAACAGCCTAGTTCCCATGGGAAGAAAATACCAATTAAACCTGACCAACCAGACTTCAAGCCCTTGTTCTCCACTTTTTAAACATGCTCTACGGTTAAGAGAAAAAGATTAGAAAATTAATGTAATTTAACTAACTTAATCTGTTGATTTTCTTAGCCTGGGAAACAACATGATTCAGGATTGGGCTTCAGAGGGCTTATTCATGCAAAGATTAAAAGTCTATGGACATTTGAATATACATGTATTTGCTTGGCAGACAAATCTAAAGACAATTTTAGAGCGTTAATTTTTCTCACTTGCAATAGTATAGCATATTGCATAGTCAAATTTTTGTATTTCAAAAGCATTGAGATCGCAGAATTAAAATAAAGGCAGTGTGCATAGCTTAAATTATATATGACAGTGTCAATTCAAACCAGATTATACTTGGATAAAATTTGTGTATGCATTTTTAGTTTCTGATTATGATTTTAAAAATGACAAAAATATATTCCAGCTTATCACAAGAATATCCTGGTTTATCTCCACAAGAGAAGAGTTTTACATGGTTGTGTAATCCCATGGCTTATCATGGATTATAATGCAAGATTTTTATTAATCAATTTGGGGCTAACATATGTGACATATTTTATGTCAGAGTGAGAAACTAGCCTAAGTTAAAGATGAAGATCAGTTTTAATTTTCTAGAACTATCTTTCAGTCAACTTTAAACTCTAAAGTACAGATTTTAACCAAATTAATTTGTTATATATTTCAAGGAGAAACATATTTTTGCTCATATACCCATAAAAATGTTAAGGTATATTTAAACAAACAGGCAGAATTTTATTTTTATTATATGTTTCATTTAAATATGCATAATTTTACTTATTTAAATAACTTCTTCTTACCTAGCAGCTATTTCACTCTATCATCAGCTTTGAACTAAAAGAATTTTGGAAATTCTGACTCAGTTTTGTTAAATAGTTTGAAGAAGTTTGTTTATGGTATAGAGGTCAGCTTTCATTGGGAAAGATCTATTCATGAATCAATTTCCTATAGTAGCAATAGTCAAAGTTAAATATAGCACTTCACTGAATTATTGTTATTTTATTGCTTCTTTTCTTTGTCCTGCATGTTTTAAAAGAGGACTTCGGGCTAGCATGAGGCAAAATGAGAAACCACTTATTGATGATAAAATTGTTTCTAACTAATTTATTACAGCAATCAATAGTATCAGAATGGAGGCAAATGGAATTTTCTCTTTGATATATGGCATATAACTATTTAATAAGGATTAAGTCAAGATTGTCCTTCAGCTAAAAACACATTATAAACTGTAGGACATGAACAAACCTCCAAGGCCCTCTGTCCACCCAGAAAAGTATGTGTTGACTACCAAAAATAATTAAAATTGTTTAAATCTAGGATAAATTATTAAATATTAATTTATTAAAAGTTACAATGTTACTCTGAACATTAACATGAGTATGCTTCTGTCTATACTAAAGTATTTGAATAGAAACCTCTGAATCCTATTTATGTTAATAATTTTGAATCTATATACAATAGATCTCTGAGAGATTTGGCATTTATCTTTTTAAATCAACAGCTTTTTCATTCTCATGAGCTTGATAAACAAGACAACTTTTACAAAGTGTTAAGCTAATAAAATATATGAAGAAAAACACATGCATATTAATTCTCCTCTTGTAAGGTGAATAAATAGACTTTGGAGCTACTTAGTGGCCATGTGGGAAACACTGAACATAATTTTTTATGTAAAAGTCATCAGATAACAGTTTTATTATTTTGAACTTGGGCCTAAATTAAGCTGTGAGAGGGCACTGCTCATTATATTAATATGTATGCATAAATTATAGATGCATAATGTTCAGAAATGATTACATGTTAGATTTAGAAGGACAATAAATAAGTTATACAAAGGAGCAAGTAAGAATAATTATTAGAAATTCTACCCTTTTAAAAGGTAAATAACTTTTATCAAAGAATAGTATAATGAAAAAGTGCAAAAATGTAACCAGCTCTCAGGAAGTACTTTTTTGCATCTGGACAAAAGTAAATGTAGAAAATAAATTTTACTGCTTCTTCTGAAGAATGAACTGGATATTCAAAGAAAACTTTTCAAAGAATGTAATAGTTTTCTGATCCTGATTATTTACTATCATTTATTTAAAATTTTTAATGTATTTTAATATATATGAATAGATTCAGGTGACTATATATTAACCTTATCAGCATCCTACATAAAATAATTCCTTATGATTTCATCTTATGGGAGTGTTACTATTGTAAATAAGGACTCTATAGACAGAATATATAAGTTAAAACTATAATACTAGGTTGCTTGCTCTTAAATCTTCTTTTTTTTTTTTTTTTCCTTTTAAGGCAGCAGCTCACTCTGTCACCCAGGCTGCAGTGCAGTGGCATGATCACAGTTCACTGGAGCCTCTAACTCCCGGGTGCAAGCCATCTTCCTGCCTCAGTCTCTCAAGTCCCTGGGACTACAGGTGTGCACCACTACACTTGGCTAATTATTCAATTTTTTTGTAGAGACAAAGTCTAACTACGTTGCCAGGCCAGTCTCAAACTCCTGAACTCAAAGGGCTCCTCCTTCCTTGGCCTCTCAAAGTGCTGGATTACAGGCGTGTGCCACCATGCCTGGCCTTAAATTGTCTTCTTACAAATTTTAATCTTCATAGAAA
The DNA here is from genome assembly GCF_029289425.2 of Pan paniscus. NCBI lineage: Eukaryota > Metazoa > Chordata > Mammalia > Primates > Hominidae > Pan > Pan paniscus. The sequence goes on along the minus strand of NC_073260.2, from coordinate 94,595,924 downwards.
TTGGTAATCAAAATCCTTAAGCAATGAAAAGCTGCTCATTTCTTATCTGTGCTAAAGATAGTCTAAAGTCCTAAAATCATTTGAAACTCTTAATTACACTACACACAACACAATGACAGTAAAAACTTAGATCTAAGAGATGACATGCATTTTGATATAGTTTATGTAGAATAAGTCTACATGCAGCTTTGCCTGAGGTTAACAAGGGATAAATCTTTTAAAAAGTCATTTTGTTAAAAATATGTTTATGTTTTCATGATCTTACATAAAATTGAACGTTACACTTCTGTAATATTTTATACCATGAAAAGATCAAAGAGAAGATATATAGCTTTTTTTAAAGCCAAGTTATCAAAGCACCGTAAGTCTAAGAAATTATCTTCTTTATGGTACTACATGAGTATTAGATTATTACACATTTTCTGGATTTACATGTCAACCATTTTAACATTTTCAGAAATTTCTATTACAGTTTTATGACAATTAGACTATAGGTCATTTGCACTATTTCATTTTTTTAATCTAATAAGCGAACAATATTATCTTAACTTGACTTTTTCCCAGCTGGCAGGCAGTATACTTAAAGCACTGGAAGTTAAGTTTCCTCCTTCTTAGAATTCTCCAGAATTTCATGTCAGATTTAAATAAATCCTTAATAGTATCTATAATCCTATTAGAAAATTAGCTCCCTTACACTTGGGATATTTCGTCTGATTTGTTAATTCCTCCTTGAAGTAGACAACTTATGCCAACATGTTTCCTTTGAAAATATTCCACATCCATATGATGAAAGAATCTTATCAAACTCCCAGAAAAGCCTGGGGATTTTGAGGTTGCCTTTATGATATAAACCATTTCCTTTGGGGCTGATATTAACTACAAATCTTAGTTCAGGTACAGAATTGTAACCCAGAGAATCCTGGAGTAAAGAATTTGTGGTTAGATAGTGGGTTATGCAAAAGGCTTAACTCAAACTTCAGTGCTTTGCTATTGACACACAAAGATTTACATCAAATCTTGACTTGGTTCTTTGGTGTATGAGGCTTCCTCACTACTTACAAAGGAAAAAATAAAAAGTCAGGATCTCAGATATAAAGAATAAGACATTATGAAGATGTCAGACAAGTTAGACACAGATAGACGCCCCCTCTTCTGGCACCTATAGCTTAATATTTGAGACACATTTCAGCTCTTTCCCACAGTTGTCATAGAAGCCAGCTAATGTTAGAAAGCAGCGCTCTGATCTTTAACTAGTGTAAAACTAATCTGAATTTACTAAGATATTTGCTTATATTTTTCCTTTTGTTGGTAGAATGGTGTGAGATGCAGATATTCCTAGAATAGAAGCAAAGAAAGATCAAATAATCTCAAAAAGTATACCCAAACTGATCATCTATTAATACTTAGAGTCATCATTATAAAAGATCATTGTAGTACAACGTTGTACTTATGTTAAAATATCATATTGCACACTTAAAATTTTGTTAGATCTCGTGTGTTCTTATCAAAATAAAATAATTCATAAAAAAATCTAAAACCTTGAATACACAAACTTGAGATAATCTATGGATTTCTAATACAGAAGTTGATAAAGAAAGAATAAAGTCAAAAAAGAGCTAATAGTTTATTGTTTTCAGAAAGTAATTTTTATGAACCAAGTATCATAAAAATACATTTATTAGGTTGGTGCAAAAGTAATCGCTGTTTTTGCCATTGAAAGTAATGGCAAAACTGCGATTACTTTTGCATCAACCTAATGTGTTTTAGTATTAAACTCTACTTTTACATAATTATTGATTTTCTAAATTAATACATATTTAAGCTAGATGACGACAAAACATAAATTTATGTTTTAATTATAAAAACATTTTTATCTTAATTGACAAGAATAATTAGTATAGGATCAAATATAACAGATGATGACATATAACTTTCAGGTTTGAAACGTTACACAATAAGCTATACTAGAAATTTTTATATAATCTATAGAGCTCAAAAATTTTCTTTTATGTGACTTTTACAAGATATAACTCTTATTCTTGAGTATTCAAAAAATTATGATTTACATATAAAAAGATTAGGTATGGTTAAACCAATAGTATTTTTATCTAAAAATATGTTAATATTTATTTAATAACCACATACATTTAGTATTTTGTCTTATTAACTTATTTACCAAGTAGGATACAGTATTTCTGAGATGAGTAATTTTATTAGTGATAAAATAAAACATATTAAAAATTTAAAAGGCCATTGTAATTGGCTATTTTGTTTTTTTTGTTTTAGTAATATTAGTTTTGTTATTTAAAATTAAGCAGCAACATAGAGATTATTCAGCTTCAATTCTATAATTTAAGTCATAGGTTAAAAGCAAATGTATATTTTAACAACTGCTGTATTGTACACATACACAGACAAGACCATTTAAAAATTCCTTTTACAGCCAAACTAAAATACCATTGGTTGTGTAAAATGCAATCTGGAACAATTGTCTCAATTTTGTTGTTGACACTGGGCTGGAATCTTGGTCAAACTCCAGCCACTGTGACCTGTTCTAAACAGATGCTTCAATTACTAGATTCCTCAGTCCTGCAAAAATACCTACTAAAAGAAAGACATCCACCAACCTCTCAGCACTTTCCACTTGTTTTTTAAAAATATATATAAATACATATTTTATATAGAACACATAATATACATAAATCATATATTAATTCTTATATATTATATTACATTAAATTATATATTATATATTTAAAATATATATTATGTGTATAATATATAAAATTTATATTATAAATAAAAATATAAAGTATATATCAAAATATTCTATATTTTTTGAAAAAGTAGACAAGTTGGCTGTGAGTCAGAAATAATTCAGAAACACACTTAGTAAAAACAAGATCTTTTATTGCACAGAGAGACTTCCCCAGAAAGCCAAAAAAATCATTGCTGAGAATAACAGAAGAGTGAAATAAATTTCTCAGGCAATGCAACTCATTGAACTTCAGTGACTTAATTCTTGTGGGTATATTGCTGGAACCTTCATTTTAAATAAGAATAATAGAATTGAGAAATGTTTTGGGCACTGAATGAAAAATCATTATTGTTAGGGTTGTTTGTTATTTACAATAATTATAATGCAAAAGAGTCTAGAATTCATAGAAATTAAATTTCTCTAAGAAAGAAGGAAGGCTGTGTTCATGATTCAATTGTCATAGACATTCAACAGTTCTGACTGGATAAAGTTGGGGTCAATTTTGAATTTTTAAAAAATCCAAAATTTCTATATTTGATAATCAGCTTCTTGTCTTATCCAGAATGTAAAACTTTTAGGAGGACTGTGTTATTCATGGTATATATGTTGCATAGTGGGGCCTTTAGAAATATAAATCTTTTCTGTGCCAAAATAGTACTATGCTTCATTCAGACAATGGGGGAGGCCAAACTAAGTATTAATGGTTTTTTTTTGATTGCAGTCATCATATCCTCAAGAGAACCATAAATTTTTAATAGTCACTGGTTTAATGGGAAAAAAGTTAGGGTTTTCAGTCAGACAGATTTCTATAATTCTAGGTTTATGGTTTTACAAAAATGTAAATCTCCAGCATCCTTTTAATACTCTAACTTCAGGATGCAGGCATTTCCTCTCTACAGACTGGGTGAATTGATTGGTAGTTTTAATAACTTCTACCATGAATGTCACGTTCGTATTCCAACAGAGTTTCTATCTGTTTTTCTACATTCAGTCACATAACTAAATCCTTCCAGTTAGTATTAACATTGAATTTTGCCACCTTTCAGAAGGTGGGTAAGCGAGGAAGTAGAAAAATTATTATCTTGGCCGGGCGCGGTGGCTCACGCCTGTAATCCCAGCACTTTGGGAGGCCGAGGCGGGGGATCACTAGGTCAGGAGATCAAGACTATCCTGGCTAACACAGTGAAACCCCGTCTCTACTAAAAAATACAAAAAATTAGCCGGGCATGGTGGCGGGCACCTGTAGTCCCAGCTACGCGGGAGGCTGAGGCAGGAGAATGGCGTGAACCCAGGAGGCAGAGCTTGCAGTGAGCCGAGATTGCGCCACTGCACTCCAGCCTGGGCGACAGAGCGAGACTCTGTCTCAAAAAAAAAAAAAAAAAAATTATCTTGGTAGGTATTCCAAATTCGGTTAGCTCTGCTATAATGCTGATTTTGAAACATGATTTTTTTCCAATAAGATTTATGTATGAGGAAACAGTTTGAGTGTAACCCTAATTTTACACCTGCTTATATGCAGCACCTGATTATCACACAAATCACACACATCTAGGACATGTATTCACTTCAATTCACTAGGTCTATAATGAGTCACACCCATAGATTTGGTGTTATAAATTTCCAGCTGATTTCAGATAACCTCCACCAATTCACAGAATTCACAAGTTCATAGAAGAAAAAATATGCAGCCCTCTTTAATATTTGTAAATTGTTTCAGTCTAATTTTCAGGTGATTTTATGTTAGTTGAACTTATTCTTTTTGTTTGTTTTTGTTTTTTTGTTTTTGTTTTGAAGCTTCTCATTAATCCTATTTAATCAGAATTTTTATATACATATGGTTTTATTTTTAAATTATACTTTAAGTTCTAGGGTACATGTGCACAACGTGCAGGTTTGTTACATATGTATGTATACATATGCCATGTTGGTCTGCTGCACCCATTAACTCGTCATTTACATTAGGTATATCTCCTAATGCTATCCCTCCCCCCTTCCCCCACCCCACAACAGGCCCTGGTGTGTGATGTTCCCCTTCCTGTGTCCAAGTGTTCTCATTGTTCAATTCCCACCTATGAGTGAGAACATGCGGTGTTTGGTTTTTAGTTCTTGCGATAGTTTTCTGAGAATGATGGTTTCCAGCTTCATCCATGTCCCTACAAAGGACATGAACTCATCCTTTTTTATGGCCGCATAGCATAGAGAGAAATCACTTTTCCAAACTATGTAGAAATACAGAGTATACATGTGGTTGGTGGTTGCTATTTAAGTTATGATTAAACTTTTCAATCAGTAATTGCTACTAAGCAACCCATTTTCATTAATTTCCGAGAGGTTGACTTATGTTTCACTGTTTAGATGCCCGTGGGTTTTGGTCACTGTGCTCAAACAAGCACTTCTGTTGTAAACTCTAGAGTGGGTCAAATGACTAAGCAGTGCTGGCTACAAATAGCATTATGATGATTTTATAAATAGAATTGAATTACCATTATCCAAGTTTTCAAAAAGATCTTTTGAAAAACCCAAGTTTTGGATGACAGTCAAGTGTCTATGTGTTTGAGATATATATGTGTGTGTGTGTATCTCATGTCCATTTAGCTTGATCCCTAGCTCTCTGCTGAAAATTTTTGGGTTTAAATAGAGCAGAGGAAAAAAAACATTGCAATTTCTGTGTTTTGGAAAAGTCTGTTTCAGTTCATGAAATGGGACAGTTTACAACACACCCTTACCATGCCTTTTACCATGTAAAAGGCATCAATTTGATCTCATTTGATCCTCATGTCTACTGTTATGTCAGGCATTATCATCTCAATTTTATAAATGAAGAAACTGATGTTTTGAGAATATGATGTAGTGTCCTATATATAGGATACTTCATTATTTTCTACTGATTTTCACTTCATTAGAAAACACCAAGCTATGCCACTACACTGCTACTGAAGAAAACCAGAAAAATATTTCATATATATATCATATTTTAATATATATCAAATATTTCCTATATTATATATAATATATGTTATATAATCATAATATATTATTCATAGATATTATTCATATAATATATAAATAATATATATGAATGTAATATATATTAATTCTGTTAATTATGTTATATTATATATAATATATACATTATATATGTATGTTACATATAATATATGTGCAGGTGTGTGTCACAAACAGTTTACTTAACCTCTGATATTACAACTAAACTACACTGGGATACTACCAAAACAGTTGTTAATTTTCAACTTCTGACTTACTGAACAATTTTCATTAATCATGAGTAAAAGGAAATTACCTTTTCTGATTTGTATAAGCACACCTGTTATTCTTATGCACACGTGGTACATTTACAAACATATACACCTCCTCTATACAGATTGTACCATGTGAGTTAAGAAAGAAGAGAAGGGGGAAAGTACACCTAAGAAATGATTAAATATTTATGACAAAATCAGTACATTTAAACAACATAGTAACTACATTAGCAGCATGGCATAAGTTTTTTGGCACCAAACATGTTTGATCTGTCTTTAGGATTTTAGTAATAATGTAGAAGTACTGAATACACATTATTTTATGGCAGGTACTTATTTTAAGACATTGCACAAAATGGTATGAAGTTCTTAAACTCTCAAAAATACATTAAAATCTCACAATATGTTAGCGACTTCTTACGCATTCACAGAAACAGTCTTCTGCAGTCTTAAAATTTGATACATCAATGTAAACATTAGAAAAAGATGCTCAGTGGCAGATAATTTTGCCATTTACCCTTCTGTATTCAGAAATACACTTTTTGGTTTAAGATAGTTTAATAATCACTTTACTTTTTCTTAACTTTATTCCAGCCATAGTTAAATGATTGGAAAAGACATTATCTGAATTATAAAAGTGATTGATCAAATTTAGGATTTTAAGGCACATAAGGAGGCTATAACAGAGCTCACTATTTTTTTCCTTTTTTTATAAGGTTTCTTTTATAAAATTAATTTACTGGTTTGTAAGTATTTCTGTTTAATGTCTGCATAAATGATGCTATATTGAAATGATGTTCCAAAGATATTTTATAATATTTATACAAAGAATATAGACCACAATTTTGATACCCAGGGAGTTCCTATAAACAGAAAGATACAGTTAACTCTAAGTATCTCTGAATTACATTGATTATTTTTGAAATTTTGACATTATAAATCTTATGGCTTCTCTTCATGTCCAGGATTATATAACAGAAACCAAAACAAAACATATTAAGTAAATAATTTAAGAAGTGTTTTGTTTTGTTTTAATATGAAGGCCAACAGTCATCTCTGAAACTATGTTTTCATTTTCAAGGTGCTGCTGTAGGGTGAATTCTAACAGTGATTTAATTATAAATGCAAATTTTAACGCTGGCCTCATACTTGGAACCTGCTAATAGGGTGAATTTTCCAATTGGCCTTCCTTCTTTTTTTTATATTACCTTTTCTGTTTTTGAATATTTTCTATAAACTAGTCCATTAATGTAATCAAAATTACATTATATAAAATAATCCTAGGAAGGACAATTATGCGCATGAAAATGAAAAGAACTAGGAAAAAAGTGGCTTTCCAGAGTGAAACTGTATAGAGAATAATTTAGGTGATCTATTTAACAGAATCAAAGTGTTTTTCCTCTTACTGAAAGCACTTTTTTTTTGGACTCCCATAAATGCTTTTAAGACTTTCTTTGGAAAACTCGTCATTTTCAAAGTACCCTTAAGAGCACATAATCCGTACATAATTTGAAAAAATTGCACTTTTCTGAAATAATGGCAATTTTCTAGATAACTAGTTTATACAATAAGGAAATACTTCAGACTTGCTTTGAAAAGGGGAGTGCATTACAGATGGACACCTTGTGCCATACTTTGGATTAACTATATTACCTACAAATACAGAAATACATTAATGTGCATTAGATGGTAATCTATACTTTTTTCAGGAAACAACATGTAGCTCAAAAACACCTAGGTATTTTTGGGGAGAAGAGGGTAGTGTTATAAACTAATAGTTCTTGAAGCTTTGCAAGGAGAAAACACAGAGCTATTTGATATTTACGTAGATACACTGGTATTTTTAAAGGTTACTTTACACTGTATGTGTGGTGTCTTACAAAAGACAAAGAGAGAATGCAGGTTGAAACTGACCTACCTTGACAAATTACACCTATCACATTTGCAATGTGATTTTGAGATAATTTATATGCTACACATCCAGGGAAGAAAAAAATGTATAAAAGAGAGAAAATAAATGAACCCTTCTACACATGAGATTATAATCTTCCCTAAGAGGTAGGGATTGTATTCTTTTTCATCCTTCCAACAATCAAAATTCTGGTCTTACACCCACTGCTGTAAGATGACCTGATTTAAATTGTTTACAATTAACCATAATTCATCCATGGCAAGTCTAAACTGCTTTTTTTTTCAGTCATCCTTATAATATCTAGACTAATAGAATATCATAATTTCCTACAGTGGAAATTTTATAAGGGGATCTAATTTTCAGTTTCATTATTATCAACTTTTTACTTATAGAGATAATTAAACATTTTAAAATGAAATTCCCTGGGAAACAAAAAGTCCTTTGTGAGAGAATAGCCAAATAACCAATCTCTTACAAAAAGGCAGTCAGTGCTGCTTGTCAAACCTTGGAAATAGATCATTGTCATTCATAGTCATACTCAGTTAAATCCGATAGGGGAACTGAGGATAAACTATTTCTCTTGGGTTATATATTGCAAAATGTTTTATATTGGGAAAATATTCATTATACTTCAAAATGGATCTTGAAATACCAGCTCAATTACAGTATATTCATGAAAGCAATGAAACCTACCTTTGTGGTTAAAAGCTTAAGAAAGAACAATTTACTTATAAGTAGGATTGATGAAAATAACATATCTAATAAGTTATTGCAAGTATTCAAAAGGAGACAATATTAAAATGATGCATTCTTGACTGTATATGAATATTTTAAATTATGAAAATATTGTATACATTATAGACATATATAACGTACTCCAAAGAGAATTGTGTTCTATGTAATTTGCCCTAAAATAAAGAAAATAAATTGCTCTAGGTAAATAATATTTTAATAATATAACCATCTAAATATTAAGCTTATTTTAGATAAACCAAATATAAAAAGTAAAATATAATGGGATCAAAATAATATTTTGTTTTATGTATATACAATAAAAGCTAAAACTGATGACAGTCATTAAGCATTGCAGGGTTTACTATTAGAACAGAATTATCAAACCATTGATGTTTGATAATGAAGGAAACATGAAGACTTTACTGATTTACCCTAATTTTCTTACTGATAACAATAGGATGTGCTTAAGCTGGCAGGAGCTTCTATTATTTCTCTCAGTAGAGGCTGGAGTTTGAGTACTTACTAAATCTTTGGCACTAAGTACAGTAAAACCATTTTCTCCTTGAATTTTGCTCATTATTCTATTAGGTTGATATAATGGGAATAATGGAATTATTTATTCTACAAGGATTCATTAGCAAATAAGGTAGAAATTTTATAAAGTCAAAATTTCTCTGGAAAGTGCCTTAGGTGCCATGTGGGAGATGAATGAAATATTTTTACAAGAATCCTTATAGCTGGGTTTTCCTATTGGTCAGATTATCATTTTTTTTTGAATTCTGGATAAACTACTTTACTGGCTTTGTATGAAAAATCCATATATTAAAGTACCAGTATTACAATCAAAGATGTGGTTACCCTGAAATGATTTTTTGGAGAAATCTCGCATTGAGTGGAATGGGAGGCAAGTTATGATGTTTAATGTTTTTCTTGTCAGTTTATTAGTTTTCAGAGATCATACACTTTGTGCGAGTTAAAAATACTTGGCTCAACATTATTGTATTAAACTGTGGATTTCTTATATAACAGGATTAGGAGACTTTATATAACTTACCTAGCTAAAGTTCACTTAACTAGAAAAAAGAAAAGCTACATTTAAACCATGTCTCTTAGACTCCTAAACTTTTGTTCTTATCCCCAGGCTTAAACTAACCTGAGGCCCAGAGAAATTAACAGAAATGTGGCAATTTATTAGCATAACTGAAAAAGCTTTTATATTGTGAGATTCCTGTCCAGTGCATACTCATTTAGTAAATTCAGGAGCTGAGTGAATTAAATACCATGATAATTAGGTAGAGGAATTTTTAAAAATAAAATTGTTATAAAACAATTACAGAAATATAGCAACATTGCAAAGACTGCACGAAGAATTCCCACATATCTCAGATTCTGTTTCCCCTACCATTAACATCTTAACCTTAAGATAGTGCCATTGCTATAAAATAAATGAATGAATATTGATTCATTATTACAAACTGAAGTCTATAAACTACAGATTGCTTCAGTTTTTACCTTATGTGCTTTTTTTGCCCCATGATCTCATCTGGGATACCATATTTCACTTAGTTATCTTGTCTCCTTGTGGTCCTTTTGGCTGTAACAGCTTCTCAGACTTTTCTAGTTTTTGATGACCTTGACAGTTTTGAATAGTACTAGTCAGATATTATGTAGAATTTACCTCAATTGTGCTATTTTTTATGTTATTCTGATGTTCAAGCTGACTTATATGTTTTAGGGGGAAGGCCACAGAGGTACACTGCCATTTCCATCACATCAAATTCAAAGTCATTTCTAACATGACTTTTTTTTTTTTCCTTTTTCTTCTTTTTTTTAAAATTTTACTTTAATTCCTGGGATACATGTGCCGATTGTGCAGGTTTGTTACATAGGTATACAAGTGCCATGGTGGTTTGCTGCACCTATCAACCCAACATCTAGGTTTCAAGCCCCACATGTATTAGGTATTTGTCCTAATGCTCTCCCTCCCCTTGCCCCCGACCCCCAACAGGCCCCGGTGTATGATGTTTCCCTCCCTGTGTCCATGTGCTCTCACTGTTCGACTCCCACTTGTAAGTGAGAACATGCAGTGTTTGGTTTTCTGTTCCTGTGTTAGTTTGTGGAGGGTGATGGCTTCCAGCTTCATCCATGTCCCTGCAAAGGGCATGAACTCATTCTTTCTTAGGGCTGCATAGCATTCCATGGTATATATATGCCACATTTTCTTTATCCAGTTTATTGTTGATGGGCATTTGGGTTGATTCCAAGTCTTCGCTATTGTAAATAGTGCTGCAATAAACATATGTGTGCATGTGTCTTTACAGGAAAATTATTTATAATCCTTTGGGTATACACCCAGTAATGGGATTGCTGGGTCAAATGGTATTTCTGGTTCTATATCCTTGAGGAATCGCCACGTTGTCTTCCACAATGGTTGAATTAATTTACATTCCCACCAACAGTGTAAAAGTGTTCCTATTTCTCTACAGCCTCGCCAGCATCTGTTGTTTCCTGACTTTTTAATAATCGCCATTCTAACTGGTGTGACTTATTACCATGTGCATCATTCCAGACTCTTCCCCTTTCTTATCCCTAAATTCCCACTCCAACAACAGTGAAAATCCTGGCTCCTACCATACATTATCCATTTACTCGTCAAAACCAGTATACACATATAGGTTTATCAGAATTATCAGCCCATATCTTTATGAGAAATACCTTTATCGACAGAAGCACAGAATTTATGGAAAGTTTATTTTGCATTTAGTCTTGCAGCCAGAGGATTTTTAAATCGACAACTTTAATCATGTAGGTCACAAATAGTAGTTCTCAATGAAACCCTTCAATCTGATGAGTGAGTTTTTTAATTAGTTATGCTCATATTTGGTGTATCAGTTCGTCTCTATCTGAAATGCTTTTCTCTGTCAATAAGATAATATCTTAATAAATGTTAGCTTCTAATCCAGAGAAAAACCCTATTCTGTTGCAAGTAAGTAACATAATCTTTCTGGCATATAGCTGAGTAAACTGTTCTAGAGACAGTCACAATGTCTTGTTGATATTAACATTTTATATTAAGTATATATTTTCTACTCTTGTAACTAAGAAGTTATTAAGACTATCTGCAAATGAGGATAGAAAAGTCACATTTAAACTGATATATTCCTGCAAATGTTTTAAAAAGATGAGAGAAGGGACATGATGTTCGCTGTTTAGTACAAGCCAAGTATTAGACTTAAAAAAATTTTAAATTGCAATTTTCATAATAGTACCTATAATAATCTCATGTTCCTATTAATATGATTTCCTATGCACATGAAGTTATAGCAAAAGTGGCTCACGCCTGTAATCCCAGCACTTTGGGAGGCCAAGGTGGGCAGATCATGAGGTCAGGAGTTCGAGACTATCCTGGCCAACATGATGAAACCCTGTCTCTACTAAAAATACAAAAATTATCTGGGCACGGTGGTGCGTGCCTGTAATCCCAGCTACTTGGGAGGTTGAGGCAGAATTGCTTGAACCCAGGAGGCAGAGGTTGCGGTGAGCCGAGATCGTACCACTGCCCTCCAGCCTGGGCGACAGAGTGAGACTCCGTCTCGGAAAGAAAAAAAAGAAAGTTATAACAAAAGCAGCACAGATTTGTTACGTGGAAAGATCTGAGTCCTTATCTGACTTGGTTCTTATTAGTTGATTGATCAACACTTTTTTTTCTTATCTTTAGCATGGTTGACCAACATGTTTGTTTTTTTTCTTCTTATCTTTAGCTTCTACATGTGCCAAATGTGAAAAATAATTTTGAACTCTTAAGATGATTATTGTTTAGGATTAAGAAGATAATATATAGAGAGCTCACTGTAGTATCTTTATTAAATAGTAGATGCTCCAAAACTATTACAGTAGTCCTCGCTCACCTGTGGTTTTGTATTCCCCAGTTTTCAGTTACATATGGTCAACTATGGTCTGAAAATGTTAACTGAAACATTTCAGAGATAAATGATTCATAATTTTTAAATTGCATGCCATTCTGAGTATTATGTTGAAATCTTGTGTACTTCCACTTCCTCTCATTTGGCACATAAATCATCCCTTTGTCAAATGTCTCCACACTGTATATGCTACCTGCCGGTTCATCCTTTAGTAGCCCCCTTGGTTATCGGAATAACTGTCCAGGATTGCAGTGCTCACGTTCAAGATCAATGTAGCCTAATGCTAGGTCACAATACTTACATAAGTCACCTCACTTTATTTCATCACCTAGGCATTTTATCATCTCATATCATCACAAGGGGTAAGTAGAGTCATACCTTATTTTGAGAGGGAGACCACATTCAAATAACTTTTATTACAGAATATTGTTATAATGATTATTAGTTTTGTTTATTTCTTACTGTGCCTAGTCTAATTTATAATAGGTATATAATTACAGAAAATATAAACTGGTATATAGAGGTGTGTTAGGCCTTTCTTGCATTGCTATAAAAAAAACCTGAGACTGGGTAACTTATAAGAAAGGTTTAATTGGCTGATGATTCTACAGGCTGTGTAGGAAGCATGATGCTGGCATCTGCTTCTGGAGAGGCCTAAGGAAGCTTGCAATCATGTCAGCGGGCAAAGGGGGAGCAGGAATCTCACACGGCCAGTGCAGGAGCAAGAGAGTTGGTGTGGGAGGTGCCACACACTTCTGAAAAGGCAGATCTCTCAAGAACTTACTATCTTAAGGACAGCAGCAAGGTAGGAGAGATCTGCCCCTCTTGACACAAACACCTTCCACCAGGCCCCACCTCCAACACTGGGGATTACAATTCGATATATTTTGTGGGGCATGTATTCAAGTCATATCATTTGGGTTCAGTACTATCCATGTTTTCAGACATCTGCTAGGGGTCTTGGAACATGCTACCTGCATTTTATTTCTAATTTCCTCTAGGAACAAAACTGCACTGAAATAGACTAGAACCTACACTATTGGGAAGTCATGCTACAATATGAATTTCCATGATTGCCGTCATCACTTTAGGCATGACTTTGAGCAAATTCAATAAACTCTTATACTGCAACTCTGTTATTGATTCCATGGTATTTTGTTCTCTTTTATTCCTTTTTTATTTATTCCTGTAATGAACAGTCCAATCTGTTACTTAGGATAGGAAAGATTTGGAGACCTAACATGATAAATAAATAAGCCTGTGTGATCTTCATTTAACTCTTTTACCTCTCACAGTAGAGGATACTCTCCCAAAGCACACAGGTATGTTCTTCAAAGCATTAAATGCAGGCTTACTTAGACTAGAACCATGTCTTCTTTTGTCCATCACTGTTTCTCCTGTTCCTATCATAAGGGCTTATATTTACTATTCACTCAATATATATTTATGGGATGAATAGATGAATTAAAATCTTTCCAACAAACAGAGGATATTTCCTCAGTTCTACCAATGATATTTAACTTTGTGTATATTCTATGCAATGCTCATTACATCCCTTAGTCATCTTGAACTTTCAATTCCATCATTTTACTAATAATTTCATAAATAAGTTAAGAAGCCTGTGTTATATCTATGCAATACATAACTACAATCGATTGGATCAGGGAGTGGCAAACTGTGATCCACAGACCTTGCTGCCTGTTTTTGTAAACTTTTATTGGAACACAGTCATACCAATTTGCTTACTTACCATCTATAGCTGCTTCCTTGCTCCCATGATAAGACTTAGTAGTTGTCAGAGAAACAATATGGCCCACAGAGTCTAAACTATTTACTATATGGCCCTTTTCAGAAAAATGATGATCCTTAGATTAGAGGAATAAGATTAAGATTTTATCAGCAATGTTTAGACATCTTTGCACTATTTACAGTAGAGAACTTCCTGGGGGAAATATCATGTGTATCATATTCAACTTAGTACACAAAATATTAATTTAAAGCTATGCAAAAGATGTTGTTAAAAGCATTTGAGAATTTATACAACTAAATGAGTGCAGTTTTTGGTGGCACATCAAATTATATACTCTCATTGGTGAAAACACATTTGTCTTTTAATGATGAATTTAAATTTTGGAAGCATTCACAATTTTCTCAGAGCCAATGTAACAAAATATTGTGTTTGACAGTAGACAGTATAGTTTCGGTGTGAAAATATAGAGAAATGGTACTTATTTTGTTATGTGGCATATAATTTGACTCTAAAGGTGATATCACAAATGTAGTTAAAAATATTTTGAACAAAAAGCATTAGGGAAATTAGTGTGTTTTTTACCAAGATTAAAAATCTCAAAATTGCTGCACCCAAGAATTTAGAGTCAAATCTGGTGTAAACATGGGATATAAACATAAAGTTCATGGTGTCATCTGTGATATCATATCATATTATTTTGCATATCAACATTCAACCTGACTCTATTTTTTTCCTGATAAACATTTGAATCAAAAAGGAAAAAATAAACATTGAGTGGTCAAATAAATTTGCTGAAATAAATTAATATGCAGTCTTGTCCACCATGAATTATAGAGCATATAAAATTTTTAATGTTCAACAAAATTGACAATTGATTCTTATTCTGTTCAGGCACAATGACATTACACATTTTAACTACATTGGTTGTGAAAACGTGTCAGCTTGAACATAATTTCTTAGGAATGTGAGGGTATTAAATATTGCCTTGCAGATGCTCACAAAATAGGTACCCATTTTTGCCATATGGGAGAGACAAATGAAAAGTCTTCAAGGATCAACAAGAGAAAAACAAACCACCCCATATGTAGATTAAACTAAGTGCCAACTTGGGATAATATCCTCTTTTGAAGTGTCAGGAATGTTAAGGAAGCTTTAAAAAGTGATCTATGAATATGCAGTGGCAAGAGCAACAGAAAACAACTTCTCTTATTTTGAAATAAATAGATAGATGATCTATTCTTATGTTTAAAATATATTAAGCCATGTTGTAAGGGATACCATGCTGATTGTCTGTGTCTCTCTTTTAAATAGAAGGTAGAAATAAAAACCCAAGATAATATGCTAATATATATATTTTTCTCAGTATAAGAAACTACTAAGCACCCAAAGGAACATTAAGTACCCAGTGTCCTGCAAATGACTGTAGGATACGTAGGAGTAGCTAATGGTGATATTAATGCTGTATAATACAATTTAAAATTAGTATCTCTCCTCTTTCCATCACCTAAATTGGCTTACTTTCCGTATTTAAAATTCACAATAAGTGGCATCAACATGAATGGAGTTGGCCTGTTGAGTCATTCAGACTCCTTTCTTACCCCCAATAACCAATCAGTCACCAAATCTTACAAATCATATCTGATGATAGTATCTTTCTTGCCTTGCTCCTTACCTTTTTTTCCACTGCTTTTAAGTCAAGATTATCAACACAGCTTATACAGTTGACTTACCGTGACTACAAGTCCTTGCATATTTTTTACCCTTTCACTGGACCACAGGTGTACATAATTAAACTATTCCTCTTTTCGTGACTCACTTTATCGCTTTTCCATATGAACAGTACCACTGTAAAAATACCTGTATTTGTCTACCATTGCATATACACAAGAATTTTGGGGGAGAGGATATGTACCCCAAATTAAAATTGCCTGGATATAATGTGAGTGTGTTAAATTTTATAAAATGTGTTTGAGAGTGTACACATCTAAGTAAGTGCAGTCTTCTCTGGCACATCCATTTATATAATCTCAATGGTGAAAACACATTTGCCCTTTAATGGTGAATTTAAATTTTGGAAGCATCCAAAATTTCTTTCAGAGCAAATATGACTGAATATTGTCACAAAATAATGCTATTTTTTAAAGATGGTTGTACTAATTTACATCCCGACCAGAAGTAGATAAGATACCTTTCATCCCCATCTGCTACAACACTTGATATTGTCAAACTTTTTAATCTTTTCCAAGTAAATGAAATTAAAAATATTTTTTATCATAATCTGTAGCCTCTGCTAACTATTGAGATAGAATATCTCCTCTTATTCTCTCTAGCTTTGCCCCATCCCACCTCTGATATAACCACAAAATGCACTTGTACAGATGCACACTTACACACAGTCACATTCACACACTTAACATTTTTCACTTCTATATAAACATTTTGTGTCTTCCATTTCTTGGACGTTTTCTTTTTCCGATTCCATCTGTGTCTGGTTTAATTGCACATCTATGTGCGTGCCACAGACTTTTTCTATTTCTTTTATTATAGCATTTGTATTAGTCAGGGTTCTCTAGAGGAATGGGACTAATAGGATGGATGCACACATTAAAGAGAGTTTATTAAGGAGTACTGACTCACATGATCAAAAGGTAAAGTCCCACAATAGGCCCTCTGCAAGCCGAGGAGCAAGGGAGCCAGTCTGAGTCCTCAAACCTCAAAAGTAGGGAAGCTGACAGTGCAGCCTTCAGTGTGTAGCTGAAGGCCCAAAAGCCCCTAGCAAACCACTGGTATAGGTCCAAGAGTTCAAAAGCTGAAAAACTTGGAGTCCGATGTTCTAGGGCAGGAAGCATCCAGCACGGGAGAAAGATGGAGGCCAAAAGACTTAGCCAGTCTAGTCCTTTCACATTCCTCTGCCTGCTTTTATCCTAGCCACGCTGGCAGCTGATTAAATGGTGTCCACCCAGATTGAAGGTTGGTCTGCCTTTCCCAGTCCACTGACTCAAATGTTAATCTCCTTTGGCAATACCCTCACAGACACACCCAGTAATAACACTTTGAATCTTTCAATCCAATCAAGTTGACACTCAATATTAACCATGACAGCACTTATGATAGAAATGCTATCTAATGGACATTTACTTGTTTGAATTCCCCAAGATGGACCCATGAAATCAGAGACTATGTATCTCACATACCAGTGTATCCCCAATGTATAAAGATCCACTGCTACATTTATACTCTCTCAATCCAGCTCCTTGGATTATTCATTTAATCATTTCACAAATACTTTTGAGCCCTTGAGAGAGAGACAGAAGTTATAAAGAAAATCAAAAGGATATTTTGCTAGAATAACAGCAGTAGTTGCTCCTTTAGAAATAGCAATAAAGGATATCCACTCTGATGAAGGGACATTTGAGCTTAGATATTATTAATGAGAAATAGGGCTGATGTCTATTTCTTTAAATGTTAATTGAAGAACTCTCTGATTCTAGGTTTGTTAGTGCTCCTGAGGAAATTGCCAACGCCATGCCAAGGATGCTACCTCTAGACATTTTCAAATGCTACTACATCCTACACATTGCCACAGTGGTGCTAGATTCTGTGCATAGGAGAGGAAAAAGGTCTACCCTACTGGATTAAGGGCCTATCCTATTCCAGTGATACCTCATTTTAACTAGTTACATCTACTGGCCCTCCCCCCTTGTCCCCTACATATATGCCCTCGAACTCATCAAGACATTCACCAAAGATGTCGTTTATTTCAGTTACTCTCCTCTGTTCATTTTCTCCTGCGGCCAGCTTACAAAACGTCAACAACAACAACAAGATCTCTCTCTACAGGAAAATTTCTGTGTAATTCACATTCTCTGTTTACAAACCTAAGACACTAATACCTGTCCTTCCCTAAAAATAACCTTCAAGAAAAAGTTCTGCCACAATGAAGAGACTGCATAGAATTTGAACTTAGAAAGATCTGGATTCAAAGCCTTACTTCACTTACTGCCATGGTATTCAAAAAGATAATGCAATTTAGTAGATTTAATTACCCATTAACCTTCAATGGAATATAATTCTTAGGTTTCAGACTAGCAAGTTTATGCCTTAAAAAGTAATCACAGGTCAGCTGTATCAGAAGAGAGCAGATGTCCAATACCCACTCTTACAGATTCTGTTGCTATAGGATAAAGTTCAGAAATCTCAAGCAAGCAAATGTGTTCTTGGTCATATACACTAAAGCTTCAGAACTTCTGGTCTCTGACAACAAGAACAAGAACTACTCAAGCTGATTTAAGAAGAACATCGATGTCTTCGTCTCCTAGGGCTGCTGTAACAAAGTGCTACAAATTGAGTAGCTTAAAAGGACAGAAATTTATTATCTTATAGTTCTGTATGCTAGAAGTCAAAACTAAGATTCCACAGAGTTGGTTCTCTCTGAGAGTTCTGAGAGAGACTCTGTTCCATGCCTCGCTTTTGGCTTCTGGTGACAACCACAAACCTTGGGATCTCTTGGTTTGTGAACACGTCACTTCAGTCTCTGCCTCCGTCTCCACACAGGGTTCTCCCTATGTGTCTTTCTCTTTTCTTCTTGTAAGAACACCAGCCACAATGCATTAAAGGACTACCGTATTCCCTTATGACCTCATCTTAACTAATTACACCTACCAACAACCTGTTTACAAACAAGGTTACATTCTGAGGTACTGGAGATTAGAACATTGTATTATTCAAGGCTTTCTAGGGAAACAGAACCAACAGTAGATAGATAGATATAGATAGATAGATGATAGATAGATGATAGATACATGATAGATAGATAGATAGATAGATAGATAGATAGATAGATAGACTGACATTTATTAAGAGAACTGGGCACATGTGGTTGTGGAGGCCAAAAAGTTCAATACTACATCATTTACAAGCTAGAGAACCAGGAAAACTGGTGTCCAGAGAACCACTGGTGTCCAGAGTCTGGACGCCTCAGAACCAGGAGCTCCAATGTTTGAAAACAGGAGAAGATGGGTGTCTGAGCTAGAGAAGAAATATACAGAATTCATTCTTCATGTTTTGTATTCTCAAACCCTCAAAGAATTGGATGATGTTCTCCCACATTAGTGAGGGTGGGACTTCTTTACACAGTCTATGGATTCAAATGCCAATGTCTTCTGAAAGCACTCTCACAGAGACTCCAAGAAATAGTGTTTTACCACCTATTCTGGGCATTCAACTCAGTGAAACTGACATGTAAAATTAACCCTTTTGGATTTCAACAAATATTTTTTAGGGGGCCAAAATTCAACCAGTAACAAAGAATAACTGTATCTACAGCCAAGGGCTCCCCCACATGATATGCATCATAATCTTCCACTAAGGGTCCCGGTCATGCACTATGGCCCCTAAATCAGGATTATCGAAGCTATAGACCAGGTCCTGGGTTTTTAAGAAACTTTCACAAACATGTTTTAAAATCACTAAACACATATGCTAATGATATACTAATGTTTCTACGGCAATGGCTTGTGATATTTATAATGTAGTAAAACACTTTCTTAACATTAAAACTGTGTAAAACAAAATGCCAATTTTTGAGTTAACCAAGCAGTATTAAGTAATACTGGTAGTGGGTTTCTTTGCAACGGAAGGAAATAAAAATAATAATTTAATCTGAAAATGATGTATATTATGATTTTCTATCGCTATTACATTTTCACATGCCCCTTTTTTGTATTGCATTAATCTTTATTCTCTTTTCTTTATATGTTTACTTTTTTTCTTTTGCAGCATCATAAATTTTTTCACAATTATGTTTTCATTTTAACAAATTTATGCTGAGTACTAACTGTATATCTGGTTTTGTGCTAAAAGCTGAAGTAACAATGTCCTTTAAAACTCAATCTCAGTCCAGAAGAAATTCTTAGTTTACCAGAAGAGAGACACATAGAACCTTAAAAAAAAAAGAAAAAGAAAAGAAAAGAAAAAGTAAAGTAACTACTGTGAAATTTGAAAGAAAGTACTTCCAAAAATGTAATGTGCACATGAATCAACTTGGGAACTTATTAAAAATAAATTTTAAGTCAGTAAATTTGGGGTGGAGCCTGTGATTCTTCATCTCTAACAAGTTCCCAGGTGATGCTTCTGGCTAGTGATTTATGCCTCGTGGAGGAAGTTGATTGGGAATAAAATGAAGATGCATGCAAAATGCTAATGGAACACAGATGGGGATAAAATTATTGCTGTATCCATCTTAAGGCTTAATGTTTAAGGAATGTTGCAGAGAAGAAGGTTGTAGATTTTGGACTTCAAATATCACAGTGAATTAATTGCCTAATGTATTAGTCTGTTCTCACGCTGCTAATAAAGACATAGCCAAGATTGAGTAATTTATAAAGGAAAGAGGTTTAATGGACTCAAAGTTCCACATGGCTGGAGAGGCCTCACAATCATGGTAGAAGGCGAAGGATGAGCAAAGTCACATCTTACCTGACAGCAGGCAAGAAAGCATGTGCAGGGGAACTCCCATTTATGAAACCATTAGGGCCAAGGACAGTGGCTCACGCCTGTAACCCCAGCACTTCGGGAGACTGAGGTGAGTGGATCACCTGAGGTCAGGAGTTCGAGACCATCCTGGCCAACATGGTGAAACCCTGTTAGTATTAAAAATGCAAAAATTAGCCAGGCATCATGGCGGGTGCCTGTAGTCCCAGCTACCCAGGAGGCTGAGGCAGGCAAATCGCTTGAACCCAGGAGGCGGAGGTTGCAGTGAGCTGAGACAACACCACTGCACTCCAGCCTGGGTGATAGATCAAGACTCCACCTCAGAAAATAGCAATAAAATAAAATAAAATAAATAAATCTCATGAGATTTATTCACTGTCATGAAAAGAGCACAGGAAAGACCCACTGGCATGATTCAATTGCCTCCTACCAGGTCCCACCCATGACACGTGGGAATTATGGGAGCTACAATTCAAAATGAGATTTGGGTAGGGACACAGCCAAATAATATCATTCTGCCCCTGGCAACTGCCAAATCTCATATCCCCATATTTCAAACCCAGTCATGCCTTCCCAACAGTCCTCCAAAGTCTTAATGTACTTCAGCATTAACTCAAAAGTCCAAGTCCAAAGTCTATCTGAGACAAGGCAAGTGCCTTTGCCTATGAGTCTGTAAAATCAAAAACAAGTTAGTTACTTCCTAGATACAATGGGGGTACAGGCATTGGGTAAGTACACCCTTTCCAGATGGGAGAAATTGGCCAAAATGAAGGGGCTACAGGCCCCATGAGAGTCTGAAATTCAATGGGGCAGTAAAATCTTAAAGCTTCAAAATGATCTCACATCCAGGTCATGCTAAAGCAACAGGTGGGTTCCCATGGTCTTAGGCAGCTCCAACCCTGTACCCATTGTACCCTATAAGGGTACAATGTCCCCTCCTGGCTGCTTTCACAGGCTGGCATTGAGTGTCTGCGGCTTTTCCAGGTGCACAGCGCAAGCTGTCGATGGATCTACCACTCTGGGGTCTGGAGGAAGGTGGCCCTCTTCTCACAGCTCCACTAGGAAGTGCCCCAGTGGGGACTCTGTGTGGAGGCTCCAACCCCACATATCCCTTCCCCACTGCCCTAGCAGAGGTTCTCCATGGGGGTCTCACCACTGCAGCAAACTTCTTCCTGGATATTCAGGAGTTTCTATCATCCTCTGAAATCTAGGTGGAGGTTCTGAAACCTCAATTCTTGACTTCTGTGCACCCACAGGCTCAACACCATGTGGAAGCTGCCAAGGATTGGTGCTTGCACCCTCTGAAGCCATGGCTTGAGTTGTACCTTGGCCCTTTTTAGCTACAGCTGGAGAAGCTGGGATACAGGGCACCAAGTCCCTAGGCTGCACAGAGTAGGGGGGTCCTGGGCCTGACCCATGAAACTATTTTTTTCTCCTAAGCCTCCTAGCTTGTAATGGGAGGGTCTGCTACAAAGGTCTCTGACACGCCCTGGAGACATTTTCCTTACTGTTTTGGTGATTAACATTTGGCTCCTTGTTAATTATGCAAATTTCTTAGGCCAGCATGAATTTCTCCCCAGAAAATGGGTTTTTCTTTTCTACTGTGTTATCAGGCTGTGAATTTTTCAAATTTTTATGCTCTGTTTCCTCTTGAACACATTGTCGCTTAGACATTTCTTCCACCAGATACCCTATATCAAGTTCAACGTTCCACAGATCTCTAGGGCAGGGGCAAAATGCCAACAGTCTCTTGCATACAAGAGTGATCTTATTCCAGTTCCCAAAAAAGTTCCTCATCTCCATCTGAGACTTCAGCCTGAACTTTATTGTCTATATCACTATCAGCATTTTTGTTAAAGCCATTCAATAAGTCTCTAGGAAGCTCCAAATTTTCCCACATCTTCCTAAGCCCTCCAAACTGTTTCAACCTCTGTTTGTTACCTAGTTCCAATGTCACTTCCACATGTCAGGTATCTTTACAACAGCACCCCCCTCTATTAGTACCAGTTTACTCTACTCATCTGTTCTCATGCTGCTAATAAACATATCTCAGAGACTGGGTAACTTAAAAAGGAAATAAGTTTAATAGACTCACAGTTCCACATGTCTGGAAAGGCCTCACAATCATGGCACAAGGCAGAGGAGGAGCAAAGTCACGTTTTACATGGCAGCAGGCAACAGAGCATGTGCAGGGCAACTCCCCTTTATAAAACTATCAGATCTCATGAGACTTAATTGCTATCATGAGAACAGCATGGGAAAGACCCACCCCCATTATTCAATTACCTCCCACTGGTCCCTCCCAAAACACACAGGAATTATGGGAGCTACAATTCAAGATGAGACTTGGGTGGGGACACAGCCAGACCATATCACCCAATAAGAAAAATAATATTTTTAGCAATGACAATGGAATAAGTAAAGGTTCAGAAATAACCAATAATAAGTGTGCTTAAACCAGTGCTTTTCAAAATGCACTTTTTTTTTTTTTTTTTTTTTTGAGATAGAGTCTTGGCTCTGTCACCCAGGCTGGAGTGCAGTGGCACAATCTTGGCTCACTGCAAGCTCTGCCTTCCGGGTTCATGCCATTCTCCTGCCTCAGCCTCCCGAGTAGCTGGGACTACAGGCGCCCGCCACTGCACCCAACTGTGGTCTCGATCTCCTGACCTCGTGATCCGCCCGCCTCAGCCTCCCAAAGTGCTGGGATTACAGGCGTGAGCCACCGTGCCTGGCCCAAAATGCACTTCTTAAAAGAGGATTTTGTTGGACCATCCTCCGGGCACATAATTATTTAGAATTTATGAGATTAGGGCATGGGGATCTTTCTCTTAAATAAATTTCCAACTCCTTCTTCTGCCTCTGCCCTCTTAATTTCAGGCTAGGGTTTTGCATACCTGTAGAAGGGGGAAAAGTCATGTTCTGAGGGTATCTTTGGACATAACTTAGGGTCAAGTGATGAGGAGCCCTTCTGTGCCTTGTCCAGAAATTTGGATTTTATTTTTCAAAAGCAGTATTCAATTTTTTGGATTCTTTGTTCTTATTTAAAAAACAATTGAATATACCTTCATATATTTGTCATCATTTATTTAAAATATATGTAAATCTAGTCATATGCATATACTATTGCATTTTAAATCACAGTAAAAGACAAAAACATTGGCATTAAGCACAGATAAATGATAAACAGTATTTAAAGTATATTTTAAAATATCTTCATATCATCAGACATCATTTCTTAGGACACAATATATATTTAAGGTGAGGTTTGTTAACTATAGTGAATACAAATGCTGTAGTTATTTGAAGTAGATTTTTGACAATGTCGATGTATACGGCTTACTTTTTACAAAATATTATAGCAATGTTTTTCCTTTAAGCCTTGAAATAAAATTGATTGTCAGATTATCAAAACATATATGATCATTATTATTAGTAGTAGTATTTTTTGAGACAGAGTCTCACTCTGTCACCCAGGCTGGAGTGCAATGGCATGATCACAGCTCAGCTCACTGCAGCTTCAATCTCCTGGGCTCAAGTGATCCTCCCACCTCAACCTCCCAAATAGCTGGGATTATAGGCATGTGCCACCATGCTCTGCTGCTTTTTGATGCATATATTTCTGCAGAGACAGGGTTTCACCATGTTTCTCAGGCTAAACTCAAACTCCTGGACTCAAGTGATCTGCCTGCCTTGGCCTCCCTAAGTGTTGGGATTACAGGCATGAGCCACTGCACCTGGCGTAAAACATGCATTATTGATAGTATCCACAGTCATCAGATTATTGAGAATTTTTATTGTTTAAAAGTTTTTTTTAATTAGGTAAGCGTTTGATGAGTTAAGCCTACAAAATGTAAACTTTACATTCATGTAACTGGGCAGTCATAAATTGAAATATTTAATAATGTGCTTGAAGACAACAAAACTATGTGCTCTTGTCAAACCCTCCCTGGAGTAGAACTCTTTTTCTTCTCAGGGATGCCACATTACCATGGGGACCTATGGACAAGAGGTACCTTTGTCAATTCATATATTAAATGTGTGTGTGTGTGTGTGTGTGTGTGTGTGTGTGTGTGTGTGTGTGTGTGTGTGTGTTTGGAACTGATTATAGACAAAATAGAAGCTCTAACATTCTAGTCAATACAGTAGTCACTGTAGACAAATCCTTCCCAATCCACTGCCAAATGTATAAGTACTTTTTTGCAAGCTATGCCCTGGCTCCAGAATTTTCTAAGGAGCTTCAGAAAAAAAAATAAAAATTATTTTGCCCCATGCCTACCTACTATATAAGAATCTCTGAGTAAGCAAAGAGCCTTAGAATATGTACTTCTTCAAAACAACCAAGCTGACTCTGAAGTCACCCAAGGATTACATATAACTGAGATGAAAGACCCTTAGAAATTTGTAAGTAAGGGGGCATATAAGTAAGATGATCAAAATTACTTGAACTTTAAAGGAAGTGCAAAATATAGACTTCATAGACAGTGCTGGAGGTAAGAAGACCCGTGGGTAATTGTGAAGGTATCAACTCCTAACTGATAAAGGTTCTGGATATTAACTTATGAGTGTCCCAATAGTGACCCATTTTAATCTTCAATTCTAAATTACTCTGGCACATTAATTTTAATTCTCTTAAATTTTTTGTCAATATAAGCATTATTTTCATTATAAATCCTAATTGCTGTGGTGTTTACGGTAAGCCAAAGATGCTAAAAGCTGCATTAGAAACAACTCTTTGTGTTCTCACTCTCTCTCTCTCTAATAACAGCTGAAAAAAGAAAAAGGCAGAGAGTAAATCCGAGGTTTTAGATTCAGTAAGACTCCCCCATGCATCCCACTCAACTTTTTATATTATGATAGGAAATGTTTATATCCCAATGGCTTACACAGTGAAATAATTTATAGCTGACATTGGTTTCCAGCTTTATGATAATTTTAATGAAATATTCTCCAGTTCCTCCAAATATAAAGAATGCTTTAAAGTGTAAGATAATGTTCAACAATTGAGAGAATATAACCAACAGGGGAGAAATGATGCAGTAATAACCAAGCTGAATTGTTGTAATGTGACTGTTCTTTTCTAACAGCCTTATTCACTCCTTTTTATGCTCTGGATAAACTATCTTACATAGTAGTGAATAAGTAATAATGGTTCATATCCCAGCTGTGAGCAGTTTTGTGGTTAGTAAAATAGGGAGCAGCCAGGGATTTCAATCTCAAATAACATTGTATATGACAAGTGAAACTTTAGTAATTTGCAGTGAATAATTTGATATAAGAAGAACAGAAAACTATCGCTATGTGGCTCAATTTTTTACATAAAATTGGATCTGTGTTTAAAACCTGAGGTTTGGGAACTTAATAAGTTAGGGAATTTAACCTAGCTATCTCACTTACGATATTAGGCAAGTTGCTTAACTTCCCCAAATCTTGGTTATTCCCACCTGTAAAGTAGGTGATTGAATGATATCATTGTATGTGAATCACATAGAAAATAGTGGTAGATAGAATTTGGTTACAGCCTCCTCCCCAATTCTGACTCCTCTTCTTCCCATTTTCTCATCTGTAAAGGCTGCAGTGCCTAGGTGCAGGGCTTTTCTCTTCTCTTTCTACACAATCTCTCTAGAAAATCTCTTCTTTTCTTTGGTTTGAAATACTGCAGGTATGCTGGTGGTTCCCAGGCTTATATCTCCAACACAAACTTTTCTCTTACTTGAACTCTGGCTTGGCTCATCAAACAATGACAACTGCCTACTCAGCAACTCCCCTTAAATGTCTGATGGACATCACTCACATCACACATTCAAAACTGAGCTCTACCTTATTTACCTTCTTCCAAAACCAATAATCTGCTGTTCCCCCAGTTTACCCTACATCAGCAAATCAGATAAATCCTCTTCTCTTACAACTCATCAGCAATCTCTGTCATCTCAACTTTCAAAATATCCATCTTCTCTTAGAACTCAGAGCAAACTCTGTCATCTCAACTTTCAAAATATCCATGATCCAACCAAATTTTCAACATCGTACTGTTTTCATCATCGTCCAAAACATTGCTATTTCTCACCTGTATTGTTGAAATAGCTTTCTAATTGGACGTTTTGCTTTTATCTTGGCCCTGCTTCAATCTTTTCCCTGTTTAGCAGCCAGAAATTCTTTCAGAATATGTCAGATAAATGCCACTTACTTGCTTCCCTTATGCTGCAGAGCATGATCCGAGTACATGCTGTGACTTCCATGGTGCTGTTTTCCTTCTGACCTCATCCCCTACTACTTGTTCTTTGCTCACTCAGTTTCATTCAAACACTGAAAATTGAACAAGTTTCCACCTGAAGGCTTTAAAAACTGGGGGGCTCTTTTATAAATCTGGGATATGACTGCTAGGGCAGCCATGGGTGGGCTATTTGGAATAGCAAAACCCATATTTGTTCTCTTATCCTCAAAAAGTCTAACTTGGAATTTTTTACAGGATAGAAGAATGTTTTTCAGCAGCAAGAGAGGGCAAGCTTCAATATGTTATATACAAGTTACTGGTTGTGTTTGTTAGTGTATAACTGAGCAAAATAAATCTCATGGCTAAAATCAATAACAACCTGGGAAGAAACTACACAAGAGCATGGATACGTGGAGGTGCAATGTCTTGGTGGTACTACTGTAACATTTTAATTATTTTCTTATTGCTGCTGCAACAAGTTACACAAACTTAGTGACAAAACAACTCAAATGTATTATTTTATAGTTCTTGAGGTCCAAAATGAGTCTTAGGGGACTAACATTAACATATCAAAGAGCAATGTTCCTTCTGGAGGAAGAATCTGTTTCCAGGGAAGAATTTGTGTCCTTGTCTTGTTCACATTCTGGAGGTCACATACATTCATTCATAGGCTTTGTGGACCCTTCTTTTTTCTTCAAAACATATTACACCAACCTGTTTCTCTCATTACATCCCATCTTTTGACTTCGAACCTCTCTTCTCTTTCTTAAAAGAAGTTTTATGATCACATTGGAACTCATCTAAATAATCCAGAATATGTGTCCCATGTCAAGATTCTTGATTTAATCAAATCTACAAAGGCCCTTTTGCCATATAAAGCAATATATTCCCAACTTCCAGAGATTAGGATATGGAAATATTTAGGAGCTACTACCCTTATCACATAATGTATTTTTAGAGCATGGGAAAATGTTCTGTCACAGAGTGGATGTCTCTTAGATGCTTGTTGAATTAATGAGCAGTTACGAAGTAAACTTGTTTTTTAAAAAAATTATGGCATATGTATGTATATTGTGAGCATAAGGAAAATTTCATGTTTCACAATGCAAATGGTATAATAAAATATTGTTGAGTTTGATGCAACAATAAAACAATTGCAAATATTATATAATACTAACTAATGTATGATGTGTTAGTATAAGAATATTACTTGTGTTAACTCATTTGATTTTTTTCAACAATATAACAAAGTAGATACTACTAGCATCCACCACTTGTTTACAAATACACTGAAGCACAAATTAGTTAAATGATTTGCTTATTATCACATATTTACTAGGCAGAGGAGTCAGGAATGAAATCCAGGCAGTTAGCTTCAGATGTGGCTACATTAATTATTAAGTGATAGCTTCCTGAAACAAACAAACAAAATTCTGAACGATAAAGAAGAAAACAATCACATTTAATTAGAATTATTAGAAAGACTTCTTTGGGTTGGAGTTACTTATATTTAGACATATTTTTAGGATAAATAATTATTTCAAGTAGATAAAATAGCCTTGGGTGATGAGGAATAGTTAATAGTCTTGGTTGACTGGAGCATCTGAAATATTTCCCTGCAGGAGAAATTAAGCTAAGAAGATGGGCTGAGAACATGTTATGGGAGAATTTGATGAAGTAAGATATCTGCCAAATTTGGCAAACAATGAAAAACCTAATTAGGGGAATAATCTAATTAAATTGTCTTTTCAAAGTCTGATGTAGCAATGGCATACAGGATAGCCTAGGGTACTGGCAGTTTGCAGTGACAAAATGAAGCATTTTGCACAATTTCAGATAAATTATCGTTTATATGCATTAACGTGAATAAGCAAAGAAAAAAAGAGAGATGAAAGAGACTTGAGGAATTTAGAGTTCACATAATTTTCAGCTTTATGAATTTTCTACCTATTAAGAAAAATCTAAAAATGCTTGATTTTTAAATCTCACATTAGTTTGATGTTATTTATTTTTCAATTATTCGCAAATATTAGCCAAGCACCTACTGTGTAACATACACTCTTCTAGTTATTGAAGATTCATTATTAAAAAGGCAAAGGCCCTGGAGTGAAAGAGGGGCCACACGTAAAGAAATAATTTTAGTGTTATTAAAATATAATCATGATTATCTCCTTAATAATAATAGTGGTGTTGAGATAAAGTTATTCTTTTCATGGAAAACAACAAGTTATAATTAAATGCATAGAATTACAAAACAGGTAGTTGAAAATGTCAAGAAAGAAACTGGAAAAATGGATCTATACATGAAAAAGGAGACCAAAGTTAAAAATAAGGATTGGAATACTGTATAGTCAGGAGAGATTAATTGTTACAACAAACAGCCCCCGAATTTTAGTGGCTTTCAATAATAACGATTTATTTATTTCTCATGGCTGAGTTCGTGTTGTGAGTTCAATGTGAGAAGGACAGGAGGTGAATAAGTTTAAGTTAACTTAGAGTCTGTTCTGCACAATTATTCACGGATCTACGCTACTTTCATCTAGCAGTCTCATTCTCTTCTAGGACCTTGAAATCCTTTACTGGATAAATTACATAAATCTAGTAGCCAGGAAAGAAAAAGCTTGTGAAAGGTGTATTGGATGTTTTAGGTGACAGGTTTGGAAGTGGTGTACATCATTTCCAACAGAGCTTCATGAATTGAACTCAGATTCCCTCAGGGTAGGTAGGGAAATGCACTTTAGCTGTGCATGATCAAGAAAAAAATAACCTATTGATGAAGACGTAGTACAGTGTCTATGCTGCAGGTGGCATTTGCAGACATTGAAAGCTGAAGATACTAAAAAGGAGGAGAATTACCATTATGTGACTGACTATAGAGAATATACATCGTATTACAGCCCTGGTGAACCCCTCAATTCAGAGAGCTGTTGCAGGAAACAACAATAAAGAAAACAAAAGAACAATATGGGAGATATTGATATTATCCACTATGAAATCAAGGAAGAAAAAATTTTAATACTGGACAAAAGTGTAGCAATAGGTTGATAGCTGCAGATAATTTATACAAGTGAAAAATGCATGCAGACATTAGATTTGGTAATAAGGAGCAATTTGGTGAGTTCTGGTAGAAATTTTATAGTAGAGTAATGACAGCACAGAATCAATTGCATTTTGTTTCTGTACTTACTAACAGCGAATTCTTCATTTGCGTCCTACATATAGCATTAATTGGTTAGAGAGTTTTAAATTCAATTTAAGATACTTGTTGCTGTGATCATGTGCTTTGTGACTCAGTCTATTTATTGCTTTTTACATTTTCTGAAATTATAATAAAATTGTATTCTTTCATTTATAAAAAGTTTAATAATATTAGCCAAGTTTTCTAAACAGGATTGGAAATAAAACTTTTACTTCATTTTTTTTTTTGGCACAGCTGGTGAGTATCTAATGGAATGTTTCTACTTCATTTTCACTGTCATCTTTCTTCAGTAGTGAAGTACCAAAAAAGGACAGAAAAGAATGATGCAGACGATCTTTATGATGTAACTGTCTACAGTTTAGGTATCTCTGAACCCATCTCTGCTCATCCTTTCTGGAGTTTGGCTATTTAATTCAATACACTATCCTTTTTGCTTGATCTATTTCAGATTGGGTTTCTGGCCTTGAGTTAAGTGCTAACATAGTTCTAGATTTTTATATCAGAAATTTGGGAAATAAGTTCTAGTCTGCAAAATTTCTTTGATGACAAAGGAAGATCACAAAGAAGGAAAACTAGCAGAAATTAAGAGCTTAAAAGAAAACATGTGACCATGAAGATATGTTTATATATGTCTAAGAGTCAGACATATGACTAGGAAGACATGAAGAGGAAGAGAAAGAGGATTTCCAATCCTTGTTGAATGCTCTATTTCCTCCCATTTCAAATGAAGGATCTTTTTTTTTGTTTTGTTGTGTTTTGTTTGGGTCTTTTTTTTTATTTTGAAGTAATTGCAGTGCTTATCTTTCAATATGAATATGATAACTGTCATATATTCCTTTATGTGTTTTGATATATACCTAAGAAAAGAGTTTTGTAGAAAGCTTTCTCATAATTCTTAGAAACTTACTTGGTGATTTATAAGTACCATCCATATTGCACTAAAATATATATATGAACAATGCATACTTAATTAATTTTGAAACTGTATTATTAATATTTTACAATGGTGATCATGTTTTCTTTTAAAAAAGTCAGTTGTCAACAGACTGTCTTTTACTAGCACTCTAACATATGAATATAAATATAATAATTTGCTATTTAAGTTAGCAAAGTTTTGTTGTTACTGTTTTAAAGGGAATATTGTACACATTTGGAGAAAAATATGCACATGTATGTGCATATGAAATACATATGAAATGTAATTATATTGTTACAAAATTGACTTAAATTTCCAGAAAGTGATTTGTCAATATTTCCTAAGAATCTGAAAAATTGTAAGGGCTTTTGACACCACAATTTTTCTTATAAAATCTATATAAGAACATAATATAGTAGATCGAGATCAAAGAAAAGATTTACGTGTAAAGATGTGCATTGCAAAATTTTTGTTAAAAAATTTTAAATAATATATACAATAGGATTGTCTTAAACATGTTATATTCATGAAACAAAAATTATTTTTTTTATGAAACAAATATTTGGCAAACTATCAAAATAATATTTAAAAGTGTTTATAGCATAAGTGTATATGCAAAATTGCAACTACAAAAAGATATTTTGAAAATTACACATTATAATATTATATTAAAATATATATTAATAAGGGAATTGAGGGAAATAGACCAAAATGTACTTTCTTGTTTTTCTCCTTGAAAGTAAATTGTTTTCATACATATTAGAATCCTCATATAATTTAACCCATTGACCATAAGGGTTAATGGTCTGCAATGATCTGCTAGATCATTGCAATGGCTCAGAGAGTAATATTGGATAAAACTGGAGATCCACTAGGGAAACAACAAATTTGAAAGAAAAAAATCTATCAGTTAATAGGTTATTTCCCCAGTTGATGATACAGAAATGAAATGAACTTTCTAACCTCCTCTTGGTTGAATAAACTGAACATAATGGAACCTCAAGGCTAGAAAGGGCACTGGAGATGTCATGCATTTCACCCCCTGCTTCCTATAAACTGCCCCCAGAAAAAATGAGAATGTTTCCTATTTTTTTATTATAATTCCCCAGAGAAAGCATTGCTATAACTTCTCACTTTAAGCCTTTTCAATATTTCAAAGTTCTGTTAAGGAAAATTTATTTCTTTAACACCCAAGGCAAAAATATTAACAACTTTCTTCTTGGAGATTTAAATGTTCTAACCATCACCTTGAAATCTTTACACTCTTAATCGTCATACAGTCATTTTCAAAAATTTTCTACTCTAGTTAAAACAGTTGTATATCCTTCAACTTGTTCCAATATATGTTCTTTATCAGTCCATTAATTAACTCTGATCTCTTTTCTGAATAGTCTTCAATTTCTCTGCATGCCAGTTTATTTGTGCAAAACAGAACTGGTCAGAGTTCTCTTTCCTTATTTCCCAAACTCTAGGAATCACCTGAACTTTTTAACATAGTGTGACACTAAAATTTCTGTGAGTTAATTATAACCCTGGCAAATATTTTATTATTTAAAAATTTACTACCAGAGACAAGAGCAGTAGCATTCAATGAATACCATGATATTTCTGTAGAAATAGTCTAATTCTTATTTCTTAGAATAAGGCATACTTTTACTTTTTAGAAATATCAGAACTTTATCTTTAAACTAGATGGCTACAATAGTAGCCAACCTCCTAAAAGAACACTTACTTCAATTGCCTATTCTTTCAATAATCAAATTTGTAAAAGGAACATTGTTTAAAATGAAAGTAAAATTTCATCACACCTTTCTCAAAGTCTTACAGTGATGACTGGTCGATTATTAGATTAATTTTGAACTTTTGTTATGCATAGCTCTTAGAATGAAAACTTTCATCATTTAAAATATATAATTATATATCACTAGATGTTATCAGCAAGTAAATTCTAAACAGCTGTGGGTTTAGAGGAAGACAATCAAATTCTAGCCTTGAATCTGAAACAAGATATGGAGTGGACATTTGAGAAAGTATTGGCAAGAGCAGTGTAGGAGAAGTAAGGAGAAATAACTGGTTTTGTTACTTAGGATAAATGCTATGTGGCCTATTCATATTATGCATCTTAGTTTTTTTTTTTCCTTCTCACATTATGAAGTCAGATTGCTCTCTCTCTCTGTGTGTGTATATATATATATATATATATATATATATCTCTCATATATCTATATATTTCAACTTGCAAACTCAAATATATATATATATACACACACACATATCAACTTGCACATTCAAGCATATATTTGAGTGTGCAAGTTGATGGCACATGTATATATCCATAACACCTTCAGCACAATCAAGACAATGAACATATCCATCACACTCAAAGTTTCCTTGCAGTTTTTTGTAATTTCTCACTCCAACCCTTTCTTACACTGCAGCCCTACAGGAAACAACTAACAACTAAACTGCTTTCTGATATTAGAAATTACTCTGCATTTTATAGAATTTAATATAACTGGAATTATGCACTATGTACTTTTTTTAGCTTCTTGCACGTATCATTATTTTCAGAACTATTCACATTGTTATATCTATAAGTAGCTTGATTCTTTTTACTGATAAATAGTATTTAGTTGTGTGCCAATACCTCAATTTGTTGATCCATTTACTTATCAATGGAAATTTTGATGGTTTTCAGTTTTCTGACTACTATTACAAAAAGCTTCTCTGGACATATGTATACAAGTCTTTGTATGGTCATATACTTTTTCTCTTAGATGTTTATATCTAGTATAAACATCTAAGAGTCAAAAGATTAGGTATGTATGTTTACATTTTTAATAAATTACCAACCTGTTTTCCAAAATATGTATTATTTTACATTCCCAGCAGCAATATGTCAGTTACAGTTGTTCCACATGATCAGAAACACAGAATAGTCTTATATTTAAGTCATTTTAGTGGCTGCTTTATGGTATTTTAGTTTTTTGAATGTACATTTCCTTAATGGCTAACAAGGTTGAGTATTTCTTGTGTTTATTTTCCATTCACACATCTTTTTAAGTAAAATATCTATAAAACCTTTCTGCAATTTATTAATTGAGTTGTTTATCTTCTCATTATTGACCTGGGGGAATATTTTTATTTTTAAGAAACCATATATCAATTATTTAAGCTGGTGACGACATTGAAAAACAAAATCACTTGCACTTTGCTGGTGGAAATGTAAAATTGTATAGCCAATCTCAAAAACAGCTTGGCTGTTTCTTTAAGTGCTAACATACAACATAACCTAACAATTGTACTCTTGATCATATATCTCAGAGAAACAAAGATTTTTGTCACACAAAAAACTACACATGGCAGCTTAAGTTATATTAAACAGAAACCAAAAATTACCCAGATGATTTTTAAGGAACAAATGCTTAAACCAACTGTGGTATATTTATACTGTTTAATATTATTCAACAACTTAGAAGAATATACTATTGATACATGCAACAACCGAGATGAATCTCCTGGGAATTATGCTAAATGAAAAAAGCCATTCCCAAAAAGTTATTGTATGATTTCATTTATATCACATTTTTGAAATGCAAAATTTTAGAAATGAAGAGAAGATTAATAGTTGCTTGTGGGTAGGACTGTGAGTTGGGGAGAAGGAGGGATAGGTGGGAGACAGGTGGGTATTTACAAAACGGTATTGACCATTGTGTGGTCAATAGATGAACCCACATGTTATAAAATTATATAGAACTAAACAAGCACACACACACAAGCATAAATAAAAGTGAAATTGGGGATATCTGAATACTATTGGTGGATTGTAAAAATGTCAATATCTAAGTTGTAATATTACGCTATAGTTTCACAAGATATTGCCATTGGGGGAAAGTGGGTTAAAAATACGAAAAAATACCCATAGTCCCTTTGTATTGTTTCTTACATCTGCCTCTGAATCTATAATTATCTTAATAAAAATTTCAAATAAAGATAAGTATTTTATAGTTAATTTTCAGCACACAGCTCTAATATAAAATTGCGTTATATAGCAAATTGCGTTACATAGCAAAGTGCTTCCCAGTTTTATATTTAGTATAAACACCTCTAAATGATCAGTAAAAAGTGGGCAAAGCTACAAAAGACTCTAGCATTGCCAATGTAATATTGTTATACACATGTAAAAATGAAATAATTTAAAAGTCTTTTAGTATCCCTTTTTTTCTAGTAGTTTTAGAGTTTCTGGTTTTTTGTTTAAGCCTTTAATCTATGTTGAGTTGATCTTTGTATGTGGTATATAATAAAAGCCCAATATCATTCTTCAGCATGTGAAAATTCAGTTTTCCCAACACAATTTATTAAAGAGACTGTCCTTTTCCCATTGAACATTCTTAGCATCTATGTCTAAAATCAGTTGACAGTATATGTGTGGGTTGATT
Source organism: Pan paniscus (assembly GCF_029289425.2). Lineage (NCBI taxonomy): Eukaryota > Metazoa > Chordata > Mammalia > Primates > Hominidae > Pan > Pan paniscus. Next base: position 94,560,329 of record NC_073260.2, on the reverse strand, counting down.
TCTGGGTTCTCTGTTCTGTTCCATTGGTTGATGGGTCTATTTTTTGCCAATACCATGCTATTTTAATTACCATAGCTTTGTGGTATAGTTAAAAATCAGGCAATGAGATGCCTCCGGCTTTGTTCTTTTTGCTCATCACTGCCTTGGCTAGTTGGGCTTCTTCACAGTTCCATATGAATTTTAAGATATTTTTCCATTTCTATGAAAAATGTCATTAAAATTTTGTTAAAGATTGCATTGAACCTATAGATTGCTTAGGACACTCTGGGCATTTTTAACAATATTATTTATTCCAATTCATGAATGCAGAATATCTTTTCATTTATTTGTGTCTTCATACAGTTTTTTTACCTCCTTGATTATTTCTAAGAACTTTGTTTTTCTGTAGCTATTGTGAATAAAATTGTTCTCTTGACTCCTTTTTCAGACAATTTATTGTTAGTGTATAAAATGCTACCAGTTTTGTATGTTGATTTTCCATCTTGAAATTTTATTCATTTACTACTTCTAATACTTTTTATGGGAGTCTGAAGTTTTCTATGTATGAGATCATATCATCAGCAAACAGTGAAAATTTCACATCTTTTTCTATTTAGATGTCTTAGGGTTTTTTTTCTCTTGTCTAATTGCTCTAGCAAGGAATTTCAAGATTATATTGAATAGAAGCAGCAAGAGTAGACATTCTTGTCCTCTTACAGATCTTAGAAGAAAGGTTACAGAGACTAGTGGGTGGGGGCAATGGAAAGATGATGATCTAAAGATACAAAATCTCAGAACACAAGGGGTATAATTTTTTTTCTTTTTTTGAGTTCTATTGCATAGTATGATATTTATAATTAATAATAGAGTATTATACATTTCAAAATTGCTACTAGAGTTAATTTTCAAAAGTTCTTATGACAAAAATTTAAGTATTTGAGGTGATGGATATGTTAAATAGCTTGATATGATTATTCTTCATCATCTTCATAAATTATAACATCATTTTGTATCCCATAAATGTATACACTTATGAATTGTCAATTTACAATTTAAATTAAAAAGACTTCTTGGTCCTGGGAAATGACATACTTGACAAGCATTAGCACTTTTTGCTCAAATATATTAATTCTGATATGACTAGTATCCTCTTTTTATTGGGAGACCAATGGCAGCGATTAATTTTCTATGATTTTTTTATCATTAAAATGAAAGATTTTGAACTTACAAAGATTTGCATTATTGTGAATCTTAGTTGTATTAGGGGTCTCCAGAAAAAAGTACGTGTAGGAGATTACCTATAACATAAATGTATATAAAATATATATGATTGCATATATATATAATTTATCATCTTATATTCATATACATATATAATCAATTTATATATGGGGAATTGGCTCATATAATTATGGAGGCTGAGAAGCTCCACCATGGGAGTCAATGGTGTAAATTCTAGTCTGAGGCCTAGAGAAAGAAGTTATATCTCAGCTTAAGCAGGCAGGCAGGAAGAAAAAGGGATGAATTTCCCCTTCCTCTATCTTCTGTTCTGTTCAAGTCTTCAATGGATTAGATGAGGGCAATCTCCTTTACTGAGTCCACCAAATCAAATGCTAATCTTATCCAGAAACATCCTCACAGACACACCCGGAAATAGTATTTAATCTGCATATCCCATGTCCACTAGAGCTGACGTGTAAAATTAATCATAACACTAGCTGTGAATATGTAACAGTGAAAATTGTTATATATCCAGCCTGCGTAAGCTTGGGTGTGAATAAACTTGTTACTTAACTGGAGCTTTATACAGAAAAAGTTGTAATGTTTTTTGAGGATTTATTATAAAATATATACCTTTTGATATGTTAATCAAGTAAGCATCTGGCCAATTAACCCAAAGAATACACATTTTCACTCAATATACTTACTGAAGCTATTGGAAGATGAGAGTGATGATTAAAATTTGAATATTAAGATAAAAACACCCATTCAAATGAACTGGTAGCAGACCAGTTATTTACAAACACTGTAAACCCATAGTACTTTGCTAAAGATAATGATATTAAAATGTGCTTTGAAAGTTAGTAATGAACAGAATTGAATGTGTAAAGCAAATAAGATCTAAAACATTTATAAAGAATGGTGGTTCCATTACCCATCCACACCAAATTAATCTTACTCTTTACAATTTACAGAGCTTTATAAATCATTCAATTTTATCTAGTTATTGAGTTTGGTCACACAGTCACACTCCTAGGTATGTGTCTGCAGGTTGTGTCTCTGTTTTATAAGAGTAATTGGAAGTGTCATTAAATGACTTGCTCAGGGCCACTCTGGTCAGTTAGATTTGAATTTCTGATCTGCTTTTATATTCAGTTTATTGGGGCCATGGTTGTCTTTGCTTAAAGTAAATAAAATGTTATCTCAAGAGAACAAAAATAAATACATAAAATACATTTATCATTCCAGATGAATCAATCCAATAATGAGTATATAAGTCCATTTTTCTTTACTCTTTATATATTTTTATTTAAACTAATTCTATTTATATCAAACATGTAATCATGCTAATAATTTTATCATTGTATACGGAATATGAGATATCAATCATAATTGCTATTGGAGAAGAATGTTAGATTTATTACTTAAAAAATGTATGCGTTTCTGAAAAAAATCTAACATCCAACTTTCCAATTTAAGCTTCCTTTAGAAGATGATGAACTGTTTTCCTTTTAGTTCAACCTGGTTAAAACAGAAAATTTCTGTGGGTTCATTGTTAATTACCACACCTAAGACACAACTTATAACCATTAGCCTATCCTCTCGTTACAGGACTCCTTCAGTGTTGCTTCACCAGCCAGAAATCTCTACGGCCATCGTCATCTCTGCCCAAGCCTTGCTTAGGGCCCGCTGGGCTCACCCTGCCCACTTGGCCCAGCAGGCTGCACTTGGCTCATGCCTCGGCCCAAATACTGCACCTGCCATGGCTCCATGCTTAGCCCACAGCTGGACCAAGCATACTGCTAGTGACTTCTGCCTTGGGCACCAGCATCTAGACAAACAGAACGCAGCGGCATCCGAAAACTTGGAGATGACAGCAATTGCGAAACCCCAAGGGGTGTTACAGCTCTTACCTGAGGAGTCCCAAGGTCTGAGATGTTAGATGTTGCAGTTCTTCACTCCTGCAGCTCAGCAAGCAGGAGCATGTTACAGCTCTCTTTCTTCCACAGTCTGGCAAGCGGCAGTGTGTTACAGCCCATTTATTCCCACTGCCCGCAGCTCAGTGGGTTCTGGGTTCTTGTCCTGCAACCAAGAGGAATAAGGTGTGTGGACACCAGAGAGCGAATAAGGCACAGAAGAATTTTATTGAGCAACAGAAGGAAAGCTCTCAGCTGCAAAAGAGAGGACCTGAGAGTGGGTAGCCGTCTGTGAGGCTGAGTCCAGGTTTTTATGGGCTTAGAATTGGGGAGTGCATGCTGATTGGTCCATGGGTTGGCTTTGGAAAAAGCACCATTCAAGTGGTTTAAAGGCATCATTCAGAAGGAACCAATTGAGAGAGAGAGGGGGTGAGATGGGTATAGAAGTTTTCACTCTGGTTATAGACTCTATATGGAACCAACAGCTTGGTTTTCAGGCTTTAAACGGTCTTTGGCAAGACAGGGACTTGTCTCTGCCTAGGAATTTGTCTGTCTCCTGTCACTATTACTCTCTATGTCCACTGCTTCTTCTCTTTAAAGAATTTATCACTTCATGCTTTGCAACTAAATTATTGTAGATGCCTGTCTCTTATTCCTTCAATCGGTTCTGAACATCCCTTCTAGATTAATATTTTGTAACACCTCTTTAATTTTATCACTTCCACATTCAAGTCTCTTGCTCACAGAATGAAGACTTTCAGTGTTTTGTTGGTTGTGACATTCTTAACTGCTCTTATTCTTCATTTTGTAGGCCAATCTTTAGCAAAACTGTCAATCACATTCTTGGGCTTTTGACCTGTACACATTTGTACTTCAACAGATTTGCCCTTGTCAGTCCCTATTTTGCCTTTATGTCCACCTTCTCATCTCAAGCTCCACCTTGAAGTTCTGTACATTTTTTAAAGCCTGGCTCAAAATTATAGACCACATTCTAGATAAAATATCTTATGATAATGCTAGGTAGAAGTGACTTCTTTCATTTCTATAATCCCTGATCCCTTACAATTCGTCCATTATGCCATGGGGGACATAACTATATGTCTCTTTTCTTATAGTGGTGGTTTTCTTTTCTCCTTGTGTCATACATTCCTTCATCCTAAAGACTACATTTTAAACTCCCTGAGGATTCCTTACAGATAGAAACGGGATTTCACTCCTACAATGATGTCTTGAAAATAGTAACTACATATTTGTTTAATAAATATATCTAAAATTATCTAAATAAATATATCCAAAATATATCTTTGATGGATAGATCAATAAATGTATCCATTAAATACTACTGCTTTATACCAATTCAGTTCACATTTATAGAAGCTTTATTTTGACCCAAGCATGTAAAATACAGAAGTGATTTTCACAGGCCACATACACTTAAGGAGTTTAGTCTGACAAAAGAGATTCAATATTAAATTAGAATAACAATAAAATGAGACACTGATTTATATTGGTAAATTGTGCATGCATAGAGGAAAGAGTTATTGTCTCAGTCTTGGGTTCATAGGTGTTGCAATTTGATTTGAGTCAAAAGTTGAATATAATATGGAAAATGTGGCATACAAAACATTTCACAAAGAAGGTGGGCAAAGATACAGGAGAATATGTGGTTACCAGTAAAGTGCAATGTTCATGTGCAGAAAGAGCTGTAAACAAGACATGTGGAGACTAAGTGGTGGCCTCCAAATCTGAGCCAAAGTCCAGGAGTTGAAAGGTAAAGGCTTGACTCTCCTGGTTCCTCTTCCTCACCCTAACTGTGCACAGGTCAGTCCTTATGGCAAATATTACATGTTGTTATTATTATTATTATTTTACTTCTATTTTTTCCTCTCCTCATAAGCCATTACAAATCTCAGTGAGTGGAAGAAACACGAGCATATTACTTTATTATCAAAACTTCAACCAATAACTTTGCCAAGGATTCAAACAGAACCCTACCATTAATACATAAATTTGTTATTTATAGAAAAATAAAGAAAGCTAGGAAAATTACAGTCCTAGAACATGGAGATTTCAAGAAGAATTAAGAGTATTTACCACAGAATTGAATATGGCTTTACTAAGAACACCGCTATTTGGGGAGAAGCAAGGATGGTAGGTCAAGGATCATGTTTTATGCAGTAGGACTCTCATCACTCTTACAGTCTTATACAATATTCTCCACATTAAAAACTGTATGTAGAAAAGGAGAGACATCAGAACAATTATTAGATGTTTTATAAAAATGAACCACAGGAAGTGGTATGGTGAAGACTGAAGCCAACAGGATTTAAAAAACATGATTTTAAATTTTAGTCCTACCAATTATCAAATGTAGAACCTAAGGAAATAATTGAATATTATTAATGCTTACTTTTATTATCTGAAATCACAGGAAAAACATTACATCCATTTCACAGGGTTGTTTGAGGACAAAATGAGATAATAAAAGGACAGAGCAGATTTTGGGACATACTAAATGCTCAGTATATGTTGATTATGCTGATTGCAGATATTATGTGAAAGGACTGTTTCTGAATATGTGTTCTCTTAGTTATATCTCAGAATATTCTCCTTGAAATGTTAATTAAAAGCATACTATTTCCTCCTAACTTCTTCTGATATAGTCTCATTATTTTTATATAATATCACTTATATCTTTAAAAAATTCCTCCATTTATGTAGTATTACTAAGCAAATCAAATTTCTCATCAAAGTGGATTAGTTATTTCCAAAGCTATTATAAATATTTACTCTTAAACTCCTAACAAAACCTATAGCCACATTTATAATGAATATAAGAAAAAATAAAATCTGGTCATACTATATACTAATTCCACTTCTTTATTTTATTTATTTATATTTATATTTTTATTTATTTATTTATTTATTTATTTATTTATTTTTGAGACAAGTTCTCGCTCTGTCACCCAGGCTGGGGTGTAGAGGCGGGATCATAGTTCGCTGCAGCCTTGACCTCCTGGGCTCAACTGATCCTCCCACCTCAGCCTCTGGAGTAGCTGGGACTACAGATACACACCACCACACCCAGCTAATTTTTATATATTTAGTAGAGATGGGATATTGCGATGTTGAGCAGGCTGATCTGGAGCTCCTGGGATCAAGCCATCCCCCTGCCTTGGCCTCCCAAAGTGTTGGGATTACAGGCGTGAGCCACCACACCTGGCTGCATTTCTTCCTTTGATGGTTGAATTCTATCCATCAAATGCTTAATCTACCTAAGGCTTGAAAGATGCAATTTATGATTAATTGAAAGTATTATTACAGGGCTGGGAGCGGTGGCTCACGCCGGTACTACTAGCACTTTGGGATACCAAAGCGGATGTATCACCTGAGGTCAGGATTTCAAGACCAGCCTGGCCAACATGGTGAAACCCCATCTCTACTAAAAATACAAAAATTAGCCAGGTATGGTGGGGGGTGCCTATAATCCCAAGCTACTCGGGAGACTGAGGCAGGAGAATCGCTTGAACCCCTGGGGCGGGCAGACATTGCAGTGAACTGTGATCATGCCTCTACACTCCAGCCTGGGTGACAGAGGAAAACTCCATTTCAAAAAAAAAAAAAAAGTATTATTATACTATTTATATATTAGAAAATACAAAGATTAAATGAACCCACAAATGAGATTTTTTGTTGTTGCAGTTGAATAAAAAGAATACTATCCCTTGCAATCTTTATTTTCTTTGACATCATCACCAGAGCCACCTTTGTTTCATTTGTTTATGGATTTTCAGTCTGTGACATGCTAAAAAGAAGAACACAAAATGGTTATCATGGTCAACATACACATGTGAATAATTAGATGTGACTGATTATAATAGCTCTGAGGAAATGCTTTAAAGTCTCTGCCTGTTATATTAACTGTTTCCTCATATTTCATGCTTTTGAACTGATAAAAGACTTGCTCAAACTTTTCATTTTGGATGTGTGAATTCTGTACTAATTCTATTTGTGTGTGTCTGGCTGTTCTAAATGGCTTTCTGGGAACTTTGGACCTAACAATGCTTTAATTGCATTTTCTTAGTTTTTGCCAGGATATTTTTGTTCTTGTTTTTATTTGTATCAGTTGAGAAAAGAGAGGCTTAGGTAAAGGCAATTGAAATAACTGAAGAATTTTGACTACATAGCCTATTTTGCTTACTCAGATGCATCCTCTATGATAAATATACTGGGCTATTTGTCTAGAGAGCTGCATGATTTTAGCAGAGTTTAGTAAAAATTCTTTATGTTTATCTGTTAGTGAACATTCATTGAGAAAATGAATTTCCAGCAGTTAAATACAGCGTGATGCAGCCAATCAACCTATCACAGCCCAAACCCGGATGAAGGAAAACATTACATGGCAAGTGGCACCACAACTGATGAATAAAGATGACAAATAAAAAGGCTAATGAGAATTGAATAGTGCATATCCTGAAACCTCTAAAACCACATTCATTATGCTAAGAAATTAACTAAATGCATTTTTTATTTTGTAATGGAAACTTCCACTTGGCTAATTGAAGCTTCCACTGCATCTCCCACAGAGCCCAAGAAGTATCAGTATGTGACTACTGAATGATGGACAATGAAATATATTAATACCATAAAAAAGAAAAAAGGGCAATTAGGTATCTGTTGGAGATTCTGAAATTTAAGTAGGAATATATGCCAAAGGAAACAGTTATGTAATACCCGAGTTTTCAGACATATTTACTATAGAATACTTGGTAAAGTGTTATAAAGGAGAGGAGTGAAAGTAGACAAAGAAAAAAATAGTTTTAAAATCTTTATACTCAAATAAAATAAACATATGGAATAAACTTGAAATTATTAATAAAAACTCTTTATAAATAGCATTTTATAATTCATTTATGTGTCACAACAAGTGTTACTCATTACTACAATCTTGCACTCATCTGCTATTCCTTGATGCTAACCTCTTTCTACACTGAAAGAAATAGAGTTCCAAGAGTTGTCTGCATCTTGGAACAGTGAAAATAAAGATAGAACAAGAAAACTGAGTCATTGCTAGACAGTAAGAATACATTCAGGGATGCAAAGCAGGCAATTTAAAAGAGCTTTTCTGAACAAGGTGTGATCATCTAAGAATTAAATGTGAAAACAATAATTATTTGAAAACCCAAGAATCTATAATGATATTCAAAAATGTGTTAAAGAATGGTCATATACAAATGAATTTCAGGTATTTATAAAAATTGTTGAATATGGACATGCCCAGCTATATGCTTAACTCATTTTAATCAACATTTAAGTCTCATTATACTTATTTGACAGTAAAGTTATTACTTCTATGTCTAGTTGGGGTAATAAAAATCTAAACAGGTGAAATCAAACAACAAAAATATTAGGGAAAGTGCAGAGATGTATATTGAATGTTTTAAACCCATGGAAATACATTTCAACTATTGGTTCCACATTGGAAAAATGGCATCTTTAAGGTCCAAAGTTTTACTTGATTAAATTCTTATGCTATTGTTATTTTACCTGTATAATTTATAAACTAACTGGGCAAATATTGGTTTGAGTAAATGGATTTTATTCAACATTCTCTTACTCTCCAAACGCATACAATCTTTGTTTCTATCTCATTTTCACACACACACACACATACACACTAGAAATGATAAGGGCAAAACATATTGTATGTTCAATGATTGTGGGATTACTCAAGTTAAAAGGAAAGGCATCACTGGAAAGTTCCTTTCAGTAAGTAATGGTCAATAAAGTCAAGTCTGGGTGGAGTCTTCTGGAAGCTTCACTCAGATCCAAGAGATAGAATCTTGGGCCATTAACTCTGTTACAGAATCAAAGTTGCCATAGCAGGTATGAGATGGTCATTAGGTTTCACTCCCTTAAAATAATGCATTTGTAACTATGGAAGGAAAAAAAATATATATTATTAAAAGTTTCATGTTGCTTATATTAGTAACACAAGTATAATAATGGATTTTGGGGTCATTGCATCGTGTGTGTGTGTGTGTGTGTGTGTATACACTTTGTTTAAAGTTAGTTTATATATATAATTTTATATATATACTTTGTTTAAAGTTAATTTGAATGCTTAAATAAGACTGAGATACTACATTTATAAATGTTTTATTATACTTACAAGCATGGCTTAAATTCATAGTACTATTTTCCTCATAAAATCTACATATTTTCCTTGTTAAATGTTTGAAGTGATTAATATAATCAGGTAAATAAATTTTTGATTGTAGATTGAAGTGTAAATCAATTTAATTATGTAAGTAGTAGATGTTTAAACAGATTTTAATCTCTCAAATATATAACTTAAACATAAATTGAAACCAGTAAAATGACTCATCTTATTTTACCAGTTAATTATGAAATTAGAATAAGTTTAACTTCTCAAGAATAACTAAATTTTAAAATTAAGTGTAATAATTGAAATATCTATTTTAAAAAGTAACCCGACCTATTTCTTCCATGTAAAAATCATCCCCTCCTATATTACAAAAAGACCAAGTAGACTTAAGTTTAAATATCTTACCATATACTATGATATATATTTTTGCATTATAAGCATATAAATTTCATTTTTTAATGTGCACAGCAACAATGATATTCAACCATTATTTGAAAACCCCCAGATTTCTAACTGTAAACTTTTCTCAACCAAAATCTTCACATTTATATTCTGTGACTGAGAAGACACTCAGCCATAAGGTAAAGCGTACTAAACGTCCCTTTGAATCAAGCTAAATGTGAAATGAACAAGTAACAAAAGATGAATTGTTTTTAAAATAACCCCAAAAAACTATTGTAGGATCTGTTGTTTAATAAGATGAAACAAAAACTAAATATTTCATAGCTATTTCAGAAAAAAATAAACAAAAAGCATATTATTTCATTTTTTACACTTTAGATATCTTACACTTCATGACGGTTATTTCCAGTTATTTCAAGACTTAGTCTAAACACTACTACTTTATTCCAAGAGGAATATTATATCTTTTTTCCTTCTCTCTACCCTTTCCCTTTATTCCTTTCCCTTCTCACTTTCCCTCTTTGTCTTTTTTCTTCCTTCACTTCTATGGTTTTTTCTTCTTTCCATCACCCATTTCTCCATTTCTCATCTTCTCTTTCCTCCCCACAGGTATCCCTCCTTCTCTCTCTCACATTCCTACTTTCCCTCCCCACCTTTTCTCATTTCCTTCCCCAAATACATGTTTTTGTTGATGTGCAAGACATTGCATTTTAAAAATCAATTTGGTTTTGCAGCTTTATTGAAGTATAATTGACAAAAGAAAATTGTATATATTGAAGCTGTACAACCTGATATTCTGATATATGTGTATGCACTTTATAAAATGATTGCCATAATAAAGTTAATTAACATATAAAGCTATAGTAAATCAAACAAAATGACATTCTTATTAAATACCTCTCAATGTTCAAATATTCAATATTTCGGGACTAAGATTTATTTTGAAAATATTATTCATAAATGGACGTATTTCTCTAATAACTGCTTACATGCTGGGAAAATAGCATCTTTTAAAGTTGAGTGCTGTATCTGATGGAATCCTTTTCCTTTTTCCCTTGCATAACGTAGAAAATAAATAGCTAAATATTGGTTGAGTCAATTATTTTATTAAACTCCCTGAACACATACTCCAGAGATAGAAGAAAAAATAATTTTTACTAATATTAAATTAATGCAAAAATTTATTAAGTGTAGTTGCCAATTACTATAAGGCCTTCACAGAGAGAAACAAGGTAAGGTGAATACATCACCTTAGATTTTAAACAGTTTAGGAATTTTCTACACATTAACCAATTTATTTCAAAAGGCAAATCTAATAAAACTCTGATTGCAGCAGTGACTTCTCGCCATACCATTGGAAAGGAAGGACATATCGTAATAGTGGCTTAGCTCACCAGTTTAGAATGACCATATATGCTGTTTATCCTCATGCCTCTTAACTAATAAGTTAGACCAGAAATTCATTTCAGAATGGAAAATAAATAAGTAAAATATATAATTACATCATTTAATATACTTTGGATATTGTCCCTGTACCGGCCCAGAGTAGAGAAAATTGTTAGACTAAGGATATTTTTAAAACAATAAGCCAGAGTCTATATACTGACCCAGTTGACTCTTCTCTCCCTTTCCTCTCAACCTCTTAGATCTATTTATGGCTTAAAAAAGAACATACACTAACAATTCCACAGAAGTTTTAAAAAATAGAATAAAATGCGATCTACCAAGGTATTCTCTCTCAACTCGAAGCCCACACTCTGTATACTCTGCTTTGTGTGAATAAAGGGAGACAGATCTGCAAAAGACATTTCTTCCTTGCCAGCTGGTGCTTTGTTAGACTCTACCAACAGGAGACAGAGTATAGGAATGGTGAAGCCAGGAAGAGGGAAAGGGAACATACTTTTCTTGTTTCCTTGCTCTTCCTGTTTTTGCTCCCAGTTCTTTATGCCTCCTATCAATATCACCAAGGCAATGTTTCCTCATCTGACAGTAAGAATTTGTCTGGAAGTATCAATGGATTTTAGCCTGTAGTTTCTCCAATACTCACTGAAACAGACACAGCACACACCTTTAGCAAGACCTTATTCTCAGAGGTGTGATTTCCAGGCCTGTAGAGTCTCTTTTCCAATCTCAGAGACATCAACACAAAGGGAGCAGCATCCCCTACTTATAGGACCAAGTTCCAACTTTCTGAAGTTCCCTCCTAAAAACATCCTAGTTTCAGTATTTCTCATGTCTTCTCCTTGTTCCCACAGTTCTAAAGGAAATAGTTGTTTTTTGCCGTTGCTATGCTGTAATATGTTAATGCTGCTTTTTACTCTTCTCAGATCTTCAATACCTAGTGAAACATTTCTTTATAATAAATTCTCTCTCTTATAATAACTGGTATGTTTATGTCTCTTGACTGGATCTGGGCTCATAAGCCACCTAATTAAAAATAGTATTTCCTCTGATTCTTATATTTCCTATTTCCACTCTATTTCTCTTCATATTAATGATCTTTAGTTGAAGTACTGTGTTTTTCCACTTATTAATAGTAATATTTTTCTTGCATCTCCTACTAAGTTTCAGGGAGGCAAAGATTTCTGTATGCTATGTTCACTGCTATTTTTGCAATCACTAGAACATTGATAAACAATAAGTAAACAGTAAACATGCATTGTGTAAATAAATAAATGGATATATGGTAAAAAAAAACTCAATGAAGAAAAACTATGAATCAAAAAAGGGATAATAATTATCTGAAATCTTCCACCTCGAAGTATACATTATCATAATTAATATTGAGAAAACACTTTTCTTAGCCATCCTAGTATACAAAAACTTGAAACATCAATGTAGATAGAAAGCAGTTATGAACAGAAAATAAAAAATAAAAAATAGAAAATAAAAAAATTTTAAAAAGATTATTTTGATAAAATATTAAATCCATTTTAAGTGAAGGTATAAGAATGAAAAAGGCCAGAATTACTGAACAAGAGTTAAGTGTGTACCATACGAAATATTAGTTATTTAAAAAGGTTGAAAATTGGCAAGCAGATTGCTTAAATAATTTGCCCTACTGACCTTTTTATGTGTACAGTGTTATAAGTTTTTAAAAATGTCCTCATAATAAGCATATGGACTCCAGTTCCTCACAGTTCCACCTACTCCCAATTGCCTTAAATCCAATTATTTCATTCCCTTTACTATGTGTCTGGCATCTGGTAACATTTGAGTTTATGACCCCTGTTTAAAGATATCGGTAAATTTAAAGAATATGCTTTCATGGATACTTGAAGTAGTTGGGGCTTTATCATTTGATAGATGTCTCAGGAACAGGATTGAAGATGTACAGTCCTTTAAAAATTAAAAGCTGTCTCTGTAATGCTACCAATATGACAAAATACAGCTGGTTTGCTACATGACACAGAAGAGTGATTCATTTCCTCAAATTTCCTTAGCAGAGATGTGCCTTTATTCGGGTTGCAATATAAAAGTAAATTTTATTTATGGAAACTTTATTTTAAATTACTTCTCATGATCTCAATGTCCCTTCATAATTTATAAATATCTATTCTGGGAGTAGATCTCTGTATGCTAGTCCTTGTACTAGGAATAGGCAACACAACCTAGAATTGAATGTCTTGGTCCTCAAGGAACTTACTGAAATTTCTGTTTTGAGATCTTATATGTTTATAAAGTAATCTAAGAAAACTGCCATAAAATAGACATCATAGTGTCTAAGTCTCCCTTGAAAAGGTCTATTATAAATCTCCCCTTCAATACAGAGTAGATGGAATAAATAATCAAGGTAATCTTTTTCACCAAAAAACTGCAGCCAGCATACTTGTTTGTCCTATTATATATCTATATCTGTATCTATAATCTCCATGAATCATTCAAATATCTATCTTTTGAGAGAGACACACAGAGATATGAGATAATAATATTGATACACTTAATTTGGGATATTATTTATCAATGAAAATAATGTACTAATTGGGCATTAGGATAGATCTTCAATTTATATTCCAAGAAAACCGAAAAGAGAAAAGGGAGAAGCAGCTCAGCAATCACTCTTAGCCCATCTCTCAGTTACTAGTCTTTGCTTGGGGAGGGTTGTTGGTGTTAGATTGTAAGTAGCCTCCTTCTTAATATTTTCCATGAATGAAAAAGTATTTTCTATTCCAGCTCAGAGATTTCAAAATAGGGCACCATATAGTGCTGGTGATATCGACCATTATAGTAAAGACAGGAGATCAGGAAAAAAGCATAACCTGATTTGAACTGGGTCTTTTGTTTTTATTTGTTTTTAAATTTTAAAACAATTTTTAATCCAGGTGTAGAAACCCCATGTTTATTATCTCTAAACTGGAACAGCTTCAGATAGCAACTTTTTTTTTTTTAATTTAAAAGCAGTTTCAAAACTTGAAAGTATATGGAACCAATTTAACTACTATTTGATAATATCTGGAACAGAAAAAAGATCCAGTATTCATAAACTACTCAATGCTGAGTACTGAGCTAGGTTGCTTGAATAAATTTTGTTTCATTTACTGATTATAACAACTCTGTGAGGAGAGTTATTTCTATTCAAAATGTATAGCTGAAGAAAGTGAGATTTGAATATTTTAGCTAATTTCCCAAGGTATATATTATACAGTAGAGGTGGGACTAAACTAAGGAGAGGCTAGAAGCCTCGTCCATGATTTTTTCTTTCTCTTTGCCCAGCTGTAAAATTAGGAAAAAAAAATCTCAAGTTTCTTCCAGCTCTGAAATACTGATTTCCATTTAAATAATATCTCAAATAGATATTAATTAGTAAAATTCTGTATATCTTTTTCCATTCTTAGTAAGTTGATTTATTCATATCTTCAATATAGACCTAGAAGAGTAGATTTTGAATTGGGCTAGTCGAAGACATATATTTCTTACATGTTCTCCCTGATGCCTCTGGATATCTTTTCACATTGTAGTAATAAAAAAATGGAACATTAGATATACCTTTAATATAGATTGACCCCATAATCTCCTTTAACTAAAGGATCTTATGCTAGTGACTCTCTAAACATTTATATTGCTGCTTAGAGGCCCAGTCAACAAAAGAAGTCTTCAGTAGCTGGAGACATCACTCCGTCATTTCTTTTTCATTTACTAATTCTATATTTTTATTTATGCATGTATGTGTCTGATTTCTCCACCTACATAAAAGCGGGAGGGCTTTTTTTTTTCTTTTCTTTTTGAGACAGAGTCTCGCTCTTTCGCCCAGGCCGGACTGCAGTGGCGCTATCTCGGGTCACTGCAAGCCCCACCTCCCGGGCTCACGACATTCTCCTGCCTCAGCCTCCCGAGTAGCTGGGACTACAGGCGCCCGCCACCGCGCCTGGCTAATTTTTTGTATTTTTAGTAGAGACGGGGTTTCACAGTGTTAGCCAGGATGGTCTCGATTTCCTGACCTCGTGATCCGCCCGCCTCGGCCTCCCAAAGTGCTGGGATTACAGCCGTGAGCCACTGCGCCCGGCCACAGCAGGGCTCTTAATAAAGCTATTGCCACCTGTTATACTGTTACACCTTTCCCCTGCTTCTCATTTCCTCTTAACCCGAAGTTATCTGTGGTATCAGACAGACTTTGTACAGAGTTTATATTATTATAAGATATTATAATAAAGATATTATCTTTATTAATATTTAGTATTTGTCTGCACAGCTAGTGACACCAGAAAACTTAGAAAACACACACACACACACACACACACACACCCCAGATTAGCCAGAGGGTATTTTTATTTATTAGGTTCCTGGTGTGCAATTAAAATGAAAATAACATGTTAAAACAAGTGCACATTGCTGATTCCAATCTGCCTGAACAGTAACCATCTGTTAAAGTAAAATTCACACTGACTTTCCCAGCAATGAAAGTCCTTACATAATGTATGTGACAACAGAGGGGAAATCTAAACTGAGAGAGAAATATTGGGTGAGAAATAGTCAATGTCCTTTGAACAGGTCAACAGTCAATTCTACAATCTTCTTGTCTAAGAATAGACATACACTATTTACAATATGTCATTGAAAAATTTCTTTACTGATTTGGAATTCAAATGGCTGTGATCTCCTCAAAAGACCAAGAAAAAAAATTCCGAAGTATTCATATGTTCTCTATGTGTTTCTTAGTATGGTTATCTCTTTCTTGATTTGCTCCGTAAGGGACATGTTGGATGAAAAATTTGAGGCCTTTCAATGGTCCCTGATACCTTCTTTAAAAGAGTCTAACACTGTTTTGTACATTTCATTGTTTGACATTATTTTAATACTTTGGGCAGCCCCATTCCTCTGTTCATGTTTTTCTTCCTGTGTCTGCAACACCAGAAAGTTCTAGTTCTCTTCTGACCTTCCTGAATTTCCTTTTGTGGTAATACTTTTTCTCTTCTTATCTGATAAATATAGGCATTGCTCATTCTTTTTTTATTTTTTATTTATTATTATTATTTTTTGAGACGGAGTTTCACTCTTGTCACCTAGGCTGGAGTGCAATGGCATGATCTTGGCTCACTGCAACTTCTGCCTCCAGAGTTCAAGCAATTCTCCTGCCTCAGCCTCCAGAGTAGCTGGGATTACAGGCACGCACCACCACGCCCAGCAAATTTTGTATTTTTAGTAAAGATGGGGTTTCACCATGTTGGCCAGGCTGGTCTTGAACTCCTGACCTCAGGTGATCCACCTGCCTCAGCCTCCCAAAGTGCTGAGATTACAGTGCTCATTCTTTTTTACTATCTTTTTCTCTTTAACGATTATACTGGAAATACTATTATCCCTACATTTACCTCTGAGAATAAAGATCTACATTTGTGCTATTATTCCTGACTTATTTTCTGAGTTTCAGCATTTCCACATAATAGTTAGTTCTACCTTAAGTAGAACTGATATTCCACTGACATCTCAATTTAATGATTCATCTTAGATATCCAGTTACTCCCAATTAATTGAGGTTATTTTGTTCATAAAGTTGCTTACATAATAACTCCAGAGGTATGTTGAGCTCCAGAATTGGTTATATCAGCTACACAATGTTCTCTGTGTTTCCACCCTACATGCCTTGGCTTTGACTCTTTAAGCTGGTACTAAGATAGCTTCAGTTGTTCTAGGCATCACATCTAGACATACAACTGTTGAAAGTAAGGTGATGAACCAGCTTTTCCTATGACTTTGTGTTAGAGACAAGTACCCTTACCCAAAGCTAGCTCCAACCTCACACCACCAAGAGATTTCCCTTCATTTGTCTCTGGCCGTAACTGAGACTAATTCTCTTTTCTAAGCCAATTATTAACAGAGAGAAATGAAAATCATGACTGGTTTAAACTAATAACCTGGGGTTGAATGAATATTGGGGAGGCAATAAGAATGTCCTTGATTATATTACCTCCTATTACTAACTAGCAAAATTCTATTAATCTTTAAAGCATATATCTTCTAAATCTTTTTATGCCTGCAAAACACAAAACCTCCATATTGTCTACACTGTTTATATAAATTTTACCATGTGCAGACTTGCTGACCAATATTTCTGTATGTCTTAGCTAACCTGAATACTTGCTTTATTTATTTGTAGAGGAAAACGTTACATTGAGATTTAGATATCAAGTCCATTGGCCCCGTAGGCCCTACGAGCCCTCACTCTAATCTGGGGTTTACCGTACACCCCAGTATCTCTGTATAAGTCCCAACAGGGGCTACCAAAACTAGTCTTTGGCATTACCACTACCTGATCCTCTACCATTCCTATGTTCTTGTATCATCAGTGTCTGACTGGCTGACTGACAGAAGGTCAAAATGTTTTCTTATTCCCAGTTAAGTCAACAGCCTCACTATAGGAGCAAATCCAAAAGATAATATAAATGATTCATTCTGAAATATAGAACTTATATTGATGATATGCATCTATGTAGACTTCATTGGGAATATATAAGGAAATGTAGATAAGCATTTAAAGAAAAAGATTATATGATATTTAAAAATCACAAAACTTCAACGATGGTAAAGTCGTTTCATGGACTAATAATAGTCCATAATGGCAAAGAAGGAAAACAATCTATATATCCATTCATTACATATTTACTCTCTCTATATAAAATATTGGATCAATTTTTTTTCTAGGATGTTTCTAGCTTCTAGACACAGGTAACTCATATATTCACACGAATGCACTTTATCCATTTTCACTTTTTATCATTTTTCTGAAAAATATAGTTTGTCTCAATTATATTTAAAAAGACCCATTATTTCATATAAGAACAAGACATTTGGAAACAATGAATTGAAAGCATATATGTTTTTACATAGGAAAATGCCTGCTTTTATGATAAGAGAGAAATAAGTATTTTTACATGGCAATAGAATGAAATTCACATCTTAACTCTTTCTGAGAATCTCTGAGGATCATACTCATTTGCCATATGTAGATGAAAATTAAATAACTGTCAAAATGTCAGCTATATAGACATATAAGCTAAGAAATAAAAATTCTATATTTCAACAAAAAATGTGTTCTTTTCCTGGTAATGCAAAAGTCTCTAGGAAGTTTTATCTGTTCACAACTATAGACACCTTGGTTTAACTGAGTCTTTGATGAAAAAATGAGAAGACAAAGCACTTGTCATCCATTCAGGTTTGTTATTTCATTGATGTCACTGAATACAGTATAAATAATAATAAGCCTCTGACTACTTACAGCTTTTCTCAGCATTAAATATGCTGCTTGATGAATGGCTGAAATAAACTGTACTTAACTCTTGTATGTCATATTTTTAGTATCTAGGCTCTATTACCTTCATTATTTTCTGAGTGGGACCTCTGAATTTTCCCTGGCATCTGGGAAGCTAGACTCCATGGTAGAAGAAGACATGTAGGATTTAACCACGGAACACTGAGAAGAATAAAGTTAAAAATCATGTGTTTCTCTTTAAGAAACAGAACACAAGAACTCATTTGGGAGAAAATATGAGTGCTCTGTAGATGAAGACACAAAATAAAATAAAAAGTAGTTCAGATAAATCATCTGAAACTTGTTGAAGTGACTGATGGTAATTACTACAACACTAAATTGATTTTGATATTTTTGGTAAAAAGAAGCGAAGACTGCAAAGACACTATGAGCGGGGGATGTTTGCCTAGAAATTTCAATCATGGGCACACTGTAGAATCAAGAGTAATACAATGATTTTAGGAACCAATTAAACCAACACAAACCAAAGTTATTCAAAACAAAACAAAAAACAAGCGACAAAACTACAAATAAACATTTCACAAAGTCTCTGAGAATGCTCTATAGAATTTGTATGTGGAATACATTAGAAGCTTCAGCCTGGGGCATATGGTTGCCAAAAGGCAGCAGTGAGGGCTGAAAGAAAGCTTTAGATTTTGTTCCTGCTTTTCGCCTATTCACTTGCCTGGGATAATCAGTGCCTCTCCTCACTGCAGGGAACTACCAGGGCTGATATCTGCATAGGAAGGATAAGCAAAAGCCCTGCTAAGGTAAAGTACTGATAAAATTAAAACTAAACAACAAGCTACACTGGGACATTCATTCCTTACTATCTCCCTGAAAATGGCTAGATCATAATCTAGAGTGTTGCTATAATTTCTACTATGACATATAATTTAGCACTGAATATATTTATTTGTGTATATGTATACAACATGTATGCATATAAATATGTATTTGTAGTATACATACATGTAGCACTATATATAGATATATATGTACAGGTGACTCTTGAACAACATAAGGGTAAGAGGCACCAACTGTCATGCATCGGAAAATCCATGTATAACTCTTTACTCCCCCAAAACTTAACTACTAATAGTCTACTGTAGACCCAAAGTCTTAGCAAAAACATAAGTAGTTAATTAACATGTATTTTGTATGTTACGTGGATTATATAATGCATTATTACAATAAAGTAAACTAGAGAAAAGAAAATGTTATTAAGAAAATCATAAGGAAGATAAAATATTCTTGCTATTTATTTGGTGAAAGTGGATTATCATAAAGTTCTTCATTCGTGTTGTCTTCGTGTTGACTATGCTGAGGAGGAAGAGGAGGGGTTGGTCTTACTGTCTCAGGGGTGGAAGAGGAAGAAAATTTGTGTATAAGTGGACTTGCTCAGTTAAAATCTGTGTTGTCCAGGGGTCAACCATATATATATATATACACATTATGGTGTGTGTATATATATATATATATATATATATATACACACACACACACATTATGGTGTATATATATATACACACACACACACACATTATGGTATATATATACACACATTATGGTGTATATATATAGTATATATACACATATCTAATGTATATATACTCAATATATAACGTATATATACACACATATATATTTATATATGTATATATATAATGTACACACACATATATATAATATATATTCACACTACAAACAAACTAGTTAATGGTGATGCTGAAAAACTATGCATTTGCAGACATTCATATTATTTATTAAAACAAATCTTAGAATTAGTAAAATATGCCTATAGAGATATTATCAAGACATAAATAAAGACAAATAGCTAAGTCAACCTTAAAGAGAGACTATAAAATGAAAATGGGCAGTAGAATACTGGTTGGCTTATGCACAAGACGCCAAGATATGTTGTAAAGCCACAGCAGTAGCGATGGCGTTAAAACAAGAGGAGAGAAACAGCCACAGGAAGCAGCCGTGAGAACGAGAGGAGAGAAGCAGCCACAGGAGGCAGCCGTGAGAACGAGAGGAGAGAAGCAGCCACAGGAGGCAGCAGTGAGAACGAGAGGAGAGAAGCAGACACAGGAGGCAGCCGTGAGAATGAGAGGAGAGAAGCAGCCACAGGAAGCAGCACCAAAACTTAACAGCACATCTATGTGTATGTGAAAATTTCATACAACATAAAATTGACACCATAATTTATTAAGAAAATTATGAGTTCTTTAGTAGGTAGTATTAGATTGCTGACTCATTATAGAGAAAAAATATAAAATGGAATTTCATATGCAAACATGGACTACATAACACAAACTCCATGTGAAAAGTAAAGTTAAAGAATTAATAGAAAAAACCATAGGAATTTATATCCATCAATTATCAAGAATGAGGAAAAAGTTTTTTCATGTTTTCTATAATGAAGAACTCCATGACAAAGTTAATAATCATATTAGAGAATATAGAAGACATTTGTAATATCTGAAAGCAACAAGGGAGTTATTATTGCTTCTACTGTGCAAGCAACTTCTACATATTCACAAGAGCAAAATAGCAACTTCAAAACATTAATGGATATCATATACAAACAAGTACTTTTTAAAGAATATCAAAATCTAGCAAAAATATCACCAAATTCTTTAGTAATGAGAGGAATACAATAAAGGAAAGTTAACTATTATTTTATACCCAGGGTATTGGTAAAAATCAAAAAAAGGTAATACCAAGTATTGATGTAGAGTATAGGTAACCTCACATCCTACAGATGGCAGTCACTCCAGAGAGCAAACTAAAACTATTTAGTCTATAAGTATATTAATAGCCTATGAACCAACAATTTCACATTCAGGTACACAGCACAAATTTTTACACTATTCCAAAAGGTGCAGGCACATGCACATTCAATGTGCAGTTTTATTCATGGAAGCAGAGAGGTGAAGGCAAATAGAATCAGCCATCACTGGGGGTGTGAAGAGTCAGAGTCAGACCGTGGACTATTATTAAGCAGTTAATTACAACAGGTATATGTGATATTGGCAAACAAACTATATTAAACCACAGTTTAAATAGAGAATGTAAAATTCAAGCTAGAAAGTAAGGTAAAATCAAAGATATATTTACAGCAGAAAATTCAGAGTATGACATCCTTTTCATCTACTTTTGGTAGAAGACATATTAGTCTACTGGTGGAAAGAAAAAAATATTTAGTTGTATATTCAGCATCCATACAGTAAAAATCAAAGTAATTACTGATAAATGAGTAATGAGATTTGAGCAATAACAAATGAGATTTGTTCTGCAAGTGAGGCAGAGAGCTAATTCATATGCTCATCTTAGAGAAAATACTTTAGTGTGATAAACAATATCATTCATTATATAATCATGAGTTTTAAAGGGCTGTACTTTATTGGAAACTCATGTCTCAGTCAAAAAGCTAACACCAAAGTACAGTTCAAAGTACAGTTGGTCAAACCTGGTGTATGGACAATCAAGACTCAAGACAAGAGCTTGGCTTTTAGCATTCAGCTTAGCTTTTAGCATTCTTTAGAAGAGAGAGTAGAACACACAGTCTTAGAAAACCTATACACACATATATGTTTTACTGTTTCCCAGACATTTAATAGGTATTGAACAATCAAGTCAAAAGTTAAAAATAAGTTAAGAGTAGTTCTCATGCTTTAATATCAGCAAAAAAGAGGGGAGAGTTGACATTTTGTTTTGAATCTTGAAAGCTTAGAAAGGTTACTGTGTTATTGATGACTATTGATTCCCCAAAATACCATCAAAAAAGTAGGCTAAAAATCAAAGATAGGGCTATTAGTCCTACCAGGAAATAACATCATCTTGAGAGAGAGTAAAGTCAGAGATTACTTGAAGGATTTTAGGAGCTAAGATAAATAAGTTTAAGATGAGTCCTTCAGGGAGAATGGATTGTGATTTGACAGAGTTTACGATATAATGCATTTGGATTGGTGGAAACAAATTGAAAATATAGTAGTGAGTCTTAATGATTAGTGAGTAATAGATTCATTTCCAAAATAAAGCAATATTAGTTTATAGTCTAATCTCTGGAAGTATGTAAGTCCTGGAACAAATATTTAATACTTTTTCTCAGTGTTTTTGAGCAAAGAAACAGAAATGTAGGCCCAGTCCAAATATCATCTAAATTAAGAAACGGAATTATATTGGTTTCCCTGCCAGCCACTTTGTTCCAAAATTTATCATTGGAGTGCAAAAAGGAAAACACTCAGAATCATTTCAGAAAGTAATTTTTTAATACTTTAATGCATACAAAAGATAATTATGCAAATTAAAATGATAATGAGGTACCATGACATACCTATTACAATGGCTAAACCTATCACATTTCAGCATAAATAACTAAAGAAAAAAAAGTCTAACCCTAAAAAATTGACATAGCAATTCCTGGCAAGGATATGGAAGAGCAATAACTCTCATTTATTACTGCTGGTAATACAAATGGTATAGTACTTTGGAAGACAGTTTAGCAGTTTCTAACAAAGCTCAACATGTTCTTACCATGTGACTTAGCAACTGTCTTCCTAACTATTTATGTAACTTATTTGAAAAGGTATGCAAGTACAAAAAAACTATGTAATTTATTCATAATCAATGAAAATTAGAAATAAATGGATATTCATCAATAGGTGAATAGAGAAATTAATATATGTGCATTCTTACAATGGAATATTTTTCAGTGATAAAAATTAGATGAATGAGCATATTTCTAAGTAAAATAAATAATCCTGAAAAGACTACATAATGTATGATTTAATTTATATGAAAGTCTGAAAAAGGCAAAAATATAGAGATAGTCAAAACATCAGTGGTTGCCAGGAATTTGGGAGAGAGACAAAATTTGAATAGACAAAGTACAAGGGATATTTTAGGGTGATGAAACTATTCTGTATTATGCTGTAATAGTAAGTGCATGACACTAGGCATTTGTCAAAAACTATAGAACTTAGGACCACAAAAAAGTGAATATTAATATATGCACCTTTTTTTTTTTTTTTTGAGATGGAGTTTTGCTCTTGTTGCCCAGACTAGAGTGCAGTGGTGTGAACTCAGCTTACCGCAACCTCTGCCTCCCAGGTTCAAGCGATTCTTCTGCCTCAACTTCCTGAGTAGCTGAGATTACAGGCACCTGCCACCACGCCCTGCTAATTTTTTTGTATTTTTAGTAGAGAAGGGGTTTCATCATGTTGGCCAGGCTGGTTTTGAACTCCTGACCTCAGGTAATCCACCTGCCTCAGCCTCCCAAAGTCCTGGGATCACAGGCGTAAGCCACTGTGCCCAGCCAACTTTTTCTTTATAAAATGTTAGGGGAGTCCCTGGACAGAATGTAGATATCATTGAAGAAACTTGGAGAAAAGGTGCTGCTGAATTTAGTAACTTTGAAAATGACTGGACTTTGTGACTAAAACAAAAATAAAGAATACATAGCACTATACTCTAACTGATATATATTTTTTCTCATGGGGTACGCTTAACAATTCTGATGCAGTATACATATGTAATGAAATTGAAAAATCAAATAATTGAATGGAAGATGGTGAGGACAAAAGTTCCTACTTTTGCAGAGTGAGGTTACAGATGAGCAAGGACAAGAGGCTGGAATTATCTATGTAGTCATAAACTACAGTTAGAGACATCAAAATGAGCCCATGCTTAGCTTAATAAAGATTCATATGTTCTGTGGCTCACGCCTGTAATCCCAACACTTTGGGAAGCCGGGGCGGGGGGGGGGGTGTGGATCACCTGAGGTCAGGGGTTGAAGACCAGCCTGACCAACATGGAGAAACCCCGTCTCTACTAAAAATACAAAATTAGCAGGACATGGTGGTGCATGCCTGTAATCCCAACTACTTGGGAGGCTGAGGCAGGAGAATCGTTTGAACCTGGGAGGCGCAGGTTGCAGTGAGCTGAGATCACACTATTGCACTCCAGCCTGGGCAAAAAGAGCGAAACTCCATCGCAAAAAAAAAAAAAAAAAAAAAAAAAAAAATATATATATATATATATATATATATACGTTTACACATCGAAATAATCATAGGCATATGTGTATACATGGTTTAGTAGATATACTCATACTTTCCTGCTCTTTCACTGAGAAAACCCGGAAGCAAGACTTCCCCAGGAGAAGCAAGCATATCTAGCATTGAAATCTTGGTTTCTAATGCAGCTCAAAGGAATCAGAGCTCCTTGCAGAAATGGCCAAATCTAGGAGGGGGCAGAAAATGTACAAAGGGGCATGGAACATTTGGTACCGACAGAATGTATAGACATTCCACAAAAATTCCATAATGATGAACTCCTTAAGATTTGTACAAATATATTTTTTAAATTACTAAAATTTATAACACAAATGACCCTGAATAGCCAAAATAATCTTTCGAACAAATGCTGGAGGCATTACACTTCCTGATTTCAGAGTGTATTAAAAAGTTATAGTAACTAAAACAATATTTAATTGGCATAGAAACAGACATATAGAGCAATGGAATAGAAGAAAGAGCATAGAAATCAATCCATATATACAATGTCAACCTATTTTTGATGAGTGCCAAGAATACACAATAGAAAAATGATAATCTCTTGAACAAATGGCAGTGGGGAAAACTGGATATCCACATACAGAATAATGAAATTAAGTCTTACCTAAACATAAAAATGTTATCTTACATAAAATGTTACCTAACATAAAAATGTTTTACCTTACATAAAAATCAACTTATGCCTGGCACGGTGGCTTACACCTGTAATCCCAGCATTTTGGGAGGCCAAGGCAGGTTCATCACCTGAGGTCAGGAGTTTGAAACCAGACCGGCCAACATGGTGAAACCCTGTCTCTACTAAAAATACAAAAAAATAGCCAGGTGAGGTGGTGGGTGCCTGTAATCCCAGCTACTCAGGAGGCTGAGGCAGGAGAATGGCTTGAACCCGGGAGGCAGAGGTTGCAGTGAGCTGAGATCATGCCACTGCACTCCAGCCTGGGTGACAGCGCCAGACTCTGTGTCAAACAACAATAACCACCACCAATTTAAAATGGATTGAGGACCTAAAACTAAAACTCCCGGAAGAAAAAAATATGAAAAAACCTTCTTGATATTGGTCTTGCAGATGATTTCATGGATATGACACCAAAAACATAACAATAAAAGAAAGACAGAGAGAAGTACACTAAACTAAGCAGCTATTGCACAACATAAGAAATAATCACAGAGTAAAGAGAAAACTTATGAATGGGAGAAAATATTTGCAAAGCATATATCAGGTAAGGGGTTAATTTCCAAAATATAAAAGGAGCTCCTCCAACTAAATTCCAAAATAAACTAATAACCTGGTCAAAATATGGGCTAAAGACTTGAGCAGACATGTTTTCCAAAGAAGACATATGAACAGCTATATGAAATTACAGTCAATTTCACCAGTCATCAGGGAAATACAAATTAAAGCCATAATGAGGTATCACCTAAAACCTGCTAGGATGGCTGTCATCAAAAAAACCAAAAGACAACAAGTGTTGGTGAGGTTGTGTAAAAATGGAACCTTTGTTCGTTGTTGGCAGGAATACAAAATATTGTAGCCACTATGGAAAACTGTATGGAGATTCTCCAAAAAATTATGAAATAAAACATCCATATGATTCAGTAATTCCACTTCAGGGTATTTATCCAAAAAGTTTAAATTATAATCCTAAAATAATATTGGCAACACTACGTTTATGGAAACAATATTCACAATAGCCAAGACATGGAAATAACCTAAACATGCATTGATGGATAAATGAATAAAGAAAATGGTACATACATATAGTGGAATATGACTCAACTTTAGAAAAGGATATCTTAATACTATGCAACAACATGGATAAACTTTGAAGACACATTGAGTGAAATAAGCAAGTTACAGAAAGACAAATCCTGCATGATCACACTTATGCAAAATATCTAAAATAGTCAAACTCATAGAATAAGAAAGTAAACTGTGGCTTGCTGGAGTGTGAGGGGAGGAGGAAATAGAGAATTATTAATTAGTGGGCCTCAAGTCTCAATTGTAAAAAATGAATATGTTTTAGAGGTATGCTGTAAAACACTGTCTCCATAGTTAACTATACTGTATTCTACACTTAAAGATTTATTAGCAGGGCAGATCTAATTTAAATGTTCTTACCATAATAAGTAAAATTTTAAAAGAAAATAAAGCTAAAAGGTAAAATAAGGAAATATATCAAAGTAGGTTACTTTATTATGAAATATGATTTTGTGAGCTATAAACAAAGAATAACAATGTTGCAAAACATAAAGTAAAAACAACAATAAAAGAATAAGTTAATAAAGAAAAAACCCACAATTACAAAGAAAATCCACAAGGATTAAAATATGGAAAAGAGACACAGGAGCCAACTGAAAGACTCTCAATGGACAAAACTGAAATAATTTTGGCAATAAAATATAGTATTATTAAATTATAAGTCAAGGTATAAAATGTTTGTAATATCATATGGACATTAATAGTTGAATAAATATATAAATGAGGGAAAATAGAAAAATTCTCTTTGCAGAAGAATTTCAAATATTTTATGTAGCTAAGCATCACTCCCAAATGTTTGGCATAATTCTCCACTCCTTAAATGTGAGCTGTACATAGCCACATTTATTCCACCTTATTCCAGAGTACAGTATGGAAGATGCAAAAAGTAACTTCAAAGTGGAGAAACTTGGAAAACACTGCCTCTACCAAGCGATTTAAATTACGTCAACAGAATGTATTATGAATATGACGTGTTAGAAGTGGAACTTTACTTCTCTGTCCTTCCTCCCGCCCAGAATATAACCCTTGCCTAAACATCAGAAAAGTATCAAACAGAACCTGACTGAGGGACATTCTACAACATATCTCACCAGTACTCCCCAAAATTTTCAACATCATTAAAAACAAGGCGTCTGAGAAAATGTCACATTCAAGAGGAAACTAAGGAGATAAGATTACTTAAATGTGATTGTCTTACTGTTTCACATTAAGACTAAATCTAGATTGTAGTTAGAGCTTCCAGAAACTCCTTTTGCTTTACAGGTAAAATGACTTGAAACCACCTCGCCAGGCAAATAATTATTTGCTTAGATAGAAATTCCAAATTAAGCATCTCCACACCTTTGATGCGGTTTTAACTCATACATGTAACAAGCAGGTCATTAGTAAGCAGGTCATTATTCCTGAAGTCACTACAGATAGAAGTCTATAGACTTCTATAGAATTCACTAAGGTAAAGAGGCCATTCTGAAAAAAAAAAAAAAGATTAAATCATACATGTAGTGCATGGTTAACTGTAAGCACACACATGATATTACTAAAAGTCAATTTATCATTGTAATTCTTTAACATGTATTATGTCCCAGAGGATGTGTGCCAGGAGAACCAGGCGAAGTATCTTCAGAATACATTTAAAATATTCTAGAGATGCTTTGCTGACCTATTTAAAACTCTTAAGTGCTTTGTTGTGACAAAGTTAATAGCTGAATCCATTTCACACGTATATTTTAGAACAGACTAACTGATGGTCTGACTACCGTCTGTTAATATTGCTGCCTGCTTACAAACAGCTTCTGGGGAATCCTAAGAATCTTAAAAATAGAAAATGGCATATTTCTATAGAAACTACAAAATGATATTGCCAGAGTTTTGACTTTTGTCCACAGGTAGAAAAATATATACACTGTTGACATGACATAGCAAATAAACACTTCACAGATGACTGAGTGGTTCTATGCTAACTGCTAGGTTATCACAAAACACAATTACTCATCTACTACTGTATTAGGCTTCTCTAAAGGGACAGAACTAACAGGATAGATGTATATACATAAAGGGGAGTTTATTAAGGAGTGTTGACTCACATGATCACAAAATGAGATCCCAGAATAGGCCATTTGCAAGCTGAGGAGCAATGAAGCCAGTCTGAGTCCCAAAACTTGAAAAGTAGGGAAGCCGATAGTGCAGCCTGCAGTCTGTGGTCGAAGGTCCAAGAGTCCCAAAGCTGAAAACTTGGAGTCTGATGTTCAAGGGCGGAAGCATCCAGCACAGGAGGAAGATGTAGGCCCGGGGACTAAGCCAGTGTAGTCTTTTCACGTTCTTCTGCCTGCTTTTAGTCTGGCTGCACTGGCAGCTGATTTAGATTGTGCCCAAACAGGTTAAGGCTGGGTCTGCCTTTCCCAGTTCACTGACTCAGCTGTTAAGCTCCTTTGGCAACAACCTCAAAGACACAGCCAGGAACAATAATTTGCATCCTTCAATCTAACTGAGTTGACACTCAATATGAACCATCACAACGACCAAATGTCAATGTGCTGTTAAAAGTATACTTTTCTCTTAGGTAGGTAACATGTCGGAGATACTGTTCTAGCCACAGTTTCAAGGGCCATGTTTATATTCTGAGAACAGGGAGAGAGACAGAGAGAGATAATGCGTTTTAGAAGAAAGTTGGGATTTCGTAAAAGATAAAGACACTAGAAATTAATTACTTCTTTCTCTTATTTGCAAAAACAAAATTTAGGTGAATATCAGAATATTAGACTTAACTGGGTATCAAAAACACACCATGTTATCTCTATATCATAGTGTATGGTTAAAAAATTTTCAATGAAAGTTTTATCAAAATAATTTTTGATGGCCAAAACAGTTATTTATGTATAAATACATAGTTTTATTTTTTCCTTAATGCAATTTTTGTTTATCAAAAGTACAACATTCATCAGTAGACAACTTGCTGATGCAAGAAGTCTTTTCCTGATGGAAGGTCTTTTCTCAATCGAAGGGTTCGTGGTCCCACGGGCTTCAAGAAATGAAGCCGTGGACCACAGTGGCGAGTGTCACAGCTCGATTAGAGAAACGTGCGGACCCAAAGAGCGTGCAGCGGCATAATTAAAGCAAAAGTGAAAGTAAAGCTTCCAGGCGGTGGAAGGGGACCGGGAAGGGTTGCCATTTTTGGCTTGGGTATCTTATGCTTATATCTCCTTATGACCCCTTCCCTTTTCCTTTTTCTGTCCTGTAGAATTAGCTTATTTTCTATCTGCTTGTGGGTTGGCGGGCCTGGTTGGTTAAAAACATCAGGCTGCAGCTAGAGCTTAAACTTCCTATATGATTGGTTGAAGTGTCCATCCCTTGGCTTGCAGCTGTGACTCATTTTGGCTTAGTGGAAAGTGCCCCTTGATTGGTTGAAGTTTCCATCCCTTGCCTTGCAGCTGTGACTCATTTTGGCTTAGGGGAAAGTGCCCCTTGATTGGTTGAAGTTTCAGTCCCTTACCTTGCAGCTGTGACTCATTTTGGCTTAGTGGAAAGTGCCCCTTGATTGGTTGAAGTTTCCATCCCTTGGCTTGCAGCTGTGACTCATTTTGGCTTAGCGGAAAGTGCCCCTTGATTGGTTGAAGTTTCAATCCCTTACCTTGCAGCTGTGACTCATTTTGGCTTAGTGGAAAGTGCCCCTTGATTGGTTGAAGTTTCCATCCCTTGCCTTGCAGCTGTGACTCATTTTGGCTTAGCGGAAAGTGCCCCTTGATTGGTTGAAGTTTCAATCCCTTACCTTGCAGCTGTGACTCATTTTGGCTTAGTGGAAAGTGCCCCTTGATTGGTTGAAGTTTCCATCCCTTGGCTTGCAGCTGTGACTCATTTTGGCTTAGTGGAAAGTGCCCCTTGATTGGTTGAAGTTTCAATCCCTTACCTTGCAGCTGTGACTCATTTTGGCTTAGCGGAAAGTGCCCCTTGATTGGTTGAAGTTTCAATCCCTTACCTTGCAGCTGTGACTTATTTTGGCTTAGGTGAGAATCCTCTTTGATTAGTTGAAGTTTCAATCTCTTAGCTTGCAACTATGACTCATTTTGGCTTAGGGGAAAGTCCCCTTAGGGAAGTCCCTATTGACCCAGGAAATCCAGCCAACTTAGCCACTTAGTCCCTCATTCCCAAATAAAAACTATCAATTGGTGCATCCACTTGGGAGAAAATAAACAATATTTCTCAGTAGACGTTTGATACACATTGTAACAAGATTGTGTTACTTGTACAATTGCTCAATTGTGTTTATTACCAACACTATTAAGTCTCTGAACTGTGAAATGTTTTCTCTTATTTCAGACAAATGTCCACAGGTTTTCTTAGTCTCATTGCTCCATTTTTCTATGTTACCTGTATATCAAAATCAGTGTCTTAATTCATTTTTGTTCAGCTTATCACTTCAATTCTATGAGCTCGGCTGTTTTTTTATGTTAACTCTTTAAACAATGCTTTGTAAGGCTTCAAACAAGTTGGAAAAAACTGGCTATTACTTTGTAATTAATAAAGAAAATATAATTGCCCTTTTTGATTTAAACTACTTGCATAAGGATCCTCCAGAGGGACAGAACTAATAGGATACGTGTGTATATGAAAGACAGTTTATTAAGGAGAATTGGCTCACACTATTGAGGACTAAACTCTGATTTTTTTTAAATCTTGCACAAATTCCTATTTAAGGGGTCTGGGGAGTTATGTGCTACAAATCATAAATTCTCACCAGAAGGGTTTTATTTAACCCTGTGTGTCATGACTTATTTTCCAACCTGATTCTAGCATAACATTATGAGACAAGGAAGAAAATCAAAATATTTTACACCAAAACCTGTTTCGCAGCCATATCTTGAAATGACCCTGCAAATCTGTTCTTTGTGGGGGATAATTTGCATCTGTAAAGAATCTCTATTAACATACCTAGATCTTTTTCTTCCAGACCCTCCCAATCCTAAAGAGATTAAGATCTGAATAGGAAACATTTGTCATTTATTGTCTCTAAGGGCAGCCACTGTACGACTTCACAAGAACTTTGGACTCCACAGTCTTTATCTTAACCTGAATATTCCCTTTCTATGAATCCCAGGTCTTTAGACAAATGCAACTAATTGTCAACCAGAAAATGTTTAAATTCACCTATAGCCTGGAAGCCCACCCACCACACCCCACCACCCCCCACCTCCCCGCACCCCCCTCCACCACCCCCCCCCCGCTTTGAGTTATACTGCCTTTCTGGACTAAACCAATGGTATTCCTTAAATGTATTTGATTGATGTCTCCTGCCTGTCTAAAATGGGTAAAACTAAGCTGTGCCCCGACCACCTTGGACATATGTTCTCAGGACCTCCTGAGGGCTGTGTCACTGATCATGGTCACTCATATTTGGCTCACAATAAATCTCTTCAAATATTTTACAGAGTTGGACTCTTTTCGTCCACACTATCACAAGGTGAAGTCCCACGATAGGCTGTCTGCAAACTGAGGAAGAGAGAAGGCAGTAATGTCTCAGTCTGAGTCCAAAAGCCTCAAAAGTAGGGAAGCTGACAGTGCACCCTGCAGTCTGTAGCTGAAGGACCAAGAGCTCCCGGCAAAACCACTGGCGTAAGTCCCAGAGTCCAAAGGCTGAAGAACCTGGAGTTTGATGTCCAAGGTCAGGAGGAACAGATGGAACCATCCAGCAAGGGAGAAAGATAAAAGCCAGAATACTCACCAACCCAGCTTATTTCACCATCTTCCGCCTGCTTTGTTCTAGCCACACTGGCAGCCAACTGGATGGTGTCCATCCACATTGAGGGTGGGTCTTTCTCTCCTAGTGTGCTAACTCAAATGCTAATCTCCTCTGGCAACACCCTCACAGAGACCCAGAAACAATACTTTAATCAGCTACCTAGGCATCTTTCAATCCAATCAAGTTGACACCTAATAATAACCATCACACTACTCTACTCAAGTATCTTTTTTTTCCCAAGACATTATTTTCCTCCACCTCTCTGTTGTTGTTGTTTTGAGACAGGGCCTCCCTCTGTCTCTCAGGCTGGAGTGCAGTGGCATGATCATAGCTCACCATGGCCTCAATTTCCTTGGCTCAAGTGACCCTCCTGCCTCAACCTTCCCCAAATATCTGGGACTGCAAGTGCCTGCCACCATGCCTGCCCAGCTTATAGTAAAAAAAAAAAAAAAAAAAAGAGAAAGAAAGAAAGAAAAAAGAAAAGATGGGGTCTCACTATGTTACCAGGGCTCCTCTTCTTATAGATGGGGACAATGAAGCCTATAAATGTCAGATGACATAGCCTGATCAGACCAGGCAGAGCGGAGCCAGGAAGAGTGCTTGATACACCAACTTCGAATTCAGTGCTCCTGCCTCTGTCTTCTCCCAGGGCCAAGGCTTTTTCAGGCTAATGGACATGGGGTGGTCGACATGGGAGAAGGACAGAGAGAAGCCTGGGGAGGATGCTGAGAAGTAATAAAAGGGAGGAGAGAACCTTTGCAAGAAAACTGTCCCTAGCTTAGAGAAGTAAAAACAGAGTGGGTTGGGCAGGTGTTGGATGTGATGGAGTGGAGGTGAGACCAGAAACCCAGGAAGAAGGAACCACAGCTCTGGTCAAACCAGCACTGAGAGAATGAGACAGGAAGAGCATGGTGTTGCCACCACAGCAGGGCTTTGTGAAGCCAGTGAATTTCCTGCTTCACAAGAGTTCAGCAGAGTTTTGTCTTCCGGACAGAGAGAGGTGCAGTAGGAGGTCACAGAGGGTGAGGAAGGTCAGAAGGCAAGTCCCAGGTCTGCCCTGAGCTAGCGCAGGACTGGAGTGGGGAGGGATTTCCCCCTTGAGCCACAACCTTACCTTTTGTGCAATGGGGAGATGATAAGAACCCTGTCCTGCCCACAACATCCAGCTGGTGATCTGGTCTATAAATGAAGATCCTGTGCCAACCACCTAGAGGCAGTTACCATAGTTCCCATTTTACAGGTGAGGAAATTGGGCCTGGTAAGTTGTCATGCCTCAGATCATGCAACTGGCAAGGCCCAGGTGACTCAACCTCAGTTTTCAGTGACCATGTAGGCTGCCTCTCAATGTTGGTTCTTGGGAGGCTGCTTAATAGGGTCCCCTTCCAGGGAAGTAGCAATGCTGGGAGATAACCTCTGAGGCTTCATACAACTTTGAGAGCCCATGAGTGTATTAAAATGAGGAGCAGGGAGACATGAAGGTTAAGTCCAAGTTCCTTGCCCAACCACCAAGACCCTTAGCACTTGGCCTCCCCAGCCTCCCTTCAACATGCTCCTGCTCTGGAGCTCTGGTGCCACACTTCAGGGCACTTCCAAGCTCTGTGACCTTGGGCAAGTGGGCCTCAGCTTCCTCTTCTGTACAATGAGAACAATAAAGTCCTCACTTTATAGGGCTACTGTGAGGATCAGAGAAAGTGCTTGGCAGATGGTGGCTGCTGTTGTCGCTAGGACTTCCAATTAATTACTGGGCTCAGGTTGCTGTCACTTGCCCTTACCTCCTCTGAGATATCTTGCCCAGAGCCCCTATTTCTTGAAGCTTGGATCCTGGAGCCCTTGGGCTCACTCCCTCAGCCCTCAACACAGACTGTTGTTTTCTGCTTGCTTGTTTGCCTTCAAACACCCTGGGCACCAGTTGAACTCAGGAATGTCTAGCCCTGAGCCTAGGCCAGAGTGAGTGTTCTAGAAGCATGGCTAGATTCCGTCATCCAGCAATGTTTGAGAATCCATGCTCTGCTAGGCCTTGCCCATCATGGTGATGTCCACGCTCAGAGTCCTGCTACCCTCAGGCTCAGACTTGAGTGAAGGAGATAGGGTGGCACACAGTGATAACGGCATGTGGTAAGTGCCACTGTGGGGGCTGTGGGGCCGAGAAGAGGACCAGACCCTACCATGCCCAGTGGAGGAGTGGTGGTCCCTTACTTCTGTAGTGCCTGCAGCATCCCAGCAGCTAGCAATGTGACATTCTCCATTTGCCTGCCCCTTCCCATCATGATAAAAGATGGTTGCAACAGTAAATGAAACCCCTATTACCAGAAACTTGCAAGCCAGGCCCTGCTCTGGGAACGTTAGTGCATTTACTCTGCCCCTCAGAGGAGCCAATGTGGGAAAAGAGGTCTTGAGGGGCTGGTCATTGCTGGCACACTCAACCATCTTGTGGTTGCGTAGGATTTGAACTCGGGCCTGCTGGAACTCACCGTCAGCTCACTCTGCCCCATGCCATTGAGCTTCAAAACTCTCTGTCCACACCTCCTCCTGTGCAGCTGATTGTCCCAATGTGCTCAAGTATCTTAGTCTAAATCAAGATATTAAATAGGAGGAAAATTCATATACTTCATTTCAAACACCTACTTTTGAAATGAGTAAAGTGTTACTGAGTTGAAAAAAACTATAACATGTTTACAAAATATTTTGTAATACATTATATATGCACACATATTCATATTATATAGATATACAGATATATGTGTGTGTATACACAATGCAATGCAATGGAATATAATATAATGGTAAGAGGTAATATATTTTTAAAATATTTTATTCTTACTCTCTTACTCAACATACTATTTTCTGCTCTGCATTATTATTCTTCTCTTGTAATTTTATACATTTTTCTCTTCTCTTTAGTTTACCTTTGCTACTCTCTCACATTTTTTTCTTTGCTTCATTATTTTTTGAATTTTCTGAACTTAAACGTTACCTCAACTTTAAATTTTCCAGTGTTTTAAGAAATAGGCTGGGCTTGGTGGCTCATGCCTGTAATCCCAACACTTTGGGAGGCTGAGGTAGGAAGACTGCTTAAAGCCAGGAATTTGAGACCAGCCTGGGCAACAAAGCAAGTGAGACCCTATTTCTACAAAAATTTGAAAGAAAAAATTAAAAAAATACTAGGAGAGTGGTGCACATACTTGTAGTCCCAGCTACTCAGGAGGCTGATGCTGGAGGATCACTTGAGCCCTGGAGTTTGAGGCTGCAGTGAGCTTTGATCTGGCCACTGCACTCCAGTCTGGGTACCAGAGTGACTCTCTTTCAAAAAAAAAAAAGAAAAAAAAGGAAATTAAATTCTAACAGTGTAAGAAAATATTATTTTGGGGAAAGGCATTGTGGCTTACATCATGATCCACCAAGTGGCTCACAAAATACCAGCACTTTGGGAGTCCAAAGTGGGAGGATCACTTGAGGTCAGGACTTGAAGACCAGCCTGGGCTTAAAGTCCACCATGAGAGTCTCACATGGTGAGACTCTCTCTCTTAAAAAAAAATTATCTGTGCATGATGGCCTGTGCCTGTAGTCTCAGCTACTGAGGAGGCTAAAGTGGAAGGCTTACTTGAGCCCAGGAGTTTGAGGCTGCAAAGAACAATGGTGGAGGCACTGTACTCCAACCAGGGTGACAGAGAAAGACCCTGTCAAAAAAAAAAAGAATATATATATATATATATATATACACACATGTGTATATATACATACATATATACGTGTGTGTGTGTGTGTGTGTGTGTATATATATCTATATAATACCTGGCTATCATATCATGCTCTGGTGGCATAAATCATGGATAAATCATGGGTAGTAGACAAATGTACATATATATTTTATTTACATGAAATGTATATGTATATACATATATATGTAATTTGAAGATGTGTGGGATTAAGACTAAGGATAGGAAAGAATAGGACCATCATATAATCATACATATAATTTCACTAGGCAGAAAGAAGAGAAACAGGATAGCTGAGCAAACTGGTAGAATGGCCAACGAAACTGAGAGCACAAATATCCAGTATTATTTTAAAATCACTTACAGTGTTGTAATATAACCAGAAATTCATCTCCGAATTGCTTTTAAATAAATCATGCTATTTATGCAAAAGATGCATGTGTATTTTGAAAGATTTTGTTGGCTTGTATTATAAATCAAGAAAATGGGTTGTTTCCCTTGTTATTTTTTTCCCAGAGATAAAGGAATATTCTGAAAAACAGATCAGGGAAAAAACATCTGGTAGAGGCAGATAGAAGCCTGAAGAATTTGAAGAAATCTTCTTTAGAAAATAAATGGACCTTCTACTGGAGTTTTTCTCCATCTTACCTGAACATTAAGTATCAGGGAGACATAAACATTGGGTCTGTTTAATATTTCTTACATCTGTTTTAGATTTTTCTCAATATGATACATTCTAATATATGTATGTATCATAATATGATAAACTTAATACTGTGACAGATCAAGGCAACTATTCTTTATTTCTCCACAGGTATTAATTTGTGCTTTTCCAGGAAACATTCCGAATTTGAAGACTTCAAACTGATCTTAAGGGGCTTGCTTAAGTGCAAATAAATCTGTGTATTGTGATGACATTAATCCTTTCATTACCATAAAATTCTATTTTAAAGTATATTATTTATTCCTCAATATTAAAGCCTTGTGAATTTATTTATAACCTTTTTTTATTTTAAGTACACCTACCTTCTATTGCAAACTATGCACTTCAACCTCCATATGATTTTCTAGTATAGTGAAAAATTACCGCATTATCATAGATAGAAGAGCATAAAATTACTATGTCCAGGAGTACAAAATTACTGAACCTTATTTTAAAATATGATAAATCTAATAAAAACTTTGAAACCTAAAGTCATATAAATTTTGAAGTAGCAGATATTTATTGAAAACGATAAAATGATAAAGCATTTATTTTACTGACTAACTCATATGAAATAGAATAAGAGTCAGCATTCTGTTACAGAGTAAGAAAAAGTAGTTCTTTTACTGTATTGTGAAATAGAAAACAATAAAACAAATATTTTGTTCTTGTTTCTCCTGGGAACTCTTTGAGTGGGAGGTTTGTGAATTAGAAGATGTTCAGCAGCCCTTAACCTAAACACCTTGAATTGTACTTTTCTCATTCAGAAATATAATACTGAAATAGAATGAACATGAGCTCAAATAAAATGGAGTATTTTATATAAATGACCACCAGTAACAGGATAACATGGTCATTTGTTAACATTGTAGATTTTATCTCAATTACAAAAATAGTCTTCCAAATTTGGACAAAGTGAAAGCCCCCTGTAAATACGTTTATGGTTGGAAAAATTAAAGAATCGGCATTCTGTAATAAATTCTTTATAAAATCTAGAGTTTAGATTTTTTTTAAAGGCTTGGCCTAGAATCCTTTGATATCTGAAAGCACAATTTTAAATCAGAGACAGCACAACTCAATGGGTGAAGGCAGAATAGGAAGCTGCTTATTAAGAAAAAAAAACACTTTATGTCATTAGTCCCTCCTTCTACCTAATATAAATATATTTGATTTTGTGTAACTTTTATAATTAGTAGGAAAATACTTGGGAGGTTTTTGCAATTTTAGAGATAATAAAATATATGTGAAAACCTCACTCTGAGTGAGATTTAGCTGGAGACATAGTTTGCTCTCATAATGTGAGAGTGTAAATTGATCCAAACTCCAAACCATTCAAGCAAAACATATACCTGCCTGTGATGTAGCAGTCATGCTCCTAAATATATACCTAAGAGAAAGGTAAGAGTATTCATAGCAATTCCATTGGTAATTGCCAAAATCTGGAAATAATCAAATTTCAGTCAACACAAGAATGGAAAAACAGATTGTAGTATATTCACACAATAGAATATTACTCAGCAACAAAAAAGAAAAAGCACAGATTCACATGACATAGAAGATGTTACATTTATAATGATAAATAAAGGAATATAGATATAAAAGGGTATATGATGTCTAATTCCACTTATATGAAGTTTAAAAAAGGCAAAAGTAATTGATGATAATAGGAGACAGATTAGTG
Source organism: Pan paniscus (assembly GCF_029289425.2). Lineage (NCBI taxonomy): Eukaryota > Metazoa > Chordata > Mammalia > Primates > Hominidae > Pan > Pan paniscus. The sequence continues at coordinate 94,522,223 of NC_073260.2, read as the reverse complement.
TATACTTCTAAGTGGAATAAAGGTGCACAAGACAGCCTTCTGCAGTTGTTGAGATTATTCTATTTCCTGACCTAGAAGGTGTGTACACATATATGCCACATATATACACACAAACACATACACACACAAACAAAATAAACACATGTATATATGTGGCAGGAAGTGGCAAAATGGCATCAAAACAATTTATAATATTAAGAAATGCTCGACAATGTCATTTTTAAAATCCAGATTCTTTAATGTTTCTAGTCAAATAATTTTTATTAATGCTTTATCCTAAATTTAAAATTAAAATTGCAACTTTATTTGAAATTGTAAGTACACTAACATTTTACCTTGCATTAGTATCTTGTTAAAGAAACAAGCTATTTGGAAAGATTTGCCCTACTGAGTTATATTTGAGAGATGTTTAGCAAGTGAAGATTTTTTTGACAGATGTATCAGCTCAGGGTGGTTTGCTATTAAAAATAAATTTTGATAGTTTATAGTTATAAAATTTCAAAAAATTGAATTCTATAAAATTAAAAGATTTTATTTCTATATTCATTGAATTCATTACACAGCACCTTAACACATACTCGTTTTTCCTTATATTGCCCTCATACTGTTGATAAACATTCTACTTCATTTTTGTCAATCTGTAAGCTAGTATATTTTTTACATTGTCTAAACACATATTTTTATCTCCCTGTGGTTTATGTATCAAGTGTTTTACAAAGAAAAGTATGTTCTGTTTATAAACACATCATGGAAAACAAGTTAAGTGGAGAGAACTTGAAGTTCAGTATACTTGAATAGAAAAGACTGCATATGATCTTGATTTTTGAACCATTGCAATGTTGGGTAAATGCCGTTGGATAGCTCTCAGGAGTATGTTGTCAGAATATACACTAATTGTGGGAGCGTCATTGAAAATTGCTGTCTTAGTCAGTTTGGCCTTCCCTTACAAAATACCACAGACTGTGTGCCTTAAACAGCAGAAATTTCTTTTTTCACAATTTGGGAGACTAGAAGTCTGCAATGAAAGTGTCATCATGGTTGGTTTTTGGTGAGGGCCCTCTTGCTGGCTTGCAGATGGCCCTCTTCTCACTTTTTCCTCACATAGTACAAGGAGTGAGAGAGACTGCAAGCTCTCTGGTGTTTCTTCTTATGAAAGCATTAAGCTCATCATGAAATTTTCATTCATATTCTCATTTTAACTGGTATAATTGCACCATGGTGCACAACTATTGATAAACTGTGATGGGTTTATTAATAGATCAATGATACTACAAATATCAATATAGTTCCTGCTATGCACGTAATTATGTGCAAAGTCCTGAGTAGTGTTTACATTTAAAATCATTCTAATTTTAAAGTAACCTCTATTTTCCATTATAAATGCTAGGGCTTTCAGAAAATATGCTAATATATTTATAAATTTACACATAAAACACAAACACAGAATAAAAATGGAAAGAAACTTCCTTAAAATGTTATTATTTTAACTTGTTTATCTAGAGTTCAGCTTTGTAATTGGAAGTTAGTCACACAATATTAAAATTTCCTTTGTATATTGAACATAGGAAGTTCTGTTTTGTTTTGTTCAAAGCTAGCACAAATGCCTACCCATAGTTATACTGAAGAATTTTTAGGAAAATCTGGCTACTACAACCATTAATAAGATAATCAGAAGTTAAAAATATCATTGAGGAATTGGTACACGGTGAGGTAGCTAAGGTTCATTTGATTTCCACAAAAATCAGCGTTAAAGACGAAAATACCTTCCTAAGATATTAAAATCCAAAGTGAAGTCAGAAAATGGCAGAATAAGAATATTCCATATGCCGGATTGGCCTTCAAATAACCTTTAGATATCTATATTTTAAGATTTTTTTTCCTGCTCTTCTCCAGTTAAGACTTAACCCTATTGCAGAGTAAGCAAAACAGTATGTGTTTCATTCATGAGCTTTCTAGATCATCTTCAAAAATTAGAGTCTAAGGAGTAATCATTGCAAAGTAAGTTTTATAATAAATCCCTTAATTTTTTTTACATTTACCTAATATTTAAGTATGGAACTATCTCCAATGCAATTAAAAGTAAACATTTATCCAAAAGAACTACAATTTGTATTTAATATTGTGTCATAACATCTTTGGGGTAATAGCAGCAGTCTCCCAAATTCACACAGACATATTCACCTTTACTCTTTTGCACATATTGTTACTTCTGTCTGGAACATTCTTACAGCTTTTTCTGCCCAATAACTTCTACTGCTTAAGTTTCTTCAAGAGTGAATTATCCCTTTGAATAATTTTGAATGTGTCTTAGGATAACTGTTTACATAGATAAAAAGATGAATGCCTTTGCCTCAGTATTACTCTGTGAAGCACTTCATGCAACATTTTACCTAAGAACACAGTTTTGTGCTAATTTTTTCCTTTTTCTATTCTACTCTAATTGCTTACTAAGTCAAAAGCATCTGAATTTCTGCCTCAGGCTCCTTTACTAAAGAATCCGACCCTTATAGTTCTAACATTTTTAAAAACAGTAATTCAGCAACTTTTCTTATTCTAGCCTTTGGCCACCTACCCTTAGATGTCAGGACCTTCAGTTGCCAAGTCCTTTTTGTTTTGAGATTTCTGTGATACAGATTAAGGTGGTTCTTTGTTTTCCCCTCTGCAAATTAAATATTTGTATTTTATGGATCTTCTTAGTCAATCTTCTTTCTAGCTTCCACAATGCTACTGTTGTCCATTTTCTCATTTCATTGTTATTTTTTGGGGGGGATAATGCCTTTAAAGATACCTCGCTGTTTTAGTATTAGTTTCAAAAGAAGAAAAAAGTGGATGTGTGTGTTTAGTTTGATATGTTTACTCAATTACTTTTTAAATATAAAAAGAATGTATTTAATTTTTCTGTGTATCTATAATGTGATATAAATTTAAGGTTAATTAGAGAAGGGAATATTGCCACATGAAATTCATGAAATTTGCAGTTAAGTCCAAGTCTTTTATTAATTGTTATAGGGCTGAAATATTTGTTTTTGCCCTGGAATTGGAATAAACATTAAAGTTACTATAAAATTTATATTAACAGGTTTACTTCCTCACACTCATGTATTCTGGCATTTACAGCTACTATTCAGAAGTTTTCTAGCAACCAAATTGTCATTGTTTGTAAGTTCTGTGTATGTGTGTGTGTACATAAATATAGTTTAAGATTTTTATTATTTTGTCTCATTGTGGCAGGTAGAATGGTCCCTCATATTCCCAGCATTTGGTATATACACACCTTCTACCAGTTACTCAGTTAAACACAAATCTAGGTATTGATGTTAAGGGATATTACAAATATAATTAAGGTCACAAAGCCACTGACCTTAAAATACAGAAATTAACTGGGTGTGCCTGAGCTAATTATGAAAGCCCTTTAAATAAGCGTCTGCAAATCAGAAATAGAGAAGTCAAGAAATTTAAAGCACAGAAAGGATCTCATGCACCATTGCTGAATGGAAGATGGAGAGGGACATATGACAAGGAGTGTGAATAACCTTTGGAAGTATATTAGTCAGGGTTCCCTAGAGGGTCAGAACTAATTGGGTAGATGTATATATGAAGATGAGTTTATTAAGGAGTATTGACTCACACAATCACAAAGTCCCACAATAGGCCATCTGCAAGCTGAGGAACAAGGAAACCAGTCCAAGTCCCAAAACACCATACTAGGGAAGCTGACAGTACAGCCTTCAGTCTGTGGACAAAGGCCTGAGGGCCCCTGGCAAACCACTGCTGTAAGTCCAAGAGTCCAAAAGCCGAAGAACTTGGAGTCTGATGTTCGAGAGCAGGAAGCATCCAGCCTGGGAGAAAAATGGAGGCTGGAGGAGTCAGCAAGTTTTCTCTTTCCACTTTCTTCTGCCTGCTTTATTTTAGCTGCACTGGCAACTGATTAGAGATGGTGCCTACCCAGATTGAGGGTGGGTCTTCCTCTCCCACTCCACTGACTCAAATGCCAAATCTCATTTGGCAACACCCTCACAGACACACCCAGGAACAAAACTTTGCATCCATTAATTCAATCAAATTGACACTCAGTATCAACCATCACAAATCCACCCCTTGTCAACTTGAACCCAACACATCTCCTGAAATCATACAAAATCTTCAAATAAAGACAATAACAAGATCATAATTATGCCTAATATAATACAGCTATCCTTCATACAACCAGAAGTGCACCAATCCTTAACCTAAATGCTATTACATAACGTTAACACTTAAATGCTGATATGATGTCAGTAAACCTATGTCACATGATAAAGGAAAAAGAAGAAAATAAAATGAAGATATTTTCTAATAAAAGTGTATACATGCACAAACATGTTTTTAACAAAATAGGGAAGATATACACAAGACAATTACAGTCCTCCTTTCTGCAACTGGTCACACGGTCGTAGCTGGTATTGATACTGCCTTCTTTGACTATCCATTCTGTATTCCCTTTGCCTTCTGCAAGCTCCTAAGCAGGTCATGAATTTTTACCTGGTGGAGTGACCCAAACCTTCATTCCTGAAGGATCTGGGCCAGTTGTAGTCTAACCTGGATTGGGTTGTTGTAGTTTCCCATTGACCTTAATCACAGGGGATGTTAATACTAAGAGATGCCCTAAGGGATCTTCTGTACTTCACACATACTCTTCCTTACCTCCATTGTGAATAATAAACTGATTTCATCTTGATAGTCTGGGTCAATTACCCAGCCAACACTGTAACTCCCTTCTTAGTCTGTTGATTTGAGGTAGGAGAAGCCCAAAGTGTCCAGGTGGCAACCTTAACTTCCAGTTTAATGGAATCGTTGTTGTGTCTCCTGGTGTCAGCGTTCCTCCCTCTGGAAATGAGATCTCTAGGCCAGCAGAATGTAATGTCGGAGGAACAGGAAGCAAAAATTTTGCTAGTGGATCACTAGGGGTGATGGTGAGTGGTGCCATGTCCACTTCGACCTTTTGATTCTGGGACCTGTGAATCCTGGTGATGGGAGAAACAGTACCATACATTGAATACTGATTCATGGCATACACAGCCTTCTGAAGAACTTTGCCCCAGCCCTGCATAGTATTGTCACCTAGTTGGCATTGTAATTGTGACTTCAAAAGTCCATTCCACCGTTCTATCAATCCAGCTGCCTCAGGATGATGGGGAACATGACAAGACCAGTGAATTCCATCAGGATGAGCCCACTGTCACACTTCTTTAGCCATAAAGTGAGTGCCTTGGTCATAGGCAAGTCTATGTGGAATACCATGATGGTGAATAAGGTATTTCAGGAGTCCACAGATGATAGTCTTGGCAGAAGCATTGTGTGCAGGATAGGGAAACCCATATCCACAGTAAGTGTCTATTCCAGTGAGGATGAACCACTGCCCTTTTCCTGATGGAAGAGGTCCAATGTAATCAACCTGCCACCAAGTAGCTGGCTGATCACCCCGAGGAATGGTGCCATATCGAGGGCTCAGTGTTGGTCTCTGCTGCTGGCAAATTGAGTACTCAGTAGTGCCTGTAGCTAGGTCAGTCCTGATGAGTGAAAGTCGTGGCTGAACCCATGTATAATCTCCATCCCTTCCACCATAGCTACTTTGTTCATGGGCCCATTGGGCAATAATCAGGTGGCTGAAGAAAGAGGCTAATTAGTGCCCACACAATGCATCAACCTATCCACTTGATTATTAAAATCATCCTCTGCTGAGGTCACCCTTTGATGAGCATTCACATGGGATACAAATATCTTCACAGTTTTTGACCACTCAGAGAAGTCCGTCCACATACCTCTTCCCCAGATTTCTTTGTCACCAATTTTCCAATGATGCTTCTTCCAAGTCCATGACCATCCAACCAAACCATTGCCTACAGCCCATGAATAGGTATATAATCACACATCTTGTCATTTCTTCTTCTAAGCAAAGTTTAGCAGGAGTGGAGACCACGGGCATTTTTAAGCCATTTCCTCATGTAACTTAATTGTACCTTCAGGACCTGCTAAAGCCCGATCACATATATACCACTTTCATTTGATAATGGAATGCTGTTGTGCATGCCCAACTTTATGGCTAGATGAGTCAGAAAACACGCAGTTTATGATAGGCAGTTCAGGTCGCATGGTGACTTGATGACCCACAGTCAAATGTTCAGTTTCTACCAAAGCCCAGTAACAGGGCAAGAGCCGTCTCTCAAAAAGGAGAATAGTTATCTGCAGAAGATGGCAGAAGATGGCCTTGCTCCAAAACCTAGGGGGCCCCACTGTGATTCACCTATAAGGGCCTGCTAAAGACTCCAAACAACATCCCTATCAGCCGCTGATGCCTCAAGCACAATTGGATCTGCTGGATCATATGGCCCAAGTGGCAGAGGAGCTTGCACAGCAGCCTGGACCTGTTGCAGAGCTTTCTCCTATTCTGGGTCGCATTCAGAACTGGCAGCCTTTCAGGTCACTCAATAAGTGGGGCCAAATAACACAGGTGGCTATGCACAGCTCCTGGCTGATAGCAAGGAAACAGCAATCTTAACCCTACAACCTAGTAACTTAATTCTGCCAATAATAGGAAAGAGTTTGGAAGCAGATTTTTCCCCAGAGCCTCCAGATGAGAACTGCACCTGACCCAACACCTTGATTTCAGGCTTGTGATGTCCTGAGTAGAGAACCCACGCACACTGCTGGACTTCTGACCTAGAGAAATTCACACTTCTCTAGATTATTGATAAATGCTTGTTTATTTAAGCTGCTAAGTTTATGATAATTTTTTACAAGACAATAAAAAACTAATACACTGATATCCTGCAGTTTTTCTATACTGTTTTTATTATAATTTAATTTGTATTTATCTTTCTCATTACTGCTTGCAGACTTTCAATATGAAGGCCTATGTGCCTCTTCCATTAAAGAAACTTATTATCTAGAATCTTCTAAATATTGCTTGTCTATTTATTCCTTCATCTTCTAATCTATTTTTCATTTACTCCTAGTGAATACAAATTTCTTTTAAATGTTCCTTTATATATCTATCTCTTTATATTTTTGTTCTGGGATCTGGATCTATTTTGTAGTATTCTCTTTCCACATGAGTCCAAAGTGAGCATTTCTCTTTAGTTTCTTCTTTTTTTTTTTCTCCTTTAACATGTTCCTTTTCTATATCTGAGAACTCTGTTTATACCTTATTTTTTGCTTTGTTGATGTCATTCATTTCTTTATAACTGAGTTTTTTTTTTTTTAATTGAGACAGAGTCTTGCTCTGTCGCCCAGACTGGAGTGCAGCGGCGCCATCTCGGCTCACTGCAAGCTCTGCCTCCCAGGTTCAGGCCATTCTCCTGCCTCAGCCTCCAGAGTAGCTGGGACTACAGGCGCCCACCACCACGCCCGGCTAATTTTTTTGTATTTTTAGTAGAGACGGGGTTTCACCGTGTTAGCCAGGATGGTCTCGATCTCCTGACCTCGTGATCCACCCGCCTCGGCCTCCGAAAGTGCTGAGATTACAGGCGTGAGCCACCACACCTGGCCCATCACTGAGAATTTTTAAAAATTCTTATCTTAAACCCCTCTTCAAGATTGCCCATTTATTTTTATTTTCTCAGGGGTGAATTACTCCATTGGTTGATTTAGTTTTGTATCTGTTTTGATGTTGTGTTTTCTTGGTTGTTTAGAAATGTTAATATGTAGGATCAGTTTATCTTAAATGGCCGTTTAAGTTTTTTTTTTTCTTCTCTACTGCTTCCTTTGTATATATAAGACTTTTATATTTGCATTTCATGCCAGAAGGAGGACATATGTTAGGAATTTAACATTCTAATTCTGAAGAAAGAGGATAGATCTGTTTCCTAAGACGCTGTATGGCTTGGTCCTGGTCTTGGTGGCTACAGAGCAAATATAAAGGCTGCAGCCTCAGGCACCATCACAGAAATTTACAGTTTCCATTCACAGTGGTTCCATGCTCTGAAAATGACTCCAGTGCTCCACCAAAAAAATACATTTTTTACTGTACCCTGAAAGATCTGAATTTTTTTTTTTAATTACCTCTGCATTTGTATTACTGGAGTTCAAAGGACTGAGACATCAGGCCTCCATGTTTCCAAATTATTTTTGTTCTAATTCTAGTCAAAGGAGTTGTTTGCCCTTTTATGGTGGAATTAGTTCTGAAACCAGCCCAACTGTCCCACAGAACTGATGTTTATGATTTCTTTTAAATAAACATAGAAATTGACCCTCACAGTCGTAAAACATAAGAAAATTACATTTGTTCTATTTGACCTCCTTTCTCAGGAAACCAAGGATTAGGCCTCTGAGATAGTATCAAGGAACTGAAGCTTAACAGATCACAGCTCTAGGATATTGGGACCCGAGAACCCTCACCCATCATGATTGCCTAACCAACCACCAGCTTCCTGTTGACCAACTCTCTTCCTTACCTCTCCCAATTTTCTATTTTTCCACACACGGTTACATTTCTTCCCAACTATATAAACCTCCAACTTTAGTCCATCAGGAAAATGGGTTTGAGACTCATCTTCCATTCTCCTTGGCTGCAGCATCCGAATGAAACCTTCTTCCCCAGCAAGACTTATTGCCTCAGAGACTGGCTTTCTGTGCAGTGAGCAGTAGGATTTACACCGAATCCCTGGCTTTTTGGTAACAGTTACCCATTTTAATATATTTTAAAATCATTTTTGTTGTAGCTTATGTTTGAAATGGGTTTCATATGAACAGATAGTACAATATTTTGGCTAAGAGTCTCTAGTATTACGTCTAGTATAATGTCTTTTTGACTCAAATAATCTCTATATATAATAGAAGAATTGGAAAATCGACAGATTGAAAGAAAGTCTCATTATTTTTTAACAAAGTAATAGACGTTAATTCTCACCATAATGAGTTAGACGTATCCAGTCCATTACAGATTTCCTACTTTGTCTTCTTCCTCTGCATATGTAAGAAAACATGACTCTGGACGGCTACCATTTGGGGAAAAAGTATGATAGAATCTTGGTTTCTCCAGGAAGGAATCATGTTTCAGCAACACAGTGATTATTATAATCACTATAATAATAGATTGTGATGATAACTATAATGCTATTTATTCTATGGTTATCATGTACCAAGAATTAACTATTTCATCTTAATAACTAACCTGTGGAACAGGAATTATTCTGCCCACCTCATGCAAGAGCAGTTGAGAAGAGTTTAAGCAGTTTGCACAAGTTAACAAAGCAAGAATTTAAATCATGTCTGTTTGACTAAAAGAAAAGCTGTGATACTCCTGTTAGTTATTCCACAGTACACCTGCCATATCAAGTTTAAATGTCTTTTCCCTTTTTATTCAGTAGACATTTTATAGACTGAACCAAACCCAACTTCATCTTAAATAGAATAACTACCAACTGCTTTGATATGATGTTGGAAATTGCATGTGTACTTTGTTCTTTTCTCTTGAATAACATTTTAGAGATTTTCATAGTTTTACATATTAAAATTATTTTGTGTATTAGTAATCAGCTGATGTCTTAGTATACTCAACTGACATAATGCCATTCCTTGAATCACAAGAAAAGACAATACTTCATAGAACATTGGAAAATCCTAGAAATTAATAATTTCTTATTTTATGCTAGGTCCTCTGCCAACCACTTACAGATATTATGTCATTTACTCTTCAGCAGCCTCTCAATTAGAGAAAAACTGTGTTTATCACAAGACAGGCGAGGAAGCTGGGGTTTGCTTATGTGTAAAGCACCCAGGTCATACAATTTTATATATTTAGATTATATAATTAGTAAAAGTCACAATTAATAATTGGCTCAATGACTCCCAAGTCCATGATTTTATCACTAAAGTATTTAGTGCAATATTTAGGCAATTCTGAGCAAGAGACATTTACAATTTTTAATTTAAAGTATTCTACATGAAAGATGACATTTGTTCTGGCATCAATAATAAGAAATCCTAGATACATTCTGAAAAATAAAAATGTTTACCCTCACTTCTCTACTTACCCAAATAAGGAATAATTACCAGAAATAATTGATTATAGGACCTGACTGTATCATATAATCAATGTATTAAATTCTTGTGAAATTTTGCTTTGAGTTTTGTGACCATGACTGATACAGTCATCTTCTTGTTTATCATTTAAATATTAACACAATTGATATAACTTAGTAGGTATGTAGAAGCAATAAGGCTATTTTTTTAGTGATTATGATTCTCGAGGTTCTAAGACTATGAGGCATTTGTGTCCCTGAGATTAGAAAATTTCATATCAATGCCATTTTACATTATCTAATATTTGAGGATACATGTTAAATATGTTTATGAAAATATAGTTCATGTTAATTATAGAATTTTGTGAAACTAGATTTCATCCCTTTCTGAAGTTTATGGAAATTAGGTGATCTTAAAATATCCTTCTAGCCCCAACAGAACTATGCCACAATATGTCTTCTTCACTTACTCTACTTCTCAACAATGTGTCTTCTCTTCTAACTGAAAGGGTTGTTATAGACATTTCAATAGTTTTATTTCTTATAGCTCAATCCATTTTCCTGTCTGTAAATACATGGAACTTTAACACACCACAGTTAACTGTAACAAATTTCATTACATATTGTTTCATTCACAGATGGTTAATGGCTTCCAAACCAGGAGATTTATTAACAATTTAGTATTCTACTGAAATAATTGATCATTGTTGCACAGTTCAATAGCTTACCTTTGGAAGATCTCTGTTCTTAATCAATATCAAATAATGGCCTGTGTATAATGGGAGATGTTGAAACAGATAGGATCAGGTGTTTTAGTTTTCTAGGGTTGCCTTAACAAAGTAACATGGACTGGATGACTTAAATATTACAAATTTATTTTCTCATAGTCCTGCCGGCTAGAAGTTCCAGATCAAGGTGTTAGGAAGGTGAGTTTCTTCTGAGAACTCTCTTTCTAGTTTGTAGATGACTGTCTTCTCCATGTCTTCACATGGTCTTTCTTTTGTTTATGTCTATGGCATAATACCAAAGAATAAACAAAAACACAATAAAATCTCTCTTTGACTCTGCTTGCTAACTCATTCTCTTTTATTTATATTTTTGTGCTATGGCTTCTAGAAACCCAAATCCATTGTATATGAGCTTTTTTACCTCCTTTGTACCTCCACACAATGTTTTATGCTCCATTATGCCCCAACAGAACGAGGCTTTCGTTTCCCCATCGAGCTTTTATTTCCCTGTGGCCCATGAGGACCAGCAACACATTCTCTCCCATATTATATATCAGGGTTCAGATTTTCTGCTTGGTGTATTTCTACACTGCCAATTCCAGATTGTTAAGTCCTAGAAGACTATCATCTTCCTTTTCTGATTGTTCTTATAATTGGCCTCCTGGGCCCTCGCTGATGTCCACTATAAGACTCACCTTTACCCTTTCTGTCCAGGCCCCTTCCTTTATCTTCTGCAACTTCAGTGTTCATGTGGATGACAAATCCACTTTTATGTAAAAATATTCTCATTTATCACTTCTTGAACTAATAATAATAATACTCAATTGAATCTACAACTCCTTTTAGCTATTATCCCTTTGCCCTTTTTTCATTAATAAGGACTCTTACTTGTCTTATTCTTGCCCCAGTCTAGTCTGGGGGGCACTCCTTTGTTGGTCTACAATCCAGAGCAAGTTTTAATTGTAAATTTCTCTGGACTGTGATTTTCTTAATAATTTACATATTAGTATATCTGGAACACCTTCCAGCAATAGGAACACATATAATTTCTCCATACTGCTGATCCTTTTGGCAAATGGTATCTGCTTCTGTTTTAAATACCATTCACACAGAACCTTAAATTTTTATTTCCCTAACGTGTTCTCGTGCAGACTCAATGGCTAGCACTTTTCTTGGGCCATTTTAAATGTCGATTTTCATTTAGTCAAGATACACTATTGGAAGACCTCGCTGAGAATTCTATATATAAACCAATCCCACAAATTAGAATCTACAAAAACCTTCTATGTTGAGACAAATTTTAGAATTATACAATATTATAATAGCCTAAATATTTGGGTTTTCTTTTACAATTTACCATTTTCTTTGACGTTCAACATAATATTTTATCTTACCAACAGACTTGAGAAGAAACTATGTGAGGTATTATTTCCCACTTACTGATAAAGACACTGAGCCTCAAAGAGGTTTCAAAATAAATATTAGAGTTTAGATTCTAGACTACCATGCATTCCTAAGCCTCAGAGAGCTCACTAAATTAAATGACATATTGTATAATTACAGATAAAACGTTATCTAATAAGCAGTATCACGAGTTCATAAATACTGTATAGAACATGAGCGGATGGAATCTGCTTGGACCTCAAGCTGTCAGCATGCTACATTTCAATGCATGCAATTGTCAGTGGACAAGTATCAATATACTGACTGGATATACAAAAAAAATTCAAAGCATATGGATGTTATAAAACAGAGTATTATCAAATGCTAATAAATGTTCATTAACATCAATGAAAAGTTTACTGTTGTTTTAAAATTAAGACTCTACAAATATATAGTGAGTATTTCACTTTACTCAAATATTTTGTATTGCATTCAATCTTTAAGTCAAAACTATAAGATATGTGTTGCTATTCAACTGTACAGATGAATAAACTAAACCTTGATAAAGGAAATAACAGCCCTATATCATCTAGATTGCAAATATGAAAATAAAATATGCATATTTTAATTATTTTTCTATATGTCACAAAATGTTAAACAAGCCCATGCTAGTGCCTAGATTCTGCGGGGCCATAGCATAAATACTTTTTAACTTAAAAAGTAGTTCTTTGTATACTTTTTTTTGGACAATACTGTTGAATCTGGTGTTCCACTATGCTAAATTAAAACAAACTAAACTTTTCTATGATACATTTAAAGAATACTTAGTGTGATTATTTTTAAAAATAATTTAATTTTCCTTTTTTTTCTGTGAAGTTAAAACTATTAGAATTTAAACTTTCTATATTACAAATGTGCAGTATGTTGGATTTAAGATAGCCAGACCCTTTTCCTTTAATAGGAGGATAAATCTTAGTTTTCTTTTCCTTTTAAAGAGCTGCCTGTGAGAGTCTTTGGATGGTGCTGGACTAAAGAAGTTCAGTTTTCCTTATCAGACTTGTTAAAACCAGTGTCTTAAACTGCAGAGAAACAATTTTGGTAAACATGGCATTTTAATGCTGCATTCCTTGTTGGCTCAATAGCGGAAAGATTCACAGATTGAAAACAATCAATAGAAAGCAGCAGGCTAGTCGGCAGCTAATGTTCACTCTCTTTACAAGTCCTGATAAAAGCTTACATCAGCGAAGAAAGTCATGGCAACTGCAAAATCAAAAATAAAATGTCAATCTGCTCTTAGAGTATCTGAAGCCACTTAATGGTCTTGTTAAATCTCTCCAGACTCTACATAATTCTGGATTATTGCTTTCAAGTTTAGGGAACTATTTTCCAGCTTACCAACTCACCCGACATTGACTTTTACTGATAGAGCATCTTCTAAACTTGATTCCATTTCATACTATCTTCTGCCACTTTTCAGGAGAATCTGAAATTTTTCTAGTATAAATTGCTAAGGTAAAACATGGCAGAGTGAGTTCAGGTCTGGGAACAAGACTCAGCTCATTTTCAGAAAGAAAATATATTTACACCTGCTATGAATAAAGGATTTTACTGTGAATATTAACAGAATGTTATATAACTATGGTGTTATGTTTGCAAAAACAATTGCAATGATAACAAATTTCAATATTTTGTTATTCTCATTTTTAAAATTTTTGTTTGTGATTCAGTGGTTGTAATCTCCATAAAGACTCATTATATCTGTCAATGAAGAAGGTGTAATTTCTCCCTCTAGCCTGCCACACTGAGAGCTGTGTGACTCTGGAAAAGAAGAAGGCAATAAGCATTGATTATCAGGCATTAACTTCTAGCAGGTACTTACTGTTCTAGACACTAATAATGCCATCTCTTCTAGTTATGTTGAAATATACAATACATTTTAAGGTAATTAATATCCTAACAACCCAGATTTGATCATTCCAGATTGTATACTTGTATCAAAATATCACATGTACTCCATAAAAAGGTACAGTTATTATGTATTCATAAAACTTAAAAAATAAAACTATAATAAAATTAAGAGGGAAAAATGCGATCTTGAGCAATTCTTACAACTTCCAGAAGCTCTAGGCATTAATAATATCCCTAATTTACAGATGATGAAAGTCAGGAGATCTAAGAACCTTAGTCAATTTACCCAGTGGTATAAAGAAAAAACACAGCTCCTCTGGACATTTGTTTGTTCATCTGAATAAGTTAAACTAGGTTGCTGCTAATAATTTCTTTATTTTAAATCACTATCCTGAGTGGGGTGTGGGTGGAGAACTTCACTGATATATTTATGAATCTAGATAAATTACTGAATATATGAACATATAATTTGTGTCATCCGTTACATGGGCATTCATTACATGGGCAAAACATAATATCTATTCGATATTTGAAAACATATCTAACCCTATGACCTTTGCTTTTCTTGCTCTGTTTAGAGTAAAACTTGCAGGAAATATGAAGTTATCTCTTCTAATTTGAAAGCTGTTTATTATTTTTTGAGATAGCTAAGAGGAAATTTTAAGATAGAAAATTTAATTACTGAATGATCCAATTTCTGTCAGATGAAATGATAGTTATAATTATACAATAGAAATATTTTATTTTTATCTCATTTTTATTAAAATATACTTACCAAGTGAAGATAAAGTGAATGTGATAAAGACTCAATAAAACTCATTTCAATCTATAATACAGATATAATCCATGTTATCATTTCAATGGCTTCCATTTGTTTTTGGATGCATGCATGTTATATGCCTATTATCTATCCACGTAGTTACTGCATGTACAATTTTGTATGCTATTTTGTTGACTTAATATGAAATTATGATAATTTTCTGAAAGAAGATGAATATATAAAAATAAAATATGCATATTTTAATTTTAATTATTCTTCTCTACGCCACAAAATAATGAACAATCCCATGCTAATTCATACAATGACATATTAATGAAAATATAATTTTGAAAAACTACTATTTTATAATATAAAAGCATAGTATTTCATTTCGCATCCCCAAGTTTACACTATTGTGTTAACTTAATGTTTCTGCTACCATAAGTTATTCCTAACATCATTGCAAATAAAATATCCCTATGGAAACTGCTTTGCAAGCAAAGACTGATCAGCCATTCGCTAAAAAATAACCTCTCCCTCAACTAGGAAAAAGCATAGACTCAAAATTTTGTCTCTGATACATGGTAGCATATAAGAGTGAGTTTATTTCTGTTCTCTTAGTCTATATGTTTGTTATTATGCCAGTACCATACTGTTTTGATTATTGTTGCTTTATAAATATACTTTGAAATCAGAAAATGTGATAACTCCAGCTTTGTTCTTCTTGCTCAGCAGTGCTTTGACCATTCAATGTCTTTGTGGTTTCATATAAATTTTAGGATTGTTTTTTCAATTATTTTAAAAAAAATGGCAAAATAGAAAATTTAACAATATTATCATTCCAATATTGGAACACAAGATTGCTTTCTATTTATGTGTGTCTCCTTTATTTCTTTCATCAGTTTTTAATAATTTTTAGCATATAAGTCTTTCACATTTGTAGTTATATTTATTCACTAGTATTTTATTGTTTTTGATGCTATTTTAATGGAACTTTCCCATTGAAATTCTTAATTTTTAAAAATTTCCTTCTTGGATTGGTCTAAAAAAGTACATCTGATTTTTGTGTGTTGACTTTTTTATCCTGTAACTTTGCAAAATTTGTTTATTAATTCTGGCAGTTTTGATAGAGTTTACATTTTTTCATAGATAAGTTTATGTACTCTGCAAACTGAGATAATCTAACTTTTTCCTTTCTGATGTGAATGTTTTAAAAATTATTTTTCTGACGTAATTGTTTGGTCTAGGACTTCCAGTAATATGTTGAGTAGAAATGGTGAGAGTGAACTTAAATGGAAGACCTGAAACTTTGGAACTCCTAGAATAAAACACAGGGGACAAGCCTTCTGACATTAGGCTATGGAGATGATTTCTTAGATATGACACCAAAAGTACAAGTAGTAAAAGCAAAAATAGACAAGTGCAATAACATCACATTAAAAATCCTTCTGCACAAAAAAGAAAACAACAAAATGAAAAGGCAATCTAGAGAATGGGAGAAAATATTTCAAATTATATATTTGATAAAGGGTTAATATCCAAAATATGTAAGTAACTCACACAAATAAAAAAACAAAAGAAATAATAACCTGATTAAAAATGAGCAAAATAACTGAAGAGACATTTCTCAAAAGAAAACATACAATACAGCCAATTGGACATGTGAAAAGGTGCTCAGGCCAGGCACGGTGGCTAACGCCTGTAATCCCAGCACTTTGGGAGGCCGAGGCGGGTGGATCATTTGAGGTCGGGAGTTGGAGACCAGCCTGACCAACATGGTGAAACACCATCTCTACTAAAATCACAAAAATTAGCTGGGCATAGTGGCGGGCACCTGTAATCCCAGCTACTCGGGAGGCTGAGGCATGAGAATCGCTTGAACCCGGGAGGCAGAGGTTGCAGTGAGCCCTCGGCCATTGCACTCCAGCATGGGCAATGGAATGAGACTCTGTCTCAAACAAAAAAAAAAAAAAAAAGAAAAAAGAAAAGTTGTTCAATATCACTAATTTTTAGGGAAATGGAATTCAAAACCAAGATGAGATATCGTCTCTCCCCTGTTAATATGAATAATACGAAAAAACAAATTATAACAATTGTTGGTGAGGATAGAGTAAAGGAAATCTTTTTGTGGGAATGTAATTGGTATAGTTACTATGGAAAACAGTATGGAGGTTCCTCAAAACATTAAAAATAGAACTACCACATAATCCAGCAATCCCACTAATGGGTATATATCCAAAGAAATTAAAATCGGGATCTTGAATAGATGTTTAAACATCCATATTTACTGCCACATTATTCACAACAGCCCAAACAGGGAAGCTACCAAATGTCCACTGAAGGATAAATGCATAAACGAAATGTGGTATATACATGAAATGCAATATTGTTCAGCTTCAGAAAGAAGGAAATTCTATCATTTGATAATATGGATGAACCTGAAGAACATTATACTAAGTGAACTCAGCCAGACCCAGGAAATACAAATATTACATGATATCACACATATTAGGAATATCAAATAGTCAAATTCCTAAAAGCGGAGAGTGGAATATTTGTTGCCAGAAGCTGGGGGGAGCAGAAAATGAGAGTTATTAGTCAAAGGATACAAAGTTTGAATTATAGAAGATGAATATGTCCTAGGAATGTACTGTACAGTGTCATGCCTGTAGTTAATGCCATAGCAATATAGATGTAAATTAATATAGATATTATAGAATAATAGTATATTGTATACCTGAAATTTTGCTGAGGATGTATTTCATGTTAAGTGTTCTTCTCATAAAGTAAAAATACCAATAAATAGAGTGCGAAGACATTTTTGAGGTAAATATGTTTATGGCATATGTTTTGGTGATGGTTTCATGGGAATATACTTATTTCCAAATTCGTCAAGTTGCATACATTAAATATGTATATCTACAGGACAGTGGCAAACATATTAGATAGGGTTCCTTTATTCACTACACCACTGTTAGAGGTTCTCCTATTGTTAACCTTTTTTGTGAATATGATTCACTTGTCACCATTAAATAAGTAATACATTATTATTAATAAACAATATATTATTAAATTATTATTAACTTAAAAGTTACTGTTGCTCTGCATGCTGACCAGTAATATAATGTTAGTTTGTTTAGATTTTAACAATGTGTGGCAGTATCTTTTTTTCACTAAAGTTTTTACCTATTTTCTTATTATTTTTGCATGTCTGGTGTACATTTGTCAATTTCATTAGTTTGAGCTTTTCAGAGTCACTTTAGTTTAGACGTTCTTCGAATACAGAATACATTGCAGCCATGATTCATGAAACAAACAAAATCTTTTTTTTCTTTTAATAGGCAAGTTAAGCTCATTAATATGACTGACATACCGTTGACCCTTGAACAACACAGACTTGAACTGTGTATGTTCAATTATATGCAGGTTTTCTTCTACCTCTGCCACCACTGAAACAGCAACAGCAAGACCAACTCCTCCTTTTCCTCCTCCTAAGCCTACTCAACATAAAGACAGTGAGGATGAAGATCTTTATAATGACCCACTTCCACTTGATGAAGAGTAAATATATTTTCTTTCTTATGATATTAAGTTTTTTCTCAAACTTGTTTTATTATGAGTACAGTATAAAATACATACACCATACAAAGTATGTGTTAATTCATAGACACATGTGTACTTGAAGATGGACGGTGGGAGGAGGGAGGGGATTGAAAAACTGTCTGTTGGGTACTATGCTTATTACCTGGTGATGAAATAATCTGTACCCCAAACCCCCATGACATGCAATTTACCTGTATAACAAACCTGCACAAGAACCAATTACCCTTGAACCTAAAATGAACTTTACAAAACAAACCAATAAACAAACAACATAACAAAGTGTGTGTTAATATATTGTTTGTTATCAGAAAGGCTTCCAGTCAAGAGTAACTCTTAGTAGGTGAGTTTTGGGAAGTGGGGACAAAAGTTACACACAGATTTTTCACTGTGTGAGTGGTTGTTGCCTCTACCTCCCATGTTGTTCAAGGATCAACTGTAATTAACTTAGCTATGTTACTTAATAATATTTTATATTATTATATTATTATTTTCATTGGCCATGTTATTGGCTCTATGATGTTGTGTGACTATTGTATTTTTAAAAAATTATTGTATTTAGAAAGGTTTTAATATTTGTTTTAATGCCTATTTATATGTATAAATGTCATTAGACATCTATATTCTTATGTAACTTCTTATCTGCTGGTTTGCCAAGTTTAATTGTGTACTTTACTTCCCATACATTTGCTATGCAATAACGTGCTTTCACAATTGTCTTTTTTACTTTCCCTTCTTCTCCCATTGTTTACATGCATTATTTCTAGTTTTGAATAGCATAACGTTGATACATTGTTCTTCCAATTTTATTCTCATTTTATTTTTAACCTTAGATCTATCTTGATATATATTTAAATGTTCACATCAGTCCTCTCATTGAAGTTTGTCTAGTCATTTTTGGTTGAATGATGCGTAACCTCTAATAGTTCCTGTGGAAGGGTATATAGAATACTGTATGTTCATGCATGTCTAAAAATGTTCTATAGTATGATAATTAAAGGAGATTTGGGATAAAAAAAGACTCTTAACTCATATTTTAAATCTTTTATTTATGTTTTTTTGAAATATTGATCCATTGTGGTCTTGTTTTACGTGATGATTTGAAATGTCTGATGCCATTCTGATTCTTTTGCCTTAGTAAATTATCCTCATTGCCATCCCAACCCCTGAGAAAAATTATCGAGAACACGAAGAAAAAGAAAAATAGGATACTTTTCTTTATAATTGTATTCAAATACTTGTACTAGGCTGTGCCTCAGAGTTGATTGAATTTAATTTGCCTGTCTATCTGATGGGTCCTTTTAAGATGTAGGCTTAGGTTTTCTTTTTTTTTGAAAAGTGTTCTTGGGTACTTTTTTACATTCTAGTGATATCCATTGTTTTGTTTTTCTTCTTCAGAGACCCCAGTTATATGAAAATTATTTCTTCTTTGTTCATTTTCCATTATCAAGATGTTCTGTTTTACACTTAATGCTTCATTCTTTATCTCACTTTAAATTTCTACCTGCTTTCTTGCAGATTAAATATTTCTTTTTTATGTTTCTTATTTTTCTCAACTACTCTTTATATCTTCATTTTTTTATTGATTTATTTTCTATTTATTAATTCAAATTTCAGGGTAGTTTGCAAATCCCCAAAATGCTTAGGGTATAATTTTATGATTTTCTTTTACTTGATGTTTGGGGGAATGGGAAAGACTCTCATTGGTTGATGGGTCTTTAAATGATTTTCTGATAACTTTTAAAAGACATATTGAGTTAAAAATTAATATTGTAATTTCTTGGTAGTTTACAATATTTTTAGTTCAAGGACACCCTCTTCTTACATTGTTGCAAAGTCTAAACTCTTGGACTAGATTGTGGGTTATGTTTTGTTTTTTTTTCAAGTGGGGAGAGGGGTTATGTGTCAGCATTTTTCCTTTCTTGTTTGTCTTGTAGAACACCTAAAGTGTCCTTTTTGCTTCTCTTCCCCATTAACCATCAAATTGCCAGAGGAGGCCTCCCTTGTCTTTTTTTTTTTTTCCTCCGCCTCAAACTTCAAATCACATTTACATGGAAGCTCTTTTCATACAGTCCAGGCTCTTACATAGCCATATGCATTTTTAATATTTTTAATCTCACAGTGGACCTAGTGATTCTATGATCTGTCATTAGCTCCCCATTTCTCTCTTCCTTGCTTTATTTTTTTAAGTACTTTTGTTCACAATGAATACCTGTGGTTGGGTGGATATACCAGGATCTGGTGCTATTTCCTTTATTTACTTTCAGTTACTTCTATATTTGGGCATTCTATGACCTTAGGTTATGCTGAGTTAGTATGTATTTGTTCTTTTTATTATTCTGTATTTTTGTAGAAAATACTGAGAGTTATGAGGAAGGACTGGATAAACCCTCTTAAGAAATATATCTGCAAAGTCTGTCTCTGTGTATCCTTTTACTATACATCTCTATCTTTTTCTGTTTTCATACTTTAGTGGGGTTTGTTTTGGTTTTGCTCATACAATCAGTTCTCACATTTGGCTTTTACCTTACTGAGTATTTGAAATATTT
The DNA here is from genome assembly GCF_029289425.2 of Pan paniscus. NCBI lineage: Eukaryota > Metazoa > Chordata > Mammalia > Primates > Hominidae > Pan > Pan paniscus. The sequence goes on along the minus strand of NC_073260.2, from coordinate 94,501,294 downwards.
TTACTGCCTCCAGTATAATTTTGTGCTCAGTAGTATTCTGTTTTTAGACAAATTATCTGGATATTTATCATACTGTTTCCAGTTCCATAACCCTAGTATATTCTCCATTCAGTTGAAAGTTTAAATAATTCCAAATAAAAAATTTTTTTCTTTTTTTTTTAATATGTACATTTCTGAGAAGAGAATAAAATTTTTCTTATTTTTTGGTATTGTTACCTCTTATTTACTTGCAGTATCTTTGATAGGTTTGCTGATTTTTATCTTTTTATTTTAGAGACATTTCCTTGATTGTGATTTTCTGTTTATTATATCTGACTACTCTGGGGCAAAAGATTGCTATTCTTTCGTTACATATTTTATAACTTTATGTAACGAGGGAAAATCTAAGATGACACTTTTGCAGAGAAAATTATGTTCTAAATTTAGTTCTGGTATTCAACTGCAATGACTGAGTCTTTTCCTCAGGTTACAATCATTGAATTAGGAAGGGAGATATTTTGCAATATTACTTAAGTAAAAGCCATCCTTCAATAATTACCTTAGTTCAGTGGGTTTTATCTCCTAATTTTTTTTTTCTTTTTTGAGACAGGTTCTTACTCTGTCATCAGGCTAAAGTGGAATGGCATGGTCACAGTTCACTGCAGCCTCTACCTCCCAGGCTCAAGTGATCCTCCAACCTCAGCCTCCCAAGTAGCTGGGACCACAGGTACACACCACTATGCCAGGTTAAATTTTTATTTTTTATTTTTGTGGAGATGATGTCCCACTATATTACCCAGACTAGTCTTGAATTCCTGACTTTAAGTGATCCTCCTGCCTCAGCCTCCCAAAATGCTGGAATTATAGGCATGAGCCACCATGCCCAGGCTGTCCAAATATTCTTGATTCTACATAACTAGGCATCATTTCTCATGTTCAGAGACACTTCTAAGCATAATTCATCCTTAGAAAGATCCGGAACCATTGGAACCAGAAACCTTTCTTCCTTGTAATAAAATTTCCCTATGTAACAGGAAGTAAGATATTTTGAAACTTTAAAATAACAGAAATTATTTTAACACTCTCTTTTAAAAACAATAAAAATTTCTCTACAAGTAATTTTTAAATAAAAGGAATATTTGCCTTAAGGTAATTTTCTTTTAATATTTATATCGTGTAATAAGCAACAACTTCTCTGCTACAGAAGAAAAAACACATACATTTGACTTGTAGGTGCCACCCCTTGACCAGTGAGCTGAATTATGCAATCTTAGTTTTGCCATGTATTCAAACAATAATATATTTTACGATTTTTAATAGTTTGAAAATTGTGATTATTTTCATCTGTGAAAAAAATGAAACAGAAATTTTTAAAATAATTCAAACAAATATTGGATTATCACTGCCCAGTGCTCTGTGATCATCCCTCAAAAATTATGGCATAAAGAGAATTACATTGTCAATGCATTCTTACTAAATGAGCATGAATTATGATAATGAGAAGATTGGAATAATATGAATCTCTCATTTAATTTTCTATTTTTCTACATTTAAAATGTAAATTATAAAACCCAGTAGAGACACTTTCATAATACTATATATATACATTGGAAGCTTTCAAATACAAGTGTTAATATAGGGTAGACAGCCCTACTCTCATTTCCTATCTTTAATTTTCTAATTTAGTGACGCCCATGCATCCTGAAGAAAGCTGTTCAAGATGCCACAACTCCACTGGTAAAACAAAAAGATATCTATACATAGGCTTTCCATTACCTCTTTTACATTTTAGCATCTGGCATAGGCAGATGTTTGCTGTTTCTTTCTTTTTTTTCTGGCATTTTATTGAAAGGAACAATAAAAAGGCTGTAGCTCAATCAAAAACCTGTGTTTTCTTTCATTTGCTTAACTGCATGCCGAGATAGAGAGTTGAAATCTTAAATTTACAACTAAAAATCAAAATACCAGACGGTTTTATAATTGGATATTTCTTTTCCCCTAGAGCAAACCAGACTTTCTAAAAGATGAAGATACAAGCTAAAAATATCTATGGATGTAATATCCAATCCCTGTACGTACTTGAAAGCAGGTAACTTGAAAGAAAAAAAAAGAAGGGAAAAATACCCATTTGTTTAATTATTGAAAACTGTAGACTTAGCAAACTTACACCTGTGTGAGTCATTGTGTATTGGTTTATGGTCAGCCATTTTGAGTATTTTATTTAATATAATAAATCATAATTTTTGAAAAAAGTATATATTTAAGTAAATCTTAAGGCATTTTAGGTTTCATTTGAGGTAATAATGGTAATACAATTAGAAATTTTAGTTAGGATATTTTACCAAGAACACAAGATAGTAAAACAAAATCGAAGAAAAATATTATATTAAATTAAAGATAATCGGGGGGAGGAGCCAAGATGGCCGAATAGGAACGGCTCTGGTCTACAGCTCCCAGTGTGAGTGACGCAGAAGACGGGTGATTTCTGCATTTCCACCTGAGGTACCAGTTTCATCTCACTAGGGAGTGCCAGACAGTGGGTGCAGGTCAGTGGGTGCGTGCACCATGCACCAGCAGAAGCAGGGTGAGGCATTGCCTCACTCAGGAAGTGCAGGGGGTCAGGGAGTTCCCTTTCCGAGTCAAAGAAAGGGTGACAGACGGCACCTGGAAAACCAGGTTACTCCCACCCAAACACTGCGCTTTTCCAACGGGCTTAAAAAACGGCGCACCAGGAGACTATATCCCGCACCTGGCTCGGAGGGTCCTAGGCCCAAGGATTCTCGCTGATTGCTAGCACAGCAGTCTGAGATCAAACTGCAAGGTGGCAGCGAGGCTGGGGGAGGGGCGCTCACCATTGCCCAGGCTTGCTTAGGTAAACAAAGCAGCCCGGAAGCTCGAACTGGGTGGAGCCCACCACAGCTCAAGGAGGCCTGCCTGCCTCTGTAGGCTCCACCTCTGGGGGCAGGGTACCGACACACAAAAAGACAGCAGTAACCTCTGCAGACTTAAATGTCCCTGTCTGACAGCTTTGAAGAGAGCAGTGGTTCTCCCAGCACACAGCTGGAGATCTGAGAACGGGCAGACTGCCTCCTCAAGTGGGTCCCTGACCCCTGACCCCTGAGCAGCCTAACTGGGAGGCACCCCCCAGCAGGGGCAGACTGACACCTCACACGGCTGGGTACTCCAACAGACCTGCAGCTGAGGGTCCTGTCTGTTAGAAGGAAAACTAACAAACGGAAAGAACATCCACACCAAAAACCCATCTGTACATCACCATCATCAAAGACCAAAAGAAGATAAAACCACAAAGATGGGGAAAAAACAGAGCAGAAAAACTGGAAACTCTAAAAAGTAGAGCACCTCTCCTCCTCCAAAGGAACGCAGTTCCTCACCAGCAGCGGAACAAAGCTGGATGGAGAATGACTTTCATGAGCTGAGAGAAGAAGGCTTCAGATGATCAAATTACTCGGAGCTACGGGAGGACATTCAAACCAAAGGCAAAGAAGTTGAAAACTTTGAAGAAAAATTAGAAGAATGAATAACTAGAATAACCAATACAGAGAAGTGCTTAAAGGAGCTGATGCAGCTGAAAACCAAGGCTCGAGAACTACATGAAGAATGCAGAAGCCTCAGGAGCCGATGCGATCAACTGGAAGAAAGGGTATCAGTGATGGAAGATGAAATGAATGAAATGAAGTGAGAAGGGAAGTTAAGAGAAAAAAGAATACAAAGAAATGAGCAAAGCCTCCAAGAAATATGGGACTATGTGAAAAGACCAAATCTACGTCTGATTGGTGTACCTGAAAGTGACGGGGAGAATGGAACCAAGTTGGAAAACACTCTGCAGGATATTGCCCAGGAGAACTTCCCCAATCTAGCAAGGCAGGCCAACATTCAGATTCAGGAAACACAGAGAACGCCACAAAGATAATCCTCGAGAAGAGCAACTCCAAGACACATAATTGTCAGATTCACCAAAGTTGAAATGAAGGAAAAAATGTTAAGGGCAGCCAGAGAGAAAGGTCAGGTTACCCTCAAAGGGAAGCCCATCAGACTAACAGCTGATCTCTCGGCAGAAACTCTACAAGCCAGAAGAGAGTGGGGGCCAATATTCAACATTGTTAAAGAAAAGAATTTTCAACCCAGAATTTCATATCCAGCCAAACTAAGCTTCATAAGTGAAGGAGAAATAAAATCCTTTACAGACAAGCAAATGCTGAGAGATTTTGTCACCACCAGGCCTGCCCTGAAAGAGCTCCTGAAGGAAGCGCTAAACATGGAAAGGAACAACCGGTACCAGCCCCTGCAAAATCATGCCAAAATGTAAAGACTATCGAGATTAGGAAGAAACTGCATCAACTAACGAGCAAAATAACCAGCTAACATCAAAATGACAGGATCAAATTCACACACAACAATATTAACTTTAAATGTAAATGGACTAAATGCTCCAATTAAAAGACACAGACTGGAAAATTGGATAAAGACTCAAGACCCATCAGTGTGCTGTATTCAGGAAACCCATCTCACGTGCAGAGACACACATAGGCTCAAAATAAAAGGATGGAGGAAGATCTACCAAGCAAATGGAAAACAAAAAAAAGCAGGGGTTGCAATCCTAGTCTCTGATAAAACAGACTTTCAACCAACAAAGATCAAAAGAGACAAAGAAGGCCATTACATAATGGTAAAGGCATCAATTCAACAAGAAGACGTAACTATCCTAAATATATATGCACCCAATACAGAAGCACCCAGATTCATAAAGCAAGTCCTGAGTGACCTACAAAGAGACTTAGACTCCCACACATTAATAATGGGAGACTTTAACACCCCACTGTCAACATTAGACAGATCAACGAGACAGAAAGTCAACAAGGATACCCAGGAAGTGAACTCAGCTCTGCACCAAGCAGACCTAATAGACATCTACAGAACTCTCCACCCCAAATCAATAGAATATACATTTTTTTCAGCACCACACCACACCTATTCCAAAATTGACCACATAGTTGGAAGTAAAGCTCTCCTCAGCAAATGTAAAAGAACAGAAATTATAAGAAACTATCTCTCAGACCACAGTGCAATCAAACTAGAACTCAGGATTAAGAAACTCACTCAAAACCGCTCAACTACATGGAAACTGAACAACTTGCTCCTGAATGACTACTGGGTACATAACGAAATGAAGGCAGAAATAAAGATGTTCTTTGAAACCAACGAGAACAAAGACACAACATACCTGAATCTCTGGGACACATTCAAAGCAGTGTGTAGAGGGAAATTTATAGCACTAAAGGCCCACAAGAGAAAGCAGGAAAGATCCAAAACTGACACCCTAACATCACAATTAAAAGAACTAGAAAAGCAAGAGCAAACACATTCAAAAGCTAGCAGAAGGCAAGAAATAACTAAAATCAGAGCAGAACTGAAGGAAATAGAGACACAAAAAACCCTTCAAAAAATTAATGAATCCAGGAGCTGGTTTTTTTGAAAGGATCAACAAAATTGACAAACCACTAGCAAGACTAATAAAGAAAAAAAGAGAGAAGAATCAAATAGATGCAATAAAAAATGATAAAGGGGATATCACCACCAATCCCACAGAAATACAAACTACCATCAGAGAATACTACAAACACCTCTACGCAAATAAACTAGAAAATCTAGAAGAAATGGATAAATTCCTGGACACATACACTCTCCCAAGACTAATCAAGGAAGAAGTTGAATCTCTGAATAGACCTATAACAGGATCTGAAATTGTGGCAATAATCAATAGCTTACCAACCAAAAAGAGTCCAGGACCAGATGGATTCACAGCCGAATTCTACCAGAGGTACAAGGAGGAACTGGTACCATTCCTTCTGAAACTATTCCAATCAATAGAAAGAGAGGGAATCCTCCCTAACTCATTTCATGAGGCCAGCATCATCCTGATACCAAAGCCGGGCAGAGACACAACCAAAAAAGAGAATTTTAGACCAATATCCTTGATAAACATTGATTCAAAAATCCTCAATAAAATACTGGCAAACCAAATCCAGCAGCACATCGAAAAGCTTGTCCACTATGATCAAGTGGGCTTCATCCCTGGGATGCAAGGCTGGTTCAATATATGCAAATCAATAAATGTAATCCAGCATATAAACAGAACCAAAGACAATAACCACATGATTGTCTCAATAGATGCAGAAAAGGCCTTTGACAAAATTCAACAATGCTTCATGCTAAAAACTCTCAATAAATTAGGTATTAATGGGACGTATCTCAAAATAATAAGAGCTATCTATGACAAACCCACAGCCAATATCATACTGAATGGGCAAAAACTGGAAGCATTCCCTTTGAAAACTGGCACAAGACAGGGATGCCCTCTCTCACCACTCCTATTCAACATAGTGTTGGAAGTTCTGGCCAGGGCAATTAGGCAGGAGAAGGAAATAAAGGGTATTCAATTAGGAAAAGCGGAAGTCCAATTGTCCCTGTTTGCAGACGACATGATTGTATATCTAGAAAACCCCATTGTCTCAGCCCAAAATCTCCTTAAGCTGATAAGCAACTTCAGCAAAGTCTCAGGATACAAAATCAATGTACAAAAATCACAAGCATTCTTATACACCAACAACAGACAAAACAGAGCACCAAATCATGAGTGAAATCCCATTCACAATTGCTTCAAAGAGAATAAAATACCTAGGAATCCAACTTACAAGGGATGTGAAGGACCTCTTCAAGGAGAACTACAAACCACTGCTCAAGGAAATAAAAGAGGATACAAACAAATGCAAGAACATTCCATGCTCATGGGTAGGAAGAATCAATATCGTGAAAATGGCCATACTGCCCAAGGTAATTTACAGATTCAATGCCATCCCCATCAAGCTACCAATGCCTTTCTTCACAGAATTGGAAAAAACTACTTTAAAGATCATATGGAACCAAAAAAGAGCCTGCATCGCCAAGTCAATCCTAAGCCAAAAGAATGAAGCTGGAGGCATCACACTACCTGACTTCAAACTATACTACAAGGCTACAGTAACCAAAACAGCATGGTACTGGTACCAAAACAGAGATATAGATCAATGGAACAGAACAGAGCCCTCAGAAATAACGCCGCATATCTACAACTATCTGATCTTTGAAAAACCTGAGAAAAACAAGCATTGGGGAAAGGATTCCCTATTTAATAAATAGTGCTGGGAAAACTGGCTAGCCATATGTAGAAAGCTGAAACTGGATCCCTTCCTTACGCCTTATACAAAAATCAATTCAAGATGGATTAAAGACTTAAACATTAGACCTAAAACCATAAAAACCCTAGAAGAAAACCTAGACATTACCATTCAGGACGGAGGCATGGGCAAGGACTTCATGTCTAAAACACCAAAAGCAATGGTAATAAAAGCCAAAATTGACAAATGGGATCTAATTAAACTAAAGAGCTTCTGCACAGCAAAAGAAACTACCATCAGAGTGAACAGGCAACCTACAAAATGGGAGAAAATTTTCGCAACCTACTCATCTGACAAAGGGCTAATATCCACAATCTACAATGAACTCAAACAAATTTACAAGAAAAAAACAAACAACCCCATCAAAAAGTGGGCAAAGGACATGAACAGACACTTCTCAAAAGAAGACATTTATGCAGCCAAAAAACACATGAAAAAATGCTCACCATCACTGGCTATCAGAGAAATGCAAATCAAAACCACAATGAGATACCATCTCACACCAGTTAGAATGGCAATCATTAAAAAGTCAGGAAACAACAGGTGCTGGAGAGGATGTGGAGAAATAGGAACACTTTTACACTGTTGGTGGGACTGTAAACTAGTTCAACCATTGTGGAAGTCAGTGTGGTGATTCCTCAGGGACCTAGAACTAGAAATACCATTTGACCCAGCCATCCCATTACTGCGTATATACCCAAAGGACTGTAAATCATGCTGCTATAAAGACACATGCACATGTATGTTTATGGCGGCATTATTCACAATAGCAAAGACTTGGAACCAACCCAAATGTCCAACAATGGTAGACTGGATTAAGAAAATGTGGCACATATACACCATGGAATACTATGCAGCCATAAAAAATGATGAGTTCATGTCCTTTGTAGGGACATGGATGAAATTGGAAATCATCATTCTCAGTAAACTATCGCAAGGACAAAAAACCAAACACTGCATATTCTTACTCATAGGTGGGAATTGAACAATGAGAACACATGGATACAGGAAGGGGAACATCACATTCTGGGGACTGTTGTGGGGTGGGGGGGAGGGGGGAGGGATAGCATTAGGAGATATACCTAATGCTAGATGACGAGTTAGTGGGTGCAGCGCACCAGCATGGCACATGTATACATATGTAACTAACTTGCACATTGTGCACATGTACCCTAAAACTTAAAGTATAATATAAAATAAATAAATAAATAAATTAATTAAAGATAATCATCATCTTTGCCACATACAAGGTCCAGTAAAATAATAATTAACCATAATTAGGAATGTTATATTTAAGGTTTCAAATTTGCCTTTCGTGGTGTGCCGAATAATGCCTACCCCCCATAACCAGATTCGAATCTATAGAACATGTGCATATTACTTTGTACAGCAAAAAAGCCTTTGCATATGTGATTAAATTAAGGATTTTGAAATAGAGAGATTTTCTTCTATTAGCTGCATGGCACAAAATATATTCACAAACATTAGAGAGGGAGGTATAAGCAGCTTTGAGTGTAAAGATAGAAGACAATGTGACTACTGCAGCAAGATGCTATGCTACTGGCATAGAAGTCTGAGGAAAGGGCTGCAAGCCAAAATATTCAGGTGGCAGTAAGAAGCTAGAAATGTCAAAGGGACTTTCTCCCAAAGCCTCCAGAGAGGGAGTGAAAGTGGCTCTGCTGAACTTTGATTTTGGTCCAGTGAAACTGATTTTGGCCTTCTAATCTGTGGAACTGTAAAAGAACGTGTGCTGTTTTACATCATCAAGTCTATAGTTATTTATTATATTAGAGCAGACACATAAAACTAATATAGTGTTTAAAACAAATAATTACTTTTAGTAGCTGTTACATTCATGAAGATTACAAAACATTTTTTAAAGTATTATAATGCCTAATTTATTTAGAAACTAAAACATAAATATTTCCTCTAAAAGAATTTTTATATGACTGAACTCAGCATAAAAAGCAACAGACACATATAACCACATGTGTAGCTTAAGATATATGTATAGGCACACATACAATATTCATATATTTGTTTACGCTCTTTTCTTTAAAATATTGTTTTAAAATGTATTATTATCTTTCCATGCATTTTGATCTGAACATAGATATTTTAAGATTTAACAAATTAGGCATAATTATATAAAAATATGCTTGTCCAAACTTTGATCCATCTAGGTAAAATTAAATAGTTTCTCCAAAACTACATAAAGATTTTTGTTACTGCACTTTTTTTTTGTTTTGTTTTTTGAGACAGTCTCACTCTGTCACCCAGGTTGGAGTGCAGGGGCACAATCTCGGCTCACTGCAACATCTGCCTCCTGGGTTCAAGCAATTCTTCTGCCTCAGCCTCCTGAGTAGCTGGGATTACAGGTGCCCGCCACCACACCTGGCTAATTTCTGTATTTTTCGTAGAGACGTGTGTCACCATGTTGGTCAGGCTTGTCTGGAACTCCTGACCTTGTGATCCGCCCACCTAGGCCTCCCAAAGTGCTGGGATTACAGGCCTGAACCACCACACCCCGCTGTTATAGCACTATTGTATTCAAAGTACTTTGGATGTGTTGGGTAGTTGAATATTCACACTTTTTGGATAAGTACTATCATTACCCGAATTTATGGTTGAAAAAAATTAAGTATAAGGAAATAACATTAGTTATCTATAAATATAGCAAGAAAACTGCAGTGCCTATATAAAAACCCTATCTCATTCATTTGTAACTATGAGAACCATTATTTACAGAATATATCATTTGACGAGTAATCAAAAACAGTGTTTGATTTTTAGTCTCATGTTTTATAATAATAAAGTGTGTTAACCAGTTTTCAAATTTTGTACATTTCCAAATTTATTGTCTTGGTTAATTGCATTTTACTCTTTCAAGTTTATAAAAGTTAGGTATGCTTTAGTTGATTCCATCATTTTTAAATACTTCTACTAATAATTTGTCTTTTTCCTTGCTTTTAATCCTGACTTGATTTTAGTTAACTTCCATTTAGCAAAATCATATTTTGTATGTATCTATGCTTAGTAGTATTTTTACATGAGATAATCAGGTAGTCATTTGCCAATATTGTTACGGTGTGGCTGTGTCCCCATCTAAATCTCATCTTGAATTGTAGCTCCCATAAATCCCACATATTGTGGGAGGGACCCAGTGGAAGATAATTGAATCATGAAAGTAGTTTCTGTTATAGTGTTCTCATGATGGCGAATAAGTCTCATGAGATCTGTTGGTTTTATACAGGGGTTTCCCCTTTAGCTTGTTTTTCATTCTCTCTAGTCTGTCACAACGTAAGACGTGCCTTTTGCCTTCTACCACGATTGTGAGGGCTCCTCAGCCAGTGGAACTGTGAGTCCATTAAACCTCTTCTTCTTTACAAATTACTCAGTCTCCATAATGTATAAAGAAATTAACAGCAGCATGAAAATGGACTAATACAAATATGATACTTCCTTCCTCTTTAGTAATTATTTTTCAGGTTAATTTGTAAACATTTGTCAAATTTAATGCTAGCTTTGGCATATAATATACAGTTAGGACATCATAAGGTCTTTGAAATGATCAATTGTCAACTTCAAAATGCTTAATTGTCAACTTCAAAATGCTTCGCTTATCTACTAATTTTTTCTATCCCACTTTATTCAGACCTCGATGATAGAGTTTTATTTACAGAGTTGCTGTTGTTGCTGCTCATATGGCAGCTGTTGTTTTTGTATTTGCGTTTACTATTTTATTAGATGCTTCAAGGCAGAGTTACATCTCAAACAACTTTGAACATGCAGAAGTAAGTTATTTAAAGAACACTTTCATATATTATATGGACTATCCTGATCGTTTTAATTTAAATATACTTTATCATACAGCCAAGTATGTACTATGCTTCTTTAAAGTAGCATATCTACATAATGATTTCATTTCCTTTGGGTAGATATCCAATAGTGAGAGGCCGTTGTTTTCAGTGAAATAATACAGAAACACAAAGTCAAATACCACATGCTCTCACTTGTAAGTGGGAGCTAAATAATGGGCACACATGGATATAGGCTGTGGAATAATAGACATTGTACATTAGTAAGGTTGTGGGGTAAAGGAGAAATGTGAAATTACCTAATGGGTACAATGTAAATTATTCAGGTGATGGTTACACTAAAAGCCTAGGCTTCACCGCTATGCAATATATCTAAGTAACAAAACTGCACTTGTACAACTTACATTCATATGAATTTAAAAAATATAAAAAGTAAAAGTAGCAAAATGTCTTGAGTAACAGGATCAACATTTATTTTATTTGCATAAACATATAACTATCAACATTAGCATTTTTATTATTAAATAGTTGACTACAGTGTTACAGTATTCAAATTATTTTAATTTAGATAAACTCCCTGTATTTTCAATGTTTATTAACAACCTCAATTTATTGCATCTAGACAGGATAATATGACTATCACAAATTTAGAACTTATTCTTGAATATGTATTTTGTTTTCATTTTATAATAATCAATTTGAAAATAACTTTTTTTACAAGTCAAATATAAATCATGCACCATAAGTCATAAATAGGATTTAATATACTTTGTAAGTTTATGCATCAAAATAAAATTTTGTTTTAATAGCCACGCTAAAGTTGAATAAAATTAAATTCATGTATAATATTTAAATGTTTTTGAAAAATTTGCTTTATTGTTACCAGAGAATCATATTTTAAACAAGAAGAGAGTAATATTAGTCAAATATTTAGTATCTTTTCATGATTAGTACCTTATTGCTGAAGAGTCAAACTCTGTAAAATATTTATCATTAATGTATAATTTATAATTTATTATTTATAATTTATCATTTATTAATTATTATTATTATAGAGATATATTCTGAGCTAAATATGAGTGACCCATAACACAGCCCTCAGGAAATCCTGAGAATATATGCCCAAGGTGTTTGGACTATAACTTGGTTTTATACGTTTTAGGGAGACATAAGACATCAATCAATATACATAAGATGTATATTGGTTCAGTCTGGAAAAGCAGGACAACTGGAAGTTGGGGGTTGGTTGGGTAGGGGGTGGGGAGGTAGGAGGGGCTTCCAGGTCATAGGTAGATTAATAGATTTTCTGATTGGCAATTGGTTGAAAGAGTTAAGTTCTTGTCTAAAGACCTAGAATCAATAGAAAGGAATGTCAGGGTTACAATAAGAGCTTGTGGAGACCAAGGTTTTATCATGCAAATGATGCCTCCAGGTAGCAGGCTTCAGAGACAATAGACTGTAAATATTTCTTATCAGATTTAAAGGGTCTGTTCTATAAGTCTTAAGGTCTATGTTGATGTTAATGCTGATCAGCTTTTCCTGAATTCCAACAAGAAGGAAGGTATAATATGGCATGTCTGACTCCCCCTTCCGTGAACTAGGTTTTACAGGTTAATTTTGGGATGTCCTTTGCTGAGAGGAGGGGTCCATTCAGATGGTTGGGCTGGGGCAGTGCTTAGAACTGTATTTTTTGTTTAACGAAAATAATATAGGCTGGGATCAGTGACTCATGCCTATAATCCTAGCACTTTGGGAGGCCAAGGCAGGTAGATTGCCTGAGGTCAGGAGTTCAAGACAAGCCTGCCCAAACACGGCCAACATGGTGAAACCCCGTTTCTACTAAAAATACAAAAATTAACCGGGCTCGGTGGCCTGAGCCTGTAGTCTCAGCTACTCAGGAGGCTGAGGCAGGAGAATAGCTTGAACCCAGGAGGCGGAGGTTTCAGTGAGCCGAGATTGCATCACTGCACTCCAGCCTTGGTGACAGAGTGAGACCCTGTTTCAAAAAAAAAAAAAAATGTAATAACTAATACCATTGGCCAGGCATGGTGGCTCAACCTTGGGAAGCACTTTGGGAAGCCAAGGTGGGCAGATGACTTGAGGCAACGAGTTTGAGACCAGCCTGGACAACATGGCAAAACTCTGTCTCTACTAAACATCAGCCAGGCATGGTGGTACATGCCTGTAATACCAGCCACTTGGGAAGCTGAGGCACAAGAATCACTTGAACCTGGGAGATATTGGGTGCAGTGAGCTGAGATGGTGCCATTGCACTCCAGCCTGGGCAACAGAGCTATATATATTTTTTTATTCTCAAAAAATAAATAACTAAAATAAAAATAAGTAAATAATACCATTGATTGAATGTATTAACTCATATAATTATCTGAGAATTGTGTTTACCCTTTCATGTTACTACTAAAGAGCATTCAGTACATTTACTCTAATGCTTAATCCACCCAGCCATTTAGAGAAATATTCACTTGACAATAATTTCGAAAGTTTACATATGTAAACTTTCTGTGTAACTTCATCCAGAAATTTTTGTCATCATCCGCTACAATCTATCATTACTAGATTAGGATTTTTGTGGTCCATTGTTACTTCCTGAGAACTAGTTTGACTAAATCTTTTGTGTTAAGATGCCTACTTCATTGCCTATTCAGTAGAAAATGGCCAATGTAGGTTAGTTTGATAAAATGTTAGACTAATGGTTAGCAGATGAAGGACTCCCAAAATGAAACTGAACATCCTTAAAAATGTGAATTGTGTGGTTAATTCGTTTATTCACTCAACAAAGAGTAGATAAGTATTTATTATATGATAAGTAAACTAATAAAAAATAGCTGTATATTTGGAGCTTAAATTTTACTGAGTAAAGACACAATAAATAGTATAGGCAATATATAAATATATTATATGTTATATTAGAAGATAAGTGTTATAGAAAAACTATATTGGGGTAAAAACAATTCAAAATGCTTGAGGACACTACTTGCATATTTAAATAAATGGTTACCCTAATTGAAGAGGTAATGTTTGTGTAGAGAAGTAAGTTATATTTTGAAAGGATTGCTCTAGCTGCTAGATTGAACATACACTACCGTTTGAGTTTTCAGGGGTTGAGAAGGGGAGTAAAAAGAAGAGACAGAAGGACAAGTTTGGAATTTGTAGATCTAGTCTTGAGAGTAGCACTAGAAACTTGGTTAGAAATGCTTACAATTTGGAACAGGATTGCAGCAGTAAAGATGATAAAAACTATCAAGATTCAGGCATTATTCTGAAGGGAAAAAGGGAAAATTTCTGGCAGAAGAATGTAGTATATAAGAGAAAAACAATCATTGAGGGTGATTAAAATACATTTGTTTTGAGTAGGTTGAAAGATGAAATTACCATCAGCTGAGACAGGGAAGATTTGGTATTTGCGGGGAAGTTTAGATGTTACTGTTGAGATGTCTATTTAAAGCTCAAGTAAAGATGTGAATAGTATTTAGATATACAGGTTTGGCACTTAGGGAAAAAATGTGGGCCGAAAATCTTAATTGCATAGTTTTGAGTTTAGATGACATATGTAAAGCCATGAGACTTGAAAAGGTGACCAAAAGAGTTGAGTGAGTGTAGAGATGCAAAGACTGCACTTTGGATTCTGAAAGCTTAAGAGATTGAAGAAAAGATAAGAGGAAGAAAAAGGCAGAAGAAGGGTATGTTTGTAGGAGCATAGCCATGAGACTTTGATATGTTGGACATCATATAAATAAAGTATACAGAGGAGGACATACTAATCAGCTGTATACAATGCTAAATGCCAACATAGAGATCACTGGAGACAATGACAAAGCATTCAAGTGAATTAATCTCATTTGTCCATACCACAAAATATTATTCTCCATCTCATAATCACCTTTATATTTTCTGTTGAGACATTTTCTATCTGGCAAAATAATACATTATTTATTTTTGAGGGAAATTAGCTAGGTTATAGCATACCATCTTAAATATTTAATATTTAATACAAATTGATTAGGTAATCAGACAATTATTTATCTACTGATAAGGCTATAATACATCCTTATTGATCAGATGTCCAAATCTTGTGTCTTGTACTCCTTTTCAGTCTATAGTCACTCATTGGTTACACATTCTAGTCTCATGACTTTCAAAATACCATGTAAGCAGAAAACTATCCAATTTCTATATTCAGCCCAGATTTCTCCCTTAAATGCCAGAAATTTATACACAAATACCCACTCAACATTTTATGTGAACTTTACATAGATATCTCAAATTCTTCTAAGATGCTTGGTCTAAAGTAATTGAAAAGAGTTAATGTTTTTATTGTAATAAGATTAAGTTGGAGTATCCACTAAGCTCTATCAGGAGGTTGGTTGTTTGCTTGTTTTTAATAATTTTTAGTTGGAACAGAGTAAACTAGACTTTCTGAGCATTAACTTTATTAATAGAGTTTATTATAAATGCAAGAAGTTTGATATGAAGAAAAGTTTCTTTACTTATATTTTAGAATAAATTCTATGCATTGAAGTAAAAAGTAGAATCACTTGCTTGGATCTGCAGCAGCATTTTAGGCTCAATTTAGATTTTAGAATGAGACTACAGTACTCGAGTGAAAGAAAAGATAAACTCTTGAAGAAATTTCCATGACTGAAGAAAAATACTATAGCTCATGCTAGGAAAGGCTGACTATGAAATAAGGAGAGAGGGAATGACTCCAGGTATTTATTTGTTTATTTTTTTATTTGTTATCTTTTGGAGTGAGGCTTCTGCATCATTAGTTGGGAACACTGCAGAAACTATAGACGTTTTGGAAGGCTAGATTCATACTAATCTAAAAGAAGCAAGGAGAAATATGGCTGGGAAATTGAGAGTTTCTGTATTCAATCACAAACAGTGGAATACATTAGCCTGCTTTCAAAAGTAAGCTAACCCGTATGCTGAAAGTATAATCAAGCTTAACTAAGATGAAAGAATTTTTTTTCTTTACTGTGAAATAGGCTTTCTGGGAGAAAGGAAAGACTTAATGTTTTTTATTTGCTTTTTTCTTTACAATTCTAAGATCAATTTTCAATGCGCATGGAGAGCCTGAAAAATAAGTTATTCTTTTGATCAACATAACTGACCACTGTAGAACATTGGCTGACCACTATATAGCTATTAATATCATGAATCAGGTAGTGGTTCACACTCAGAATCAGGTTACCAGACACTGCAAGGAGCAGCTCGTTTAACCTCCACTTAACTTCCCTGAGCTACTTTTGTGATTCTTCTTTTTCAATCCCATTGCAGCTTGCCAAGGAGTTGCATATCTGTTAATGGTAAATCTGATTTTATCTATGTCAGACAGCAGAAACAAGTTATTGACACCAACGTAACCTTTTGTTTCAGGAAGATCCAAGATATTGAGCTTCAATGGCAGTGGTACAACAAATAAATTAGACATATTCAGCATGACAGGAAGCAAATATTGTACTTCAGAGCAGCTTGGAATTTAAAGCAAAGGAGAATGCCATGTTTTTCAGTAACCATTTAAAAATGTTACTTTATTACTACTATTTACTAACTTTTCATATAAGAAAAACAAAAAGGAACCTGGTTTTCAAAACAGTGCCATAAATTAATATTTCCACTAATGGGCTAGATATTTCATTACAGGTCTCAAAGAAAAAATCTGAAATTCCAAGTAGATATTCCCCTCTTTTTAATTGGAGCAATTTATTGAAAGCCCTGAATCGTTATTTTTTGCATATATTTATAAACTTCTCTTGAGAGTCCAGAAGGTTTTTGTGAAAGGTACAAAATAGTCTTCATTTTTGTTTGTTGTCATATCTATACTGTAATCAGCAAAACGATTGCAGTGTATAATGTAATCTTAGAAGGAAATGGGGCTGAAATGGATTAAGAATCGTGCATTTAGCAGCAATGCATGTATGCGCACACACACACACACACACACACACACACACACATACACTTTCCTAATTACAACTCTGTGAAGATTAACATATAAACACCAAAGGCTTTTTGAAGTGACATAGAAAAAATGGTTTCAGGTGAGATTTTCTGTACATATGAGAAATTTATGTTGAAATATGTGTTAAAATATATTTGTATACAAATCTGAGAGAATTGAACAACAGAGGAGGTTTGAAGATACCAACCATCTGCAGATATCATCTGTTTGTCATGAAGCCTTCGGTGCTCATTAGCAAAAAGGGTTGTTCCCTGTACCCACAGATGTCCACCCTGGTTGCCTAGAGCAGACTATATAGAAAAGGAATAAAAGGAAGGAAATCATTGCCAATGAATAAAAATAAAGTGATTTCTCAGTTTTCATACTATTAGAAATCTAGCCTCCTAGGCTGTTCTTGCATTGCTATAAAGAAATATCTGAGAGTGGATAATTTATAAAGAAAATAGGTTTAATTGGCTCATGATTCTTCAGACTGTACAATAAGCACAAAGCTGGTGTGTTCTCAGATTCTTGGGAGGCCTCAGGAAACTTACAATCATGATTGAAGGTAAATGTGTAGCAGGCAGGTCACATGGCCAAAGCAGAAGCAAGACAAGGGGGGCAGGTGCCACTCACTTTTAAAAACCAGATCTCACAAGAACTCATTCACTATTACAAGAACAACATCAAGGGGATGATGCTAAACTGTTCATGAGAAATCCACCCTGCTGATCCAATCACCTCCCACCATGCCCCACCTCCAATACTGGGGATTAAATTCAACATGAGATTTCGGTGGGGACACATATCCAAACTGTATCAGCTAGCTTCAGTAGGTCTTTGGTGTACTCCCTCAGAATGATTACAGCTTTGAAAAACAGGTGACTTTAAAAGGGCTATCATCAGTCCTAATTTATTATGCCTGACTGACACATACTTATCTGACAGTAAATCATTCTAACATCACAAATATCTTATTTCTGCCTGTCACACTAATTTGCAAAGCATTCAATCAATTGATTGACTATTAATGAGCATCTTGTCATTCACAGTGTTTTAGGTTTCTCAAGAGAATTATGCTGTTCTTCCTGTAACTCAAGTAGAGGAAGAACATATTCTCATTCATTTCTAATTAATATTTCACTAATATATTGGTAACTACAAAGGGAAGTTCATTAGCTAACCTATTAGCTTGGACTCTGACTTAACAATGTTCTTTTCATTCATATAAGAAGTTAGTCACTGCTACTAGATTATAAATGGACTTCCTGAGTCCCGACCCCTCCCCATAGACATTGCTAGTCTACAGCTTGCTAAAAAAAAGCTCACATTTTTTCTTTAATCATTTTGTGTAAAATATTTCAGGAATCTGAACTTGCACAGAATTAGAAAATATTTTCCTAGCAACTTAACAATAAGACATAATTAAACGCAGGCTGAGGAGGTGGCATAAATGAAATTTATTTGCCCTTAAACATATACATCAGAATAAGGATAAGTAAAGTCAATCGAGCAGGAAATGCTTATAAAGTAAAGTTTGCCATCAAAATCTCCTGCCACCCAGTTCCTAAAGTAATTGAAATTTTAAGTTCAATTCTAGGTCTAATAGATATTGCTAATGTATTCAGAAAAAAAACCCCTATATGACTATAGGGTAATTGTAATTCTTCTTAGAATACACATTACAATAAAAAATCCAATTACTAAGCATATTTAAATGCTGAATAATGTCTTTAGTTAATTATTTGCAAACAATTGTGTTGTATAAACTCTGAAGATGGGATTTTTAGAAGGCTAAAGTCAATATAAATTGAGATCAGTGAGGAAAAAAGCCATTACAATATATGAAACAATGTGAATTCAAAATTCCTAATGGGCATTAATAACATTTACAATAAAATGAGATCTTAGTTTATCCCAATATTAGGATATTGGGAGTTCATTATAATTAGCTTCTTGTTGAGAAATTAATATTGTTTAGATGTTTTACTGTTCTTCATTTATGAGAGTAGGAAATTCTAAGATAGGAAAAGTGTTCTCATGGTACACACATAATTTGTACTATATCTGAATAAACATAAAATTTTTAAAGCAGAATTTTACATGATTTGCCACTAAGTGAAACAGAATCCTACCTGCAAGAATCAGTAGGGTTCCACCTGGCCTAGATAGCCACTTATGACTATACCAACCTACAGTCATTACTTATTTTGAACATTTATGAAGATAACTGGATGGACTCACTGAGAATGGTTAAATAAACACCACAGAATAATAGCTATACATGCTTACTGTCATGGTCAGCAACTATTTTAGGGTGGCACACAGGGGTAAAGAAATTTACCAAGACAGGAATGATTTTAAAAGGGTAGATCTATTAACAAAAGTTGCGCAGGTATGTTGCAAGGGAGCAACAAGCAAGACAGCAGAAAGAAGCCTGTCTGCTGTCTGCCAAGAAGCAGGAGCTGGACAGGGAGTTTGCAGACAGGATGCTTGGGTGCAAGTAGGCTGTGAGCTGAGTGCCAGTGACAGGACCTCTGAGTGCTAGTGAGCCTTTTGTGATTGGTCTTATTCTTCTTGGAATATTTGCTTTCCTCTCCCCTTTTCTGTTTCCGCCAGTTAAGCCCATTTATCAATTTTCTTTTAACTCCTTAGGACACTGCACTTACTATATACTTGCCATTCATAATTATACATATAAATCTATGAGTAATAGGATATATGCTTTTTTATATATGCTTCTAGTTCTCCCATTCTGGAAACTGATTATAGCTCTCATCTATGAGTTAATAGGGAATTGTATATTTTCAGTTAGAATTTGTCTCGTGACTGTCTTTCTCACCTGTATGCAACAGACCATGTTTCTTTCATAAGGACATTAATTATGAAAACTTTTCCCAATATGCCTTTGTTCAAATTACACATAAAATAAAATGTTGATGACATTACTAAGCAGGCTTTATTCTTATACTAATTTCCTGCCACTCATGCAAATGACAGTTTCATTTTGTCATTATTCCACTGTATATCTCTTTGTTCCATACAAAATTGTTCTTTTCTATTTTTTTCTATGTTTTGGTACCATATTCTTCATCAGCAAGATAATAGTGTATGGAGAATGGAGAGACAGGATCATAATATCAGGATCATAATATCAGGTGAAGTCTGAAGGAACAATTATGATAGAAGCCAAAGTGGTAACAGATGTCTTTTTACAACAGAAAGAAAACCAAACATAAAAAACATGGTTATCAGAACTCATTTGCTAGATATTATTACTAACTGCCCTACCTGTTTGGGGTATTTTACAATTATATTATTTGAGTATCATGACCTCTATTGGATATGGTAATAAGACTTCTTTCCAAAGCTTTTCTAGTTAAAATTCAAAGCATGACGTATCAATTATAACAAATGTACCACACTAACGTAAGATGTTAGTAATAGGGAAAACAGGAAGGGGTAGGGGTGAAAGGTATATGGGAGGTCTCTGCATTTTCCATTCATTTTTCTGTAAACTTAAAACTGGTTCAAGAAATAAAGTCTATTAACTTAAAAAATTAAAAAAGAAGAAAAAATTATCAAAGAAAAATATATTTTGTACATCTGACCTGAAAAATCTTTAGCATATTTAAGATTTTTAAGAATGTGATAAACATATTCATATTAATTAATAATCACTTTGTAACTCATAGATATTGTTTTCTATTTTTTGGGTATGTAAAGGGTATTTTTGGATTTGTAAAGCGTATTTGTAAAGGGTAATTTATTTATTCAAAATTACCCAAAACTTTGATGTTGCCATTTCTCATTTGAGGGTTCACAAATGTAGAGAAAATGATTTCATATTATATAAGACAATAGCATTGAGTATCTCTAAAAGTGGAGATTATAATCGTATTGTCTGGAATAATATTCAGTCCAAATACGAATAGATTTACTGAGCATAACAAGTAAGAGCTTTCTTTGATTGCAGGTCAGGAGGTTAGGATGGATACATTTCTTCTCCTGAAAACAAATATCTCCAGTTTTTGTTGCTAATCTTCCTTATCTAATGGGTGTCAAAGTAGCAGAGAATTTCCTTAAAGTTGTATAGAAAATATTTAGTTCATTTTATAAATGGAAATGGAGAAAATGATGGTTCCTGAAGTAATTTGTAAAATATCTATACATTATGTTAAACAAGTCCTCCTCAGTAATTGCTTTCTAAAAATGTAATCTAAAATTACACTTCATTTTACAGCTGCCATTCTAATCAGTCAAAATATTGAAATATCAGCATCTTGGTTATAAGAAAACAGGAAATATCAGGTTAATCAACATATTTATTGAAAAAAGAGATATTTTAGTGGAATTCCTATGTCAACATATTTTGACATGTTTTTAGAAGGGGCTCACCCAGTATACCTTTGATGGCAATAAGAAAATAATCAATTATTCATATCACTTAAAAATCACACTTTATAATAAATATTCCTTTGCCATGTGATGGTCTGAAAACTTATTTCAATATATAAAGATTTATATTTTCTATCTTTCTCTCCTACTTCCTTTGAAGAGATTTACTGTCTACCCCTACTAGCTTTCTGCAGACAGTGTTTCCATCTGTGAAAACTCAAAGAATTTGGCTTTCACTTTTTTTTTTCACCACATGCATTTTCAAACTAGATGAAAAGCTGTTGGATGTCATTGTCCTCACAGATATTCAAATGCCACCAAATTGTGTTTCTTTTTTTTTTTTTTTCTCTTAAATACAAGTAATGGTAGCATCCCAGCTGTCTAGATGCCTGAAAAAAAAATCATTTGCTGGAAAGAATTCACTTGGCTTTAACTCACCTCAGGAATAATGGAATTGAAAACAAGTACATGGAAAGGGATCAAGAATACAGTGGCAAAAGAAATGAGAATCATTTAATGGTTCAGTGTGTAATACTTTATTTGATTAAATTGATATTTATTGATCTTCTATTACACACTGTGCTTGGCACAGTGGGTGATATAAAGATCAATTGGACATAACTGCTGTGTTGTCAGAACTCACAGTCTACTGAAAAAGATAACAAAAGGGTAAAAAGCAAGTTCAATTCTAATAAGCTCTGTAATTGAGCTCTAGACAAAGAGTAAATTAAACAGAGTTGGGGGGAGATTGCATGCAATTGAATAACATGGGAATAATTTACCAAGGACATGACTTCTAAGACAGATCATGGAAGATTAATGGAAAGTTTAAGTGTAGGGAAAGACAATTGAAGTATAAGGAACATGATGAGTAAAAATATGTAGACAGAAAATGGTCAATTTTAAGGAAACAAGTTCATTATAGCTAAAAGTTATTGCTAATATGTATTTCCTTTCCACCACAGCAGTTCACTGAAGATACTTCTGGCTGTCCATCTGTGAGAACTGAATCAGTATGCCTTGGGAATTATAATCACATTGCTATTAAATTATTTACCCATTTACTCAACAAACATTTATTGAGTGTTAGGGCCTACTCAGTAGCCGCCTACACACAGTAAATATGAACAAAATTGAATTTAATGTGTTCCCTTTAGGGCAGGTATAAAAGGGCAATAACATACATAGCTGAATGAATATTTGATATTTTCTCCTACTTCTAAGTTAATATGATAGCCTACCACAATTGTATTGATGCTGGCAGAAGATGCTAAAATACAGGGTCAGAAATTAAAAAAATAAAATAGCTCATTACTCATAACACTAGAAGTAGCCAGAATGCACTGATTGCCCTAGCCTCAGTCTTCTCAGAGTGACACAAAGTGAACCATGTCAAAGACGTATATGCAGTGGGTTGCATTAGAGGAGAAGAAACCTGAGCTTTGGGAACATGAATCTTTTATAATAAGCAGTAAGCATGCCTGACCTTTGCTCCAATGGAAAAAAACCAAAAACCATAAACCAAATAAAAAGCTCTCTTGGTCTAACAGGACTGTTTGATATACCAAAGAAGTTCTTGAAAAAATAATCCAGAACAAAGACAGTCAGTGGCTCTATTTACAAGATGCACAGAAATGTGAGGAACCTATTAAGAATTGTCTCCCTACAAAGTTTAAATAAAGAAAAGGGAATTACTCTTCCTGACTAGCAAACAGAAGGGAGCAATGTGTCATGGACACATTAACACTTGAGCTGGCTCTTGACAGTTACAGTATATAAATATAAAATGCTAAAGAAGTATATTATAGGCAGAAAGACAAGAAAAGAAAGTTATATGTGTGCGGATAGAAATACATGCAGAATTTTGGGTGAAAGATGGCATTTGGCTGAAGGAAGGTTAGATATAGAGGAAAATGCAGGGGAATTGATTTAGAAAAGTGGTGGTAGTGCCACATTATGGAGGAAATTGAATAATCTGCCAAATACATTTTTTTTTCTGTAGAAATAGTAGAGAGCCATCAAAGGTCTTTAAGTTAGGTAAAAACGAAATAATTTCATCTGGTTTACAAAGGAAATGTTAATAGTTTTATCAGGGAGATCAAGAGAATTGGGATTAGAGGCAGAAAAGGGAGCAGGTAAGAAGGTGATTGCAATTCATGATAAAGGTCTGTGTATAAATTGAGAATGTTACAGAGATAACTTGCAATTTTAATTAATGGGACTTTTTGACTAATTAGATTAATGGCATGAGGATAAAATTCAAGAAGGTATTAGTTTCTTAGCTGAGTGATTCTTACATATTGGTTTGTCACAATAATGAGTATTATTAATGTCTTTCTTGAGCTTCAATTTCCACAAATTGTCTACAGCTTTCAAAAATGATCTTCAATATTCAAATGTGATAGACAGTATTGCCAGATTTTAAAATTTATCTTGGCTCATGGTCTCTTAAAAACATGATTTATTAATTTTAATTATGGAAGTTTTTATTTTTTAAATTTTTTATTTTCATAGGCTATTAGGAAACAGGTGGTGTTTCATTACATGAGTAAGCTTTTTCGTTGTGATTTGTGAGATTTTGGTGCACCCATCACCCGAGCAGTATACACTGCACTCAATTTCAAGTCTTTTATCCCCCACCCCCTTCCCACCCTTTCCCCCTGAGTCCCCAAAGTCCATTGTGCCATTCTTAATGCCTTTGTATCCTCATAGCTTAGCTCCTACTTATAAGAGAGAAAATATGATGTTTCGATTTCCATTGCTGAGTTACTTCACATAGAATAATAGTCTCCAATCTCATCCAGGTTGCTGCAAATTATGGAATTTTTTAAATGAAGCAACATACATACTGATGATAGTTGAGATGGAGAGATAAGGTCGTATTTTCTATAAATCTTGAAGAGAGAGCTGAGAAGATAAGTAAGTATGAGGATATGAAGGAGAAAAAGAGAAAGAATGATTTCAGTTTTTGGCCTGACTATAAAATGATGAAGTTGCCATCAGTCGAAATACTTTAGGTGAAGCCAGTAAGATAGAGTAGGGAAATTATGACTTCACTTTCATGCTGCCAAATTTGATATTTTTATTGGAACTCCAGGTGGATATATCCGGTAGGCAGCTGTACTTATGATCTGAAGTGGGAAGGGAGACTTGAACTGGAGATATAAATGTGAGTGTCATTAGGATACAGCCATGAACATGGATGAGATCACCCAAGAGGTCACTGTTGGTAGCAAAGACAACCACAGAGACAGCCCCAAAGGAGCAATATTAAGAGGTCAGTAAAAGGAGAAAACGGATAGGGCCTTGCCCATGAGATATAAGACTAAGAAAGAATGCCTGATCACTTGAAAGCTAGGTAGGAATATTGTATTCAGGAAGCAATAATCAACACTGTGGTAATGTTGTTTATTCATTATGTAAGACAAGGACTGATAATTAACTATTGGAGTTAGTATTGTGACCTTGATAAGAACAGGCACCATGGAGTCACAGAACAATAGCCTGTTTGGTGCAGGTAGATGAGAGATTAAGGGGAGGGGAGATGGAAATGATAAATATAAATAATTAAATAACTGTTTCAAGGGAAGCCAAAAAGTAAATAGGAGCATTTCTGATGGGAATAATTCATTAGAGAGTGAATAAGCTGATACTGGACATAATAGGATTAGTCCCTATGTATTCAAACAGATAGGAAAGTTGAGGCTGTGAAGTCTAGGAATAGAAAAAATGAATAGTTTACTAAAATTACCTCTTTACTCTTGCTGACAAGGTAAAAGGTCTGAGGTAGGCACAGTCTTAGTCTCGGCACACTAATCCCTTTGTCCTAGAATTCATTTTACTTTGAGTGTTGGGTGTTCTGTCTCAAACATTGCTAAACCCATAGTTTTTTAAATAAATGAATGAACAATCATACTAAACAATATAAGAAATCAATGAAATAAAAAGGGCAAGTTGCTTTAAAAATATGAAACCACTCAATCTTCTCCTGCTTTTCTTCTTTACTGATTCTTTTTTTCTTTCATAACAATAATTTTCCAAAGTATCAGGTAAGCAAAATACTAAGGATGTTGGATATATATATAGTTAGATACAAGGAAGCTGCTTACTTTTATATGTGCATTCTTTTTGATTTCTTATATCTCTAATTAGCCCAAATTTTCAAATTTTTTCTCCAAAAGGAAAATCTGAATTATTTTATCAAACATAGGATTAGCAAATTTTCTGAAAACTATGAGTCTTAAATAAGTCTACAGGACAAAATTAAGAATAATGTTTTAAGGGACTCTATTGTTTCAGCTCCTGTAAGAAATGATAGTTATGTTTATTAATTTGCTGTTTTTATAACTGGGTAATGATGTTTGTTTATTCATTAATTTGGTTTGTTTTCTAAGTGGAGAGACTTGCAAGGTTTGCATTTTGTATTTATTTGAAAAGCTGCCACTAAGCATTGTTATGTGGTTATTAGCAACTTGAAGACACAACTGCTTTAAGCAGCTATGCGATTTCATGTTGAGAACGTCACTGAAGAAGTGACATAAAGATCCTGTATGTCCACTGGGAAATTTAATTTAAAACAATTTCTCCCATATTATAGGAATTGAATAGATTTGTTTTAGCTCACATTAAAATATACTTACTATAAATAGATGAGGAAATTTTTTTCCTTTTCATTTTCTTGTTCCTTTGGATTATATTCAACTGTTAAATAAAGACTAAAATCTTAACTAAAATGATTTAAATACTTTTTTTCTCATTATGAGTTATTGCAGACACATTTTAAGAAAATAATAAGAACCCAGACAACTGAGGCCAGAGATAAATCTTATAATTGCTATCTCCTATGATGACAAGCAAGACCTTTCAGTAAAGGTGTTCAGGCCTGTGGATTTAAGTATTTCATGAGACGGTGGGGAAAGGATGTGGGTGTCTATTGGAAATAGGAAATCTGGACATTGCACCACTGAATACCTCCCTTCTAGTTTCCATATTCAGAAGGACTTTTGTCAGTTTTGGTCACTGGGATTTCACTTCCCAAGTCTAATTTACTGCAAATGAACAAATCATCGATTGTAGCTTGGTAGTATTTCATCATATTTCCAATTTTCATCTACAATAACTGATAGTTCCGTGATCTTTGGCCACAAGAGATGTCACAAGTTCAATGATGAAATATGTTGGGTTTGCCCATTTTCTGTTTCTCTCTCTTAACAATGAAGTTATAGGAGAAATGATTCTATTATAATTTTCAAATCATGCACTCTACTAATTATGCCATTAAGATTAGATACTTAGGTCAATTATACTATTTTTGTCTAGTTTCAAATTTGTTAAAAGGTATAAACATAGAGTTGAATAACAGTTTTATGAGGAATTCTGCAATAAGAATGCAAAAAGTATTTCTGGAGTGTTTACTGCTAAGTGTGCGGTACTCTGCTTTGAACAAAGATGAATTGAGTCAAGTGGTGTTGTTTGTTATATAATAGAACAATCGTGCTGAAATAGAGATATAAGGCTGTGAGGATTTGACATGTTTAACTATAATGCTATGTCTATTTTTACATATCTATATGCCTGTGCATATGAATCTCTGTAGAAATTTAAGATTTGCTTGTAATCTTGTTTGATATAAGTCTATGTCTGAGGATGAATCTACTCTCAAAGTGTTAATGCAAACAAGTTTCTAATCTTACCCAGAACATCTTAATATTTGACGGGGAAAATTCTCTCCTGTGAACAACTGGCAATTCCTGAAAGCTCCTGCCTAGGCTCATCTGTTTCCTATATGTTTCCTTTGCCTTCAATTTCAAAGTTGTCAGGGGGAAAAAACACCTCTTCAGAAAGATGTCATATGCCAAGATGTGGTCCATACAGATCAAAACTCTAGGTTCATGTATTTTTGAAGACTAATTATTACTAGATTGAAAACATGAAGTCGCTTGTACCAACTCTATTGTTTCTTTTGACTAACTTGTACTCTCTCAAAATACTTTTCAGAGATAGATACGTCTGA
The DNA here is from genome assembly GCF_029289425.2 of Pan paniscus. Lineage (NCBI taxonomy): Eukaryota > Metazoa > Chordata > Mammalia > Primates > Hominidae > Pan > Pan paniscus. Next base: position 94,473,886 of record NC_073260.2, on the reverse strand, counting down.
TAATTCTGAATTTAACTTGATGTAACTCTGTGATGTACTCTAATCTCATAATCTGGTTTTTTCTTTTTGGATCTCTGTGTCATTTCCTTAACTGAGAAACTTCAGGGCTGTCATCTCATATACAGTTCTCACATTTTAAATAATCTTTCCAAATAATCTCAACAAAGGAACACTACATTGGTGGCAGATTATAAAATGTTGAAGAAGACTTAAAGTCAAGTGCAACTTATTTCAGGGTTCATGAGTTTTAAAATTATATTACTGAAATTAATTTTTATATCTTTCTCAATATATTTTAAAATTCTGTATTAATTATGAGAAAAATACTTTTTTGTGTGTTTCTAAAACACAATAATCAAAACGCAGGGTAATAAATGAACTATCAACTTAAATCATTGGCAAGTAAATTAATAATATGCACCTTCTAAAATTGAAAGTCAAATTGCTGTAATATTAAATCAGTATTTAAACACTGATTTCCAGCTTTCTACTTAAGTACTTTTACTGCTACACCTTAACATTTACACAACAGAACTAGCGTATCAAATAATCAATACATTTTATAATCAATTTGATACTATATATGAGAACCTTTATCTTTATATTTTATTTCTTCAATTTATTTGAGGTGTGTGTGTGTGTGTGTGTGTAGGTTTTTGAATGTGTATGTGCATATATTTGTGTATGTCAGATTATGAGAAGCAAGTAAAGAGAGTGGGCAGATGAAAATGGCATGAGTTTTAAAATAATGACACTGAAGAAGGAAAGGAGAAAGGAAGGGGAAAAGAGATACTTTGCCTTTTGTTGATTGTGAGATATATATCGAAAGTGAAATCTGCGTGGAATGTTCAAAATACATTCATATATCAGTATATATATCTATATATCCATATTCTTCTGAAAATGCAAGGTTTGGGCTGATGTTTTTCTGAGAGAGATTAAAAAATTCCACCCGTGAACAACAGTTTTGGCCTGTACCTGTGGAGTTCGATCCTGTACATAATCTTCCTTTCCTGACTGGTACCCTAAACATTTCAGATTGGCTTAGCCAGTCTCCACTGTCACAAAACCAGTTTGTTAATATAAATCAAGCTCTCTCTCTTTTCTCTGAGATTGCTTTCTTGTGTGCACTGTGTTGCCTAGCAAAGGCATGTGCAACCATGTATCCAATATTCTATATGTATTATACTTCTACTGGAAAGTTTGAAAACAACAAATAATTAATATGTACTAAGCAATTTAAAATTAACTTAAATCTTAATTGTACATAACTTAATTACCAAGGTATACTTTCTGGAGCTAAATAAAAACATTAATATAAGTGAATAATATGTCATGTGAATGAATATGGGATAATTTTGGTATGTAGAGGCATAAATTCATTGGGATATATCAAACTTTAAAAAAATTTTAAACAAAAAAATTGAATACTTCTTCTTGATTCTATTTATTATGCTTCTTTGCTTGAACTCTATTTGATACAGTGAAGCTATTATCCACTATTCAGAATTGAGAGAACTCTATAAATGCCTCACCTATCACTTACTAGAATAATTGGGGGATCCATCTACCCCACGTTTGGAGTGGCATTGCAACTTAAATGCGTTTGTACAAATTTTGCCTTTTTGTGACTTTTTGAAAACTGTCAAAAATAATCTTGACAACTAAGTAAATTTAAATATATATTTTATTCTTTGAAAGAAAAAGCTAACTAAATAAGGATTTATGATATCACTCATCTTTAACCGAAATTGATAAATGAGCTTACTGGAGCTGTAATATACAATAAGCAGTAAAATAAACCATGACTTAAATGAGAAATACAGGGATAACACATATAAACATTAATTCTAAATAGATGCCAATATCATGCTTAAAGGTATAGACACATCTTTGAATATAGCAATTTAGATGAATAGATGTTTCTTATGAAATTAATGGAATAAATCTATTTTCAAGTCCTTATGGTATACAGTGCAGAAAAAGAAACATAGGATCCTTTTCTTTCTCTTTTCAAAAGTTACCAGAATTTTAATTCCTGTTTTGTTTTGTTATTGTTTTCTTGAAAATTTAAGAGCACTTGCATTTTCCTTTGATTTTTTTTAACTAAAATGTTATCTGACTATAAATTTTTCTAAAGCTTAATATTTTTTTTCTAGGAAGGTACCTAAGTGTCTTAACTTTATAACTTCAGCAATTGTTAGTATTTCTTAAGACAAATTATCCAATTTTCAATAAGGATGGAACCATTATTTCCCTTTCTTGTAGAACATTTTGGTTTTTAAGAAAGTACTAAATGATGGTTAATTTTTAAATTATCTCATTCTGGTTATAACTCCAGCATAAGTCAATTTTGCTTACTAAAGAAAAATCATTATATACTGCAGTTCTACAGGGGCAAAGACTATACCCATTTTCTATACCTTCTGTATTTCTAGATCTTCTAGATTTTATACATAACATGTTAAATGCAATTTAGTTGCTCTAAGTCTTCTTTGAATGATTATATCAATTCCTTTGAATAAGACAATCACCCTTCCACCTGAAGAATTATCAGCAGGTTTAGAATTATTTAGAATTCATTTAAAGTCTCCTAAAGCAGTTGTCCCCAACCTTTTTGGTACCACAGATTGGTTTTGTGGAAGACAATTTTTCCACAGGATGTTGGGGGTAGTGAGGTGAGGCGGGGTGGGGAATATTCAGGATGAGACTGTTTCACCGCAGATCATCAGGCATCAGTTAGATTCTCAAAAGGGGCACACAACCTAGATCCCTGACATGCACAGATCACAATACAGTTTGTGCTCCTATGAGAATCTAATTCTGCAGCTGATTTGATAGGAGGTGGAGCTCAGGCAATAATGCTCACTTCCTTGTGGCTAACCTCCTGCTGTATGGCCTGGTTACTAACAGGCCATGGACTTGTAAAGGTCCACAGCCCAAAGGTTAGGGACCCATGTCTTATAGCAAAGGCATGTGCAAACCTGCATCCACTTCATCTCACTTCCCCTTACTTTAGCTTCTCTTCCCATCAATGAGGGCTATACATTTGATTAGAAAAAAAAAAGATAGTTGCAGGAAAAGAAAATTTATATATGTGTGTATATATATATATAAACAGTTTATATATTTACATATAATATACATATATAATACAGGTATATATGTATATTATATGTATACATATAATATACATATATAATACAGGTATTATTATATGTATACATATAATATACATATATAATATACATATATAATACAGGTATATATGTATATTATATGTATACATATAATATACATATATAATACAGGTATATATGTATATTATGTATACATATAATATACATATATAATACAGGTATATATGTATATTATGTATACATATAATATACATATATAATACAGGTATATATGTATATTATGTATACATATAATATACATATATAATACAGGTATATATGTATATTATGTATACATATAATATACATATATAATACAGGTATATATACATATGTATATACATATGTAAATATATAAACGGTTTATATATATACATATATACAGTTTTTATATATATACATATATATATAAACTGTTTAAAAATAATGGTAGGAAGAGAAGGTAATCATGCTAGAAAAATATTCTAGCCTTAGGAAGAGATCGCTCTGATTATCCTTATGCAGTCATATCACTTCAGCTATTTCTTTCGAAAGCAATTAGGCCCATATATTTTTAAATTATATTTTAAATTAGAATTTGAAGTTAAAAATATACCTGAAGTGATCTGCAGCAGATTCCTTCTTTGATTTTTCTTTATTTCAGAAAAGTATGAATCATATTAATTCATTATCTACAACTGCATTCCTTACAAGTTCACACCTAATAGCCAGCCCCTACATAAACCAGTTTTGTGGAATCTTCATAAGAGATAATAATGAGGGCTGCAGAAGACGTTCAGAGAAGATGTTGGGAGAAATTGTTGCACAGAGTGTGTGAGGATTGACATAAAAAGATTGATACCAAGTCTAGGACAGGATAACTAAGCTATTGAAAAGATCAATAAACATGGGGAACAAAAGGTATTTTATATTTCCATCGAATGACAACTTATTTTTCTAGGCTTATCTCTGACCTCTCCCACATATCTGATTCATTAGCATTTTTCCTGATCATTTTCTGATTATAACATATCCTTTTATGACCTTGGCGTATATTATTCCCACCATCTAGAATATTTTGTCTTAACCCTCACTTTTCCTTCTTTAGCTAGAAACCTACTATTCTTTTATCAAAAACCTATCTAAAATTATATCAAATACTCTCTCAGACCACGGTGGAATAAAATTGGAAATAAACTCCAAAAGGAACCCTCAAAACCATGTAAATACATGGAAATTAAATAACCTGCTACTGAATGATCATTGGCTCAACAACGAAATCAAGATGGAAATTTAAAAATTCTTTGAACTGAATGATAATAAGGGCACAATATATCAAAACCTCTGGGATAGAGCAAAAGCAGTGCTAAGCATTAAATGCCTCCATCAAAAATTCTGAAAGAGCACAAATAGACAATCTAAGCTCACACCTCACAGAACTGGAGAAAGAAGAACACTCCAAAACCACACCCAGCAGAAGAAAAGAAATAATGAAGATCAGAGCAGAACTAAATGAAATTGAAACACACAAACAAACTAAAAAGACAAAAGATAAATGAAATAAAAAGCTGGTTCTTTGAAAAGATAAATAAAATTGACAGACCATTAGCCAGATTAACCAAGAAAAGAGGAGTGAAGTTTCAAATAAACTCATTTAGAAACGAAATGGGGGATATTACAGCTGATACCACAGAAACACAAAAGATTATTCAAGGCTATGATGAACACCTTTACACACATAAACTAGAAAAATTAAGAGGAGACGGATAGATTCCTGGAAATATACGACCCTCCTAAATTAAACTAGGAAGGTAAAGAATCTCTAAACAAACCAAGAACAAGCAGCGAGATTGAAATGGTAATAAAAGATTGCCAACAACAACAAAAAGTCCAGGGCCAGACCAAATCACAGCTGAATTCCATCAGACATTCACAGAATTGGTACCAATCTGATCGACACTATTTCAAAAGATAGAGAAAGAGGGAATCCTCCCTAAATCATTCTATGAAGCCAGTATCACCCTGATACCAAAACCAGGGAAGTACATAAAAAAAAACAAAAAAACTACAGATCAATACCCCTGATGAAAGCAGATGCAGAAATCCTCAACAAAATACTAGCAAATCAAATCCAACAGCATATCAAAAAGACGATCTAGTGGATCCGCCATGATCAACTGGATGCAGGGATTGTTTAACATATGTAAGTCAATAAAGTGTGATACACCACATAAACAGACTTAAAAACAAAAATCACCATGATTGTCTCAATAGATGCAGAAAAAGCATTTGACAAAATCCAGCATCGCTTTATGACTAAAACCCTCAGCAAAATCGGCACAGAAGGGACATACCTTAAGGTAACAAAAGCCACCTACAACAAACCGACAGCCAACATTATACTGAACAGGGAAAAGTTGAAAGCATTCCCCCCCTGAAAACTGGAAAAGACAAGGATGCCCACTTTCACTACTTCTATTCAACATAGTCCTGGAAGTCCTAGCCAGAGCAATCAGACAAGAGATAGAACTAAAACTCATCCAAATAGGTAAAGAGGAAGTCAGACACTCATTGTTTGCTGATGAGATGATTGTATACCCAGAAAATCTTAAAGACTCATCCAAAAAGCTCCTAGAACTGGTAAATGAATTCAGCAAAGTTTCAGGATACAAAATTAACATACACAAATCAGTAGCTCTGTTATACACCAACAGTGACTAAGCTGAGAATCAAATCAAGAACTCAACCCCTTTCATAATAGCAGTAAGAAAAATAAATGAATACTTTGGAATATACTTAACCAAGGACATGAAAGACTTCTACAAGGAAAATTACAAAACACTGCTGAAAGAAGTCATAGAATACACAAACAAATGGAAACACATCTTATGCTCATGGATGGGTAGAATAAAAGTTGTGAAAATAACCATACTGCCAAAAACAATCTACAAATACAATGCAATTGCCATCAAAATAACACCAACATTCTTTTCAGAAATAGAAAAAACAATCCTAAAATTCATATGAAACCAAAAAAAGAGCTCACATAGCCAAAGCAATACTAAGCAAAAAGAACAAATCTGGAGGTATTAAATTATCCAACTTCAAATTGTACTAAAAAGTCATAGTCACCAAAACAGCATGGTACTGGTATAAAAGCAGGCACGCAGACAAATGGAACAGAATAGAGAACCCAGAAATAAAGCCAAGTACTTACAGCCAACTGATCTTTGACAAACCAAACAAAAACATAAAGTGGGGAAAGGAAACCCTATTGAAAAATGGCACTGAAGTAATTCACAAGTCACATGTAGAAGAATGAAATTGAATCCTCATCTCTCACCTTATACAAAAATCAACTGAAGATGGATTAAAAACTTAAATCTAAGACCTGAAACCATGAAGATTCTAGAAGATAACATTGGAAAACCCCTTTTAGACACTGGCTTAGGCAAAGACTTCATGACCAAGAACGCAAAAGCAAATGCAACAAAAACAAAGATAAATAGATGGGACTGAATTAAACTTAAAAGCTTCTGCATAGCAAAAGAAATAATCAGCAGAGTAAACAGAAAACCCACAGAGTCAGAGAAAATCTTCACAATCTATACATCCAACAAAGGAGTCTTACCCAGAATCTACAACGAACTCAAACAAATTATCCAGACAAAAAACAAATGATCGCATCACAAAGTGGGCTAAGGACATGAATAGACAATTCTCAAAACAAGACATACAGATGGCCAAAAAACTTGAAAAAATGCTAAACATCACTAATTATAAGGGAAATGCAAGTCAAAACCACAATGTGATACCTCACTCCTGCAAGAATGGCCATAATCAAAAAATAAAAAAATAATAGATGTTGGGGTGGATGTTGTGAAAAGGGAACACTTTTACACTGTTGGTGGGAATGTAAACTAGTACAACCACTGTGGAAAACTGTGGAGATTCCTTAAAGAACTAAAAGTAGACCTACCATTTGATCCAGCAGTCCCACTACTAGCTATCTATCCAGAGTAAAAGAAGTCATTATATGAAAAAGATACTTGCAGCACAATTTGCAATTGCAAAAATATGGAACAAGCCCAAATGCCCATCAATCAGTGAGAGATAAAGAAAATGTGGTGTTTCCCAATGTGGGTGGGCATTATCCAATTCCTTGAAGACCTGAATAGAAAAAGCAGAGTAAGTTAACTTCATTCCCTGACTGAGTGCTTGGACTAGAACATCAATTTTTTTGCTCTTAGTGCTCCTGGATGTCAGGCCTTCAAACTACACCACACCTCTCCTGAATGTCCAGCATGCAGACAGTAGATCATGGACTGCATTCTCAGTTTATGTAACTGTGTGAGCCAATTTCTTATAATAAAGTTCTCAGTTTCCATAATCATGTGAGCCAATTTCTTACAATAAATATCATTTTCATCGTGTGTGTGTCTGTGTATGTGTGTGTCTGTGTGTATCCTACTGGTTTTGTTTTGCTGAATATCACTGAGTAATGCAATCAGGACATTCCTTCCTGTGAGTTGTAGAAACTGGAGTTTTATGCCATGACCAGACAATTTAGAATCATGCTGCAAGGGATAATGCATTTTCTTTAATTGTAATTATTCAAAGCAGTCAGTAAATATGAGTGAACAAATAACATAAATGAATATCTTATAGATGAAAGGATTAATGTTTCTGATACTTTCACATAATTGTCTTAAAGAAAAACACCTTACAGCTAAGGGTCTGATTAGACATAGGTATACATGTCTCTTGGCTAACAAAATATCTCTAATACGTTTTTTATTATCTGTGCTAGATGCTTTTTAAAAATTCTTTTTTTTTCAGTGTTTCAGAATCCAGGGACAAGTCAGAAGCACTCTTGATTAGACTCCTAGTCTGTCTCCCTTCTGCATCCACTCATGTCTAATTCTTTAAAAATTATACAAAATATTATAGGCTATAATATGATTAGCCTTGTATCCCCACCCAAATCTCATCTTGAACTGAAATCCCCACAATCACCATGTGTCAAGAAAGAGACCAGGTGGAGGTAATTGAATCCTGGTGTTGTTTCCCCTCAGCTGTTCTCCTGATAGTGAGTGAGTTCTCACGAGATCTCATGGTTTTATAAAGGGCTTTTCCCCTCTTGACTTGGCACTTCTTTTTCCTGCTGCCTTGTGAAGAAGGTGCTTTGCTTCCCTTTCACCTTCTGCCATGATTGTATGTTTCCTGAGGCCTCCCAGCCATGCTAAACTGTGAGTCAATTAAACTTCTTTCCTTTATAAATTACCCAGTCTTGGGTATTTCTTCATGGCACTGAGAGAATGGACTAATACAGTCTACTATCTATATTTAAACAGATAATAAAAATGTCTTTCTAATAACAGGAAATGATAATGAAGTTGGTTATACATCTTTACCCCCATTTTTCTCTCCAGTTGCAGAAAACTTATGTCTGATTTTGGGAAGTGTTTTTTGTGCTACATATGTGCTACACAGTGTGTCCTGTGCTACATATGTGCTAAAGAACTTCTATTCTTAGGCTCTTTGGTATCATGGAAAATCTTTTTATTAGAAATGATAGTGAAGTAGGAGATCAGCAGGACTTGTTTTCTGATGACAACCCTGCTGATCAAAACAGGATGCAGCAGAGAAACCAGACAAAACCATCAGATACAGACAAAAGCCACCTCTAGTTGCCTTCATTACTCATTAGCATAAGGCCCTCCCACCAGTGCCATGACAGTTTGTAAATGTCATGGTATTGACCCAGAAGTTATCTTATTTGGTTCTGGGAACTCCTCCCGCCTTTTTATAGAAAACTCTGAAAAATGTGCCCCCATAATTAGCATATAATTAAGAGTGGGTATAAATATAGCTAGCCAACAATCTATAGGGACTGTTGCTCTGCACTGTTACTGTTGCTGTATGCTGCCATGGCTGCTCTGGGCTGCTCTGCCTGTGGAGCAGCCGCTTTACTGTACACTGCTACTCTGTGCTTCTCTGCTTATGAGTTGGCCCTGCTTTGTCTGTGGAGCAGCCAGTTTGCTGTGTCCTGTTAATCTCTGTTAATCTAATAAACTTTCTTTCTTCCATGGCCATCTCGCTCTTGAATTTTTTTCTTATCAAAGCCAAAACCTTCCCAGGCTGAGCCCCAATTGTGGGGCTCATTTGTATCAATGCGATAAAAGTAACTAGCTCTTTGGAAAAACGGTATATATTATATCCTGAATAATATGTTTTCTCCTACTCAGAATTTACAGTATGTATTAGTCTGTTTTCACACTGCTATAAAGAACTGCCCAAAACTGGGTAATTTACAAGGAAAAGAAATTTAATTGGCTCAGAGCTCCACATGGCTGAGGAAGACTCAGGAAACTTACAATCATGGCGGAAGGGGAAGGGGAAGCAAGGACCTTCTTCACATGGTGGCAGAAAAGAGAGAGCTAGCAAGAGCAGGGGAAGTTGTCTTATAAAACCCACAGATCTCATGAGAACTCACTCACTATAACAAGAACAGCATGGAGAAACTGCTCCCATGAACGAATCACCTCCCACCAGGTCCCTCCCTGGATATGTGGGAGTTTCCAGGATTACAATTCAAGATGAGATTTGGGTGGGGAGACAGCCAAACCATATTATAGTAATTAAAAAAAAAAGCTATGAAATATTTCCAAAACCTGAATACAGGTAATGAAGACTTGTATATTCAACAATATATTGTGTTATATAAAAGAGAACCTTTATTTGTAATAAAATATCACATTCATTAACCTACTTTTAAGTATTTTGTGCATTCAAATATGCTGTACAAAGTCTTTCTTTAAAAAGCAAGATAATACTGGTGAATCAATTTTCCTTTAAGATCTGAGATTTTATTAGTATAAAGGAAAATAAAGTATCATAAAATATCTAATCTAAAAATACTACATACACTACTAATTGTGTGGCAGGCAATGTTCAAACTCCTTTTCATACAGCTGCCATCAGGGAGCTATAGTATGATGCTCCTTTTATATCTGAGAAAATGTAGCCTCAACAAAGTTAAATGACTTGACCAACATCACACAACAGGTAAGTGACAAACCTGGATTCGAAATCCAGGGAATATTTAGGCCCAGAATCTTAACTGCTACGTTATACTGAGTAACAGAGTGAGAAGAAAAAACATAAAGTGCAAACATTAAATGTATCAGAATATGTCTCACAATTTTAGTTTTCAAACATTTATAAAAATGAAGCAAAAAAAAACCCACTATATTTCCAAACAAACAAAAAAGCAGCTTTCTTATTTTGCTATACATAGTTACTTGTTGTAATTTAGATACTTCTACAATTTCAATGTAAGCTAACTGGAAATTCAAGGAGTATTTTCATAGGCACTAAAACAAGGTTTAACTAATAAGGAAATTTCCAGTGTACTCAATAGTTTCTAGAAATCATGTGGAATTAGCATGTGAAAGAATGAGAGAACAGTGAGCAAGAAGATAGATATAAAATGGCTGCAATACACTCCTGCAGTCCTAAACTGGTTGTGATTTAAAGACTGGATTTCCTTTGCCTACTGCTTGCCTTTCTTTTGCAGATTAAAGCTGCTTTTTAAGCTCATTTTGATATGTGCACATTTTTTGGAGTTCCGTGGAAAGTTATTTTACAATATTATTTATAGCTTTATTTAAAAAACATTTTTATTTGTAAAACATTTTATTTCAAATTTATTTGAAAAACATTTGTTGGTTTTAGTAGAATGAAATGAGCATGTTTCTTTATTTATATCCATTGCTTTTTAATGCTTCCCTTAGCAACAAATATATTCACCTTATATTGTGTTCTGCAGCTTTACAGTTCAAATGCATAGCCTTCTGTTACTTTCTTGGGGGAAAAAGCTCTCAAGATACATAGTGTTTATAATTTTGACAGTGTTGTCATTATTATAGTGATAAAGTAGAAAGCAACAAAAAGATCAGAAATCTTAGAAAGTAATTTCAGATGCATTTTATCATTGAAAAGGGTCATATGGATATAGCCCAAGATATAAAACCAGTCTCCAGTATGGTAAGGCTAATATTTTCCGTTCCATATCTTCCTGGTTGTAAGCAAGTTTTTTATTATACATGATGGCTCTAGAAATACTTCAGAACCATGAAAAACTCTAATAATAGTGATTTTATACATCTATATAGAATAATGTTACCAACTTTGCACCTTAAAAACAATAGTCTGTTATAAGTAATATGTAACTTAGCCAGGCTCGCGACTCATGCCTGTAATCTCAACACTGGGAGGGGAGGATTGTTTGAGCCCAGGAGTTCAAGATCATACTGGACAACAGGGCAAAACCCTGCCTCTACAGAAAAGACAAAGCTAGCCAGGCGTGGTGGCGAGCACCTGTAGTCTCAGCTACTCAGAAGGCTGAGGTGGGAGAATTGTTTGAGCCTGGGAGATGGAGGTGTGATTTCACCACTTCTCTCCAGCCTGGTGATAGAGTGAGACTCTGTCTTAATAATAATGTATGACTCAATCTGATAACTAGACCAAAATTATTAAAAATATATATTATATATTTTAATTTCAGATGCACAGGTGTATGTGTTTTTGGTGACATCAGGTTGCTGACTAAAAGCGTAGCACATGTAGAGCCCTGGTTTTACTTTCAGCCTCTTACCAAGAAGCAGGACTGGTGCTTACTCCGGGAAGGCTTCACAGAACCTATCACAGTGAGGCCTTCCTGCCCCCTACCCTTTTGCTCTTTCCTCATATAGTACATAGTAACCCTTATAATCCCCCAGATTCACTAGCATAATATTTTTTCTATTTATCTTCCCAAAGATTATATAAAGATAGTCTGAATATTTTTCTTTTCTCTTAACAGAGCAGTTGCTTCCTATGAGCCCAATATTTAACCTCTGGAAAAGCTGCGCTCACCAAGATGTAAAGGTTGAATTCCATTTCAATAAAAATGTGTGTGTATATGTGTGTTTTTTAAGAGCTATTCTGTGAAGCTGCACATGATCTAAAATAACTCTATAGAGCCCACTGGCATCTATCAAAAATGGGTTGTGTGTGTGTTTAATTAAATGGACACAGCTGCAGCATTATTAACATAAACATAAATGGCAAGTGCTTTTCCAACTTACGCATTTATTCACTCATTCGTTATCACATTGAACAAACATTCATGGAGGGAATCTACGGTCATGGCATCACGTTAGACAGCAGGGATATGGCAAAAACAAAGATTGACATAATCTCTGCCTCTAAGACTTTATATTCCCCTCTATGTATGCAGGTACAGGTAATGTATGCATCTTGTTATATGACATTTTAGGGGAGGGATATAAGAAAAAAAAAGAAGGAAGAGAAGGACTGGATATGTGTTAAAACTCTTTGTTCCACACTGAGAGCCATTGCTCTTAAATAAACCTCATGCCCTCCTTCTTCTTCTGTTCAGAAAAGTCAGTTTTTTTCACCCCAAGTCACTTTTAACATCAAAACAATATAATAACTTTTTACGCTTATATAATAAAGCTACTTCTTGAAAATATTCAACTCTTTCTTTAAAACTTTCAGAAGTATTCAGGAAATATTTCTTGAGCACATACTATGTCTCAGTTATAGGAGAAAGACATCTGTTACTTTTCTTTTTCCCTTACTTGGTTTACAGGATTTTGCTTTACTATGAATAAGTAACAGAGGAGAGACCTGTGTTGAGAGGAATGGCATAGAACGAACAAGAACAGGGAGATTGTAGATGGGCTGAGAGTTGACTCATCTCATTCACTGCTACCACTCACAGTATTTGGAGGGAAGGTAGAGAAATATATATATTTTAAACAAAAAGTGTGTTAAAAGCTTTAGTTGGCCTGTAAGTTAATAACACAAAGACTATGAGTAGTTTATTAATATTTAAAAATTATAATATTTTATATAATAATCCAGATTTCCAGTTTATCTTGAACAGTGACTCATACTAGAAACTACAGTCACTCAGCCTGCTTCATCCACTTAAATCATCTACTTCATTTCAATCAACTTATGTTTCCCTAAATTGCCAAATCAGAAGAGCCATCTAGGTTGTTGGCTAAAAATGTAGGTTTCCAGCTCATCCTTTGGAAGCTCTAGTTCAATAAAACTGGGATGATGATATGGAATCTGTATTTTAACAAATATCCAAAGTGATACATTTGTCACCAAAGTAGTTGGGAAAGTGCTGTTGTAGGCATTTCAGTTTGCAACCCCAAAATGATTAACAACATACTATTAACCTTACATAAAGAGTCAATGATCTAAACACAGTATTAATTTATGGGAGTTTAACAAATGTGTAAGCAGAAAGTAAAATAGAGTAATCATATATGGTTTCTTATATGTAAGAATATATGGAGATATATGCCCGTGTACCCATGATTATTAATGTACAGTGCCCTAGATCAGGGCTCCTTAACCCCCGTGCCATGGACCACTACTGGTCTGTGGTCCATTAGGAACAGGGGCTGCACAGCAGGAGGTGAGTGGTGGACTAGTAAGTGTAGCTTCATCTGTATTTGCAGCCATTCCTCATGGCTTCCATTACTGCCTGAGCTCCGCCTCCTGTCAGATTAGTGGCGGCATTAAATTCTCACAGGAGCACGACCCCTATTGTGAACTGTGCATGCGAGGGATCTAGGTTGTATTCTCCTATAAGAATCCCATTCCTGATGATCTGTCACTGTCTCCCATCACCCTCAGGTGGGACTGTCTAGTTGCAGGAAAACAAGCTCAGGGCTCTCACTGATTCTACATTATGGTAAGTTGTATAATTATTTCATTATATATTACAATGTAATAATAATAGAAATAAAGTGCATAATAAATGTAATGTGCTTGAATCATCCCAAAACCATCCCATGGCCCCTGGTTTGTGGAAAAATTGCCCTACACAAAACCGGTCCCTGGTGCCAAAAGTGTTGGGGACCACTGCCCTAGATTGATGTAACATTGTGCTTTATGCATCATTATAGCATCCCTTGAAATATAACGAGTATTTTTGAACTAGGTCAGTCTCAAAAATGTATATATTGCTATTAAATTGACTAGAGTGGGGTCCAAGTACTCTCTAAAACAATAAGAAAAACACAGAAAAAGCAAGGTAAAACAAAATGGAACCTCCAAATATTATTGTTTTCAGACTGAGGCACAAGAAACTATTATAAATATAAAAACTTAGTTTAATACTAATATCGATAAACATTTCATCAGCTAGTGCTGGGAAATAGTTAGCAACCTGCACTCTGGGGTGTGAGGACACCCCAATTGGTAGCATGTGTCAGTTTCTATAACATAGACACTGCTGTAGCTAACTTTAAATTTCCAATCTGATGTTACTAAACAAGAAGTTGAGAATGAGAAGACATGTTCCCAATCAGCTCTGATGCTGGTACAATCTGGTTCCAGCAGACCACATGATTTAAGGACCAACAATTATGTTAGAGGTAGAAGTTAAAAGAAAAGGAAAAATAACAGCCTTGTTTTCAAGTCCTTTATTATGTCACTGCAGTTTTGTATATTATATACACAAATCTCAATACAAATAAACATAGCCCTCTTTAGTGTCAAATGAGGCAATGAGAAAAGTAATGATAAACACTATCATTCACTCAACATTTACTTTGGGCATTTTGTTAGTAACTAATACATGTATGCATACATAAGTAATAAATAATTGAATGGTGATTATGTGAAGGACACTATTCCTAGCACTTTACCATATTATTTCTATGATGTCAGTATGTAAGAATTTCCCTTTCATTCAAAAAAGGAAAACAAAGCCCAGCAAAAAAGTCTGCAACCTGTCCAGTGTCTCACAATTGCTAAGTATGAGTATAAACTTAAACCCAGGTAACTATACTTCTGAGCTAACATTTTATAACCATTAGTCTCACTGTTCTATGGGTCTAGACAATAAGTGATATCAGAAGTCAGAAAAGGAAATAAATACTTAGGCACAATGGTCAAAGGTGTCTTCATGCTTAAGAAGCTAATGAATTCAGCATGTCTTCAGAGTTTGCAATCAGTAATTAATGATGCTAATGTCCCACCATGAAATCAGGATAAGAAATTGCTTTATAACGTCTATACCATTAAAAGCAGTCTACTAAAAATTGATTAACTGTGAAAAAATAAAGATACTAACCTAGTAGACTGATATAAATTTATGTCGAAATTAATACTTAATATGTTATATAAATTCACACAATACAGTGACGATGGTCCCTTGAGAGCTTTATTATAACAAAGTTATTTTTTCCAAATAAAAGTAGGAAAAAATATTCCATTGTTTTTAAAACTGGATTCATTGCAAAAGCATTGGATTATTATTTTCAAAACAAGTGCATGTTTCTCTATTTTTTCCTGGTATTTAGTATTGCAAGGACGTCTACCAGAAGTCTGATTTTTTCCCTTTCCCTATTTTTAAAGTCTTTCTTCTTTCCTGTCTAGAGGCTGGGAACTTTCTTTATACTTTTAATTAGAAATATGTCTGTAGAGTATGGACTCTAACAAGGTGTGAATCACTTTTTATGGATTTTCCTGTGAATTCATTGGGTATATTAAATCTGCATTCTGTATTTTTCTATTGATTGTTTTCTAGTAGTTTTGGTCTCATCATAGATATAGAAAGAAAGGTGTGAATAGGATGAGAGGTAATAGGCAGCATTGTGTCCCTTCACCAAATCAAGCAGCCACGTAATAGAGTGCCTATAGCTCCCATTTGGTATTGATTCCAAGCTTGCATTTCCTGAACAGAGAGAGTTTCCTGGAGTAGAGATCTAAGTGACTTTCTGCTTACTCTGGTGCAGGTCGTCCTCTCTGTTCTGGCATAAACAGTATACTGTTTGATCTTTGTAAACTTATTCTATCAGTTTTATAAATAGATAACATTTTGTCCAGATTCTAGAATTTGTCTTAGTATTTCTATAGTTTTCTCTGTTTTATATATGCCTTTATAGTTATTTTAGTGAGAAGTTGAGAAAGTCACTGCCAATAGTTTTAAGATAGTTATAATTTTTAAAATCTGTCCAAAGAGCTCTTAAACCATTTGGTTCTGTCAAGCTATTTCTAAGATACTAGCTTTATTCCAAGGTTATTGTCACCTACACCTTCTAGAATTATTTCTTTAGTGTGAACCTGATTTAGTCGCACAGGCCAGGAGTTGCCTAAGAATACCTGGTATTTTAAATAGCCATAACCAATGGATCTCCGTCTTAGTTCACCAGATCCGATAAAAAGGAAATTTGTAAACAATAGCTGTACACTAAATAAACACGATTCTAAAAGTAAGGGATTATAGTTACCTCTGTATTAAAGATGAGAATGCTGATGCTTTGGTAGTTTATATGACTTGCCTCGTAAACTATGAGACACAAAGTTGAACTTAGAACCCAATTTTGTGTGACTTCAAGGCCTAAAATCTAATTTGCATATGTAAGTGATGAGTTTGTATCAATACTAAACACCAAAATATTAAAAAGTCACAGTAGAATGAATATTTGTATATTGTTTTGGCTATTTATAAAACAGAACTGGTCTAGAAAGTCTCATAATATTCAACTATATCAATAACAGATTAAAAATTCCTTGGGAGAAAATTTAAACTGTTTTGACAATACAGGTTATTTTTTAGTTTGGTTTTAGGGATCTATGACTATTTTTTATGAGCCATTTATTTCATAAAATATAATCAGAAGAAAGAAATGTTAGAGCTCAAATTCTACTAAAAATTGCAAAATACGCAAATGTCAGCCTCAATTTGTGCAACATCCTTTGCATATTATTAGAGATAATATTCATGGGAAATATAAATATACCATAATAATGTAGATTTTTTCTGTTTAGCAATCAGACATATGAGATATGTTATTTCTTATGACAGAGAAATCTAATTTCACAGCCAGTTTGAAAATCCTGCTGTTTCACCAGAGCTTACAGAGATACGAGAATGAGTGGAGTAAACCCTTATTGTAGAACAACTATGAAATCTGTAATTTCAAGATCCTACATAGGAAACATATTGCTATCGTTATTTTTTTTAAATGAATGGAGTTTCTATGGTGCTGAATTTTCTAAAACTTGTAAGATACTATAGTTGATCTTACATATATGCAGTGGTTAATTCCTTTTGCCACAGAGGATCATAAAATCACTCAGGATTAAAACATATTTATTCAGTACATGGCTTCAAACAGATAAAAGAAAAATTGGGTGGAAGAGGTAGATATGAGCTGAATTACACTGATGTTTTAAGAAACTTGGAAATTAAAACTGCAACCTTTTATATTCAAAAATAGGGAGTTTGAAACATTTTCTTAAATTTATTTATTCTGAACAAACAAAATTTTGCAGTAAGTAGGGTTGTTTTCTTAAAGGTACAAAGGACAATTGTCCTCAAATTCTACAAAATAAGAATTAAAAAATATGGATCTTTGATATTTTGCTTTTTACTGACTTGAAAGTGGGCATTTAATGTATAAAACTAGGAAATTGACATGTTTGAATGGTCAGTTTTTATATTTATCTACTAGCTTGAAAATCATGTTAATTACATTCCTAATGGACCTAACTTAAATATTTGTGATGTAGTAAAGATAACACAGTGCAAGGGTGTGTAATATTCGGCATTTTATAGATACTCAAAGTGATAAGTATTTAAAATACAAAAGCATAATCTAATTTCTAACAAGGTTGACATGGATAGCTACTTCTTAAAACTCAGAACTTAAAAGGAAGTATTTATAATGCTAAAAGCCTATGAAACTTAGGTTTAAAGTACCTTTAAAAACACTAAACATATTCTCTGTTTTTTATTCATTTGTTAGTACAAATATCAGTAAATAGTCAAAATGTAACCTTAGTTTATGAGAGAGGTGTCTCCAATGTGACTTGACTAAAATTATTTTAGGTGTAATACCAGCAATTGTGTTTAAGGTTAAGGTTTCTAAGACATATACCCATGATACAGAAATTAAAGAAGTACAACAAGTAACCAAAGACATTATATGAAATATCATTTCTACATATAAAGTGATAAAAAATAGTAGAGTTTCAAAGTTTGAGATCTTAGATTTAAGTTTTTAATCCATTTTGATTTTACTTTTGCATATAGATATCCAGTTTTCCCAGCATCATTTACTGAGGAGACAGTCCTTTCCCCAATATATGTCCTTGGCACTTTAGTTGAAAATGGGTGCACTGTAAATGTATGGATTTCTTGTTTCTAGGTTCTTTATTCTGTTACACTGGTCTGTGTGTCTGTTTTTATGCCAGTGCCATGCTGTTTTAGCTACTATAGCTTTGTAGAATAATTTGAAATTAGGTAATGTGATTCCTTCAGTTTTGTTCTTTTTGCTTGGGATAGCTTTGGATATTCTGGGTCTTCTGTTATTTCATATAATGTTTTTTGTTTGTTTGTTTGTTTTGTTTTGTTTTTTTTGAGTTGGAGTCTCACTCTGTCACCCAGGCTGGAGTGCAGTGAAATGGTCTCGGCTCACTGCAACCTCCGTCTCTTGGGTTCAAGAAATTCTTCTGCCTCAGCCTCTTGAGTAGTTGCAACAACAGGCATGTGCCACTGCGCTCAGCTAATTTTTGTATTTTTAGTAGAGTCAGGGTTTCATCATGTTGGCCAGGCTGCTCTCAAACTCCTGACCTCTGGTGATCTGCCCACCTCAGCCTCCCAAAGTGCTGGGATTACCGGAGTGAACCACAACTCCTGGACTGATTTCTTATAAATTTTATGATAGTTGTTTTTTTTTACTTCCATGAAGAATGTCATTGCTATTTTGACAGGGATTGCATTGAATCTCTAGATTGCTTTGGGTAGTATGGATATTCTAACAATATTAATTATTCCAACCCCTGAACATGGAATATCTTTCCATTTCTTTGTGTTATCTTCAGTTTCTTTCTCAATATTTTATAGTTTTCATTGTAGAGAACTTTCACTTTTTTGGTTAATTCATAGGTATATAATTTTATTTGTAGCTATTGAAAATGAGATTATTTTCTTGATGTTTTTTCAAACTGTTCACTGATATCATATATATATATTGCTTATTTTTGTATGTTGATTTTGTAACCTGCAACATTACTAAATTTGTTTTTAAATTCTAATAATTTTTGGTAGAGTCTTTAGGTTTTACCAAATATAAAATTATATCATCTGCCAACAAGGATAATTTGGCTTCTTCCTTTCCAATATCTTTCTTTTGTCTATGTTGATGAAAGTCATCATACTTGTTATGTTCTAGATCATAGAGGAAAAAGCTTTCAGTTTTTCTCCATTCAGTATGATACTGGCTGTGGGTATGTTGTTTATGGCTTTTATTGTGCTCAGGTATGTTTCTTCTCTACCCAGTTTTTTGAGGGTTTTTATCATAAAGGATGTTGAATTTTATCAAATGCCTTTTCAGTATCAATTAAAGTGATCATAAGTTTTTGGTCTTTTATTCTATATATATGATATATCACATTAAATGATTTACATATATTGAACCATCCTTGAATCCCAGGGATAAATCCCACTTCATCATGATGAGGGATCCTTTTAATGTGTTTTTGAATTCATTTTACCATTGTTTTGTTGAGGATTTCTGCATCAATGTTCATGAGGTATATGGCCTGTAGTTCTCTCTTTTTTGATGTGCCACTGTCTGGTTATGGGATTAGGGTAATACTGGCTTCATAGAATGAGTTTGGAAGTATTCCTTTCTCTTTGATTTTTCAGAATAGTCTGAGTCAAATTGGTGTTAGTTCTTTTTTAAATGTTCAGTAAAATTCTGCAGAAAAGCCATTAGGTTCTGGGATTTTCTTTGCTGAGAGGCTTTTTATTATGGCCTTAATTTTGTTATTTTTTATTGATCTTTTAGTTTTGAAATTTCTCATGATTCAATCTTGGCAGGTTGTATGTGTCTAGAAATTTATCCTTTTTTATCTAGATTTTCCAATTTATTGGATTATAGTTGCTCATATTAGCCCCTAGCACTGCTTTGCACTTCTATGGTATTGGTTTTAATGTCTACTTTTTCAGCTCTGATTTTATTTATTTGAGTCTTCTCTCTGTTTCTTAGACTGGCTAAAGGTTTGTCAATTTTATTTATCTTTTCAAAAATCTCCAACTTTTTGTTTCATTGATCTTCTGTATTGTTTTCTTCATTGAAATTTGGTTTCTTTCTGCTCTGTTTTTTTATTATTTCTTCTACTAATTTTGGGTTGTTTTTTTTTTTGGCTTTTTTAGTTCCTTAAAATGCATCATTAGCTTATTTGAATTTTTCTTCATTTCTGATGTAGGCTTTTATAGCTATAAATTTTCCTCTTAGTATTGCTTTCACTGTATCCCATAGATTTTGGTATTTATCGCCTTAGCTGGATCTCAGTTCCCATAGTCATATCTGGCTGTGAAAGTAGGAATTGTAGGCCAGGCATGGTGACTCACACTTGTAATCTCAGCACTTTGGGAGGCTGAGGTGGGCAGATCGCCTGAGGTCGGGAGTTCGAGAACAGCATGACCAACATGGAGAAATCCCATCTCTACTAAAAATAAAAAATAAAAAATAAATAACAAATAAAATACAAAATTAGCCAGGCGTGGCAGTGCGTGCCTGTGGTTTCAGCTACTCGGGAGGCTGAGACAGGAGAATCGCTTCAACCCAGGAGTTGGAGGTTGCAGTGAGCTGAGATTGCGCCACTGTACTCCAGCCTGGGCAACAAGAGCGAAACTCCATCTCAAAAAAAAAAAAAAAAAAAAGAAAGTAGGAATTGTAGTCTATATCCATACTCAAGATGCAGAAGAAATATGGTTTCTTGATGAACAGCAGTGTCTGTCCCAATAGTAAAAATAGTTTCAAGAATTAAGTGAGTTTTAGAGAAATGTGGTAGTACTTATACACACAAAATTCTAAACAATATATACCCAAGTATACCGAGTTCTGGAATAATTGTTGATTCAGAGCCAGCAGTAGCTGAAAGGAAAACCCACATATGCGATTTTATATTACTTGCTTCATAGTCAATAATATGTTTGACAAATAAAAAGTCATGATATTCTGATTTATAAATGCTCCATTTAGAAATGTAAATAATAAATATTTTTAAAAAATTATTAATAATTTTATAATATAAATGACCATTGCTAATATTCTTTTCTATTACCTTCTCATTTTCTTTTACAACATTAAAATTGACATAGTGAAGGATATTGGGCTGAACAATAAGAATGATCATTTTCAGCATTTTTGAATTGTGAGGATGGTAGTTTTATATAATTTAAAGTAACAAAATCAAAAATAAAGAGTAAAACACTTTCTATTAATTAGAAATTTTGACTATACTTGACTCTGTAATAGTCTATTTAAGATGTGGGGTAGCCATCATTAAATTAGTCATATTCTGTTATAAACAAAGTCTCTGACATTTCACAATAAGTTTTCAATATTATTTAATGAGTAAATTAATTAGCAAACATAGTTCTATAAATCTTCAATTAGTTAAACTTATCACAATACATATATGTATATATTTAAAATGCTTGGATACAATAAGAAATAAAAAGACCCTAACACCCTGTGGAAATCAGCAATTTTTATATAAAATATATTTAAAACAAAAACTAAAATTTTAACTTGAAAGCAGAGAATAAGCCTTCAAAAATAGAATTACTATTTTATAGGTAATGATGTTTAGATGTAATGAACATGTTGAAATGTCGTGTGTAATATATGAGCTAATGTCTTCATTATTAAAATTGCACTTAACTCAAAAGTTAATGATCTTTAAATCCGACAAAGGTATCTAATTCATTAAGTGCCTAATGTTTTTCTAACTTTATGAGATATTATAGAATCATACAAGGTAAGTAATATTCTACTGTGAGCCAAAACACTTAGCAAATTATCTCAAATAACCTAAATATGATAATTCATTTCAAGTTACAGAACTGGCGACCAAATTCACTGAATAAATTATATTTCATTTGACTAGAGTAATGATGCTTCATCAGAAATACATTTTTTTAAATTTATTGAGCCCACTTCTCCTTAAATTTCTGTTTATTTAAATTTATTGAAGTAAAAATTTCACACCTTAGTTGGTGGTTTCTGCAGTCTTCATTCTATTCTATTATTTTCTGTTCTGAAATATTATGCTTTTAAAATCATTCAAGTGATAGCATTAAAATATAACACACATTTACATGTATTTTTATCAAAAGCATTTATTATATTTTATGGCTTCTACAGAAAAAAATACGTGATAATGCATATTGGATGGCTATGGTAAACAAAGAAAGCATTATCTATTTGCTAATTGTGTACATAATTCCTAAAGGTTTTAGAAAGCTAATGTGATCTAATCTTTCATTTAACAGGTGAAAATATTATGCACCACAGAGTTTCAGTGTCCTGATGAAGCTCTGTTTCTTTGTTGTTAGTTTTCCCTGTCCTCAACAGAGAAAATAAAATTTCTCTTTACATTTCTGGAATTTTATTGACTTGGGTTTCTCTGTGCCCTCAGCTCTTTGGTGAGCATAGTTTTTAAAACTATTATGCCTTATCTAGGCTACTCTAGTTAGACTGGGAATGAGTTTCTTGCACCTGTCTACATTCTACCTAGAAATGGAAGGCTTATTCAGATTATATTCTTGTTTTCATCAAAATGTTTCATCTGATAGGAGTTATCTTGTCATAGAAATAAAAGTTCATATTTATTTTCTAGTAGAAAATATAATTAATGGTAAGAAATACAATCATTACATTAAGGAATAAATTGCATATGTTATTTCTTTAAATTCTGTAATTTCATATTGTTATTGAGCTATTCAAAACAAGCTTGATTCTTTGCATCCATTATAAAGATTTCTTTTTATCTCTCTAGACAAATATTTCTTTAATAAAAATTATGATTTGTCTCTGTTGTTTTTTTATTTTTTAGTTGATAAGTAAATTGCATTATTTATAGTGTGCAATATGAAACATACATATATGGTGACATGCCTAAATCAAGCTAATCAACATATGCATTATGTTATACTTTTTTGTGGTAAGAACATTTAAAATCTACACACTTAGCAATTTTCAAGTATACATTACTTTGCTCTAAATTATATTCACCATGTTGTACAATAGATCTCCTGAACATATTCCTCCTAACTGATATTTTGTATTCTTTAACCAACATCTTCCTCAATCCCCTCCCCTCCACTAAGCCCCTGATAACTGTCATTCTACTCTGTTTCTATAAGTTCAACCTTTTCAGATTCCACAAACAAATGAGATCACGTGATATTGTCTTTCTGTGCCTGGCTTAATTCACTTAACACAGTGTCCTCGAGGTTCATCCATGTTCTTGCGAATTACAAGATTTCCTTCTTTTCAAAGGCTGAATAGTTTTGTTGTGTGTGTGTCTGTGTGTGTGTGTGTCTATGTGTTGCCTACAGGTGCATATAAAATCTTCTTTATTAATTCATTCGTTGGTGGACAATTTATATATTGATGGTTGATTCTACATCTTAGGTATTGAGAATAAATCCACAAACAACATGGGAGTGTGAATATCTTTCAACATATTGAATGTAGTTCCTTTGCATATATACCCAGAAAAGGGACTGTTGGAACATATGGTAGTTCAATTTTTAGTTCTTCTCAAGAACTTCCAAACTGTTTTCCATATTGGCTGTACTAATTTACATTTTCACTAACAGTTTATAAGGGTTCTCTTTTCTCCACATCCTCACCAATACTTATCTATTGTCATTTTGATAATAGCCTTCTAACATTTGTGAGTTATTTCATTGTGGTTTTCATTTGTATTTTCTTGCTGATTAGTGATGTTGAGTATTTTTCCATATACCTATTGGCTATTTTTATATCCTTTTTTGAAAAATGTCTTTTCAGGTCCTTCGTCCATTTTTTTTCATGAGGTTATTTACATTCTAACTTTTGAATTGTTTGTGTTCCTTAAATATTTTTGATATTAGCCCTGTATCAGATTTATGGTTTATAAATATTTTCTCATATTTCATAGGTTGTCTCTTCATTCTGTTGTTTTCTTTGCTGTGCAGAAGCTTAGTTTGATGCAATCACATTTATCTACTTTTGCTTTGGTTGCCTATGTTTTAGGAGTCATATCCAAAAAAATAATTGCCCAGATGAATGTCATGAAGCTGTTTCCCTAGGTTTGCTTTTGGTAGTTTAAGAGTTTCAGGTTTTATGTTGAAGTCTCTAATGCATTTTCTTTTTCTTTTTTTTTAATACACTTTAAGTTCTAGGGTACATGTGCAGAATGTGCAGTTTTGTTACGTAGGTATACACATGCCATGGTGGTTTGCTGCACCCATCAACCCATCACCTAGATTAGGTATTTCTCCTAATGTTATCCCTCCCCTAGCTCCCCACCAATAGGCCCCTGTGTGTGATGTTCCCCACCCTGTGTCCATGTGTTCTCATTGTTCAAATACCACTTATGAGTGAGAACATGCAGTGTTTGGTTTTCTGTCCTTGTGACAGTTTGCTGAGAATGATAGTTTCCAGCTCCATCCATGTCCCTGCTAAGGACATTAACTCATCCTTTTTTATGGCTGCATAGTATTCCATGCAGTGTATGTGCCACATTTTCTTTATCCAGTCTATTATTGATGGACATTTGGGTGGGTTCCAAGTCTTTGCTATTGTGGATAGTGCCACAATAAACATATACATGCATGTGTCTTTATAGTAGCATGACTTATAACCTTTTGGGTATATACCCAGTAATGAAATTGCTGGGTCAAATGGTATTTCTAGTTCTAGATCCTTGAGGAATCACCACACTGTCTTCCACAATGGTTGAACTAGTTTACAGTCCCACCAACAGTGTAAAAGCATTCCTATTTCTCCACATCCTCTCCAGCATTTGTTGTTTCCTGACTTTTTAATCATCACCAATCTAACTGGTGTGAGATGGTATCTCATTGTGGTTTTGATTTGTATTTCTCTAATGACCAGTGTTGATGAGAATTTTTTCATATGTTTGTTGGTTGCATAAATGTCTTCTTTTGAGAAGTGTCTTTTCATATCCTTTGCCCACTTTTTGATGGAGTTGTTTGTTTTTTTCTTATAAATTTGTTTAAGTTCTTTGTAGATTCTAGATATTAGCCCTTTGACAGATTCATAGATTGCAAAAATTTTCTCCCATTCTGTAGGTTGCCTGTTCACTCTGATGATAGTTTCTTCTTCTGTGCAGAAGCTCTTTAGTTTAATTAGATCCCATTTGTCAATTCTGGCTTTTGTTGCCATTGCTTTTGGTGTTTTATACATGAAATCTTTGCCCATGACTATGTCCTGAATCATATTGCCCAGGTTTTCTTCCAGGATTTGTATGGTCCTAGGTCTTTCGTTTAAGTCTTTGATCCATCTTGAGTTGATTTCAGTTGATTTTCTATAGGGTACGAAATAATGGTCTAATTTAATTTTTCTGCATGTGGATATCCTGTTTTCACAACACCATTTAATGTAGAGACTGTCTTTTTCCCATGGTGTGTTCTTGGCATCTTTATTGACAATAGAGTTGGTTATGACTCCAAGGATTTATTTCTATGTTCTCTATCCTGTTTCCTTAGTCTACTTGTTTGTTTTTGGGCTGCTACAAAGATCAGGATTAAGACAAGGATATCTACTCTTGCCACCCATTCAACATAGTACTATAAGTTCCAGCCAGAGGAATTAGACAAAAGGATAAAATAAGAGGCATCGAGATCAGAAAGGAATAAGTTAAATTGTGTCTGTTTACAGATGACATGATCTTATATATAGAAAACTCTAAAGACTCTAACAAAAAACTATTCAAACTAATAACAAGTAATTTCAGGATACAAAATTGACATAAAAAATCAGTAGTGTTTCTATACACTAACAACAAAATATCTGACAAAGAAATCAAGAAAACAATCCCATTTACAAGAGCTACAAAAAATACCTAGGAATAAATTTAATGAAGAAGATGAAATATCTGTACATGGAAAACTATAAAACATTGATGAAAGAAATTGAAGAAGATATAAATAAATGGAAATATATACTGTGTTAATGGATTGGAAGAATTAATATAACTAAAATTTCCATACCAACTAAAGTATTCTACACATAACAGTTAACATTCCAATAACATTTTTCACAGAGATAGAAAAAGTATTCCTAAAATTTGTATTGAGTCCCAAGTGACTCCGAATAGCCAAGGCAAGCCTGACCAAAAAAGAACAAAACTGGAAGCACACAATACCAGATTTCAAAATATACTTCAAAGCTATGGTAATCAAAACAGTATGGAACTGAGTTTTTGTTATTTTATGTTAATGTCTTTTGTACAATTGTGCTTTACAATCTTCGAGACATGTTATTTTGTTATTACTTTATTTAGTAGATTTTTCCCTTTCATTATAACCTTGAATACCTTGAAAAAGAAATATGAGATGTTCAGAGAAAAAGCGAAAGCTTTATTTTCTATAAAAGAATGCAGTCTTCAGATTGGGGAGGCACAGCCTCTAGTATAAGTGAAAATGTGCTCTCAGAAGACCATAGGGAGGGTCTGGCTCAAACAGGGAAAGTTCTCATCCTGGTTCTCGATCAAATCCTTTCATGTAAATGAAAATTTCAAACTTGTTCAGCTCCGATTGGTTGAAATCATTGACCAGATTGGAATTTCCACATTAGAAGCCAGAAGTCTGTCAGATGTTTCTTTCAAATGGCTGGTTGGGGCAGGGGTTTCTGGCCATAGTTTATCTTGGCAAGGAAACAGGAACTAGTTTGGCTTGACTTTAGAAAGGGAAGACCTGTGACATTTTTACAATATTTTTCTGAGGACACAGAGTGTGTGAACTCTCCCTCACCCAGCCATGGCCGCCTAATTCTGTTTTAGCTTTGACCACCTGAGTTAGCTATAGGGAGTCCATTTTGTCTATTGTCTGGGGGCATGTTTTAAGACATAGATTTTTAATATAATATGTTGATTTTACTTCCTTGTGAACATCACTTATAGCTATGTTGCATAATGTTTGTTCTACATATTTTGTTGCCTCATCATTTCATTGTCTTTTTGCTTTGATTTCACTGTATCGTAAGCTATTCTGTGTTTACAATTTAGTTTTCAGTCCTCCATTTGATTCCATGCTACTCTAGAAATATTATTTTAGTTGTAAATGGTGTTTTTGTCCTTTATAAATACATTTATATATATTTCTGTAGTTCTCATGATCTCACTTTAACATTTTATCTATGATATTATGGTAGATTACATTATTGACTTCAATTCTTCTCCTGTTTCTGTATCCAATTCCTTTGTCATATAGCTTTGCTGTTAATGTCACAGACGTACAGTGTAGCCTGAGCCCCTTAACATATTTTGGTCATGAGATTTGCTTTTCCCAATGGGATATTGGTAACCAGCTAGGGATTATTATGCCCAGCTAAGGATAGAGATGTACTCACACATTATGGCTTGCTCTCTTGTGCTTCTGCCATTGCCATTACATAAGCATGCCCTGGTTAGCCTATTGGTTCAAGGGGCAGAAGAGATACAGGGAGTAAATAAGAACTGAACCTGTAGTCTAAAATCATATATCCAATATCAGTTTATATCAGCAAAGGGACCCCAGATGACTTGCAAACACATGAGAAATACATGATTACTTCTTTTTGCCAATGAATGTATATTGTGTGTTTCTTTGTATGTGTGTGTTTGAGTCTTAGCAAACACTGACTCATATGATCCAATGATATACCTGTACTCAATAAGTTTATATTCTTATTGTTTCCAGCTACAGCACTGGGCATCTAGGTGTAAATTTAATACTCTGTATGATAATTTAATTCAAAAATTAATTCTCACTACTTGTACTTGCTATGCTTCTTTTCTCCTTTTTTTGTTAAGTAGAATTTCCCTTTTAATGTTGCCATATTTTTTCCTTTATCTTCCTCCATGTTTTTCAAATAAGTAAATTACATCAAATAGTATTGTGTTTTCTGTGACTTTATTTGACTCCCTCCTCACTGCTTTGGGAGCTGTTTATCTTCTCTATAGAAATATAACTTAAAGATTGATTTTGTGTTCTTAAGTTGTATTTATTTTTAGGTGGCAGTGACTAATCTTGGTTGGTGAACCTAGGTATATTTTTCAATCTCTTATTTTATTAAATGAACCATATATTAGGTTTACCCAACTGAATTAAAACTGTCTTTTATTTTTATAGAGAAGTCCATTAGATTTTGGAACCTGGCAAAGTATCAACTTTGGATATTGTTTCTGAATTTTAAATATCTTCTTTCATCAGCTGTCATTTTCACTCATAAATTCAAAAGAAAAGCGTAAAATTAGGACTTATAGTTTTGGGTCCCTGTCTTGTTTACTGCTACAGTAGAGAGGCCTGGGGGAAAGGCACCCTCACTGGGAATTCCAATGTATTTCTTGCTTCCTAAATTTCTACTTTCTTTTATTATGTTGTCTTTTATTCTTTTATTGGTTTATGTTGCTAAGGTTTTCTTCGTAGCTAGGGATAGTCTGATTTTTTTTGTTAGCCTTCATTACATTTATGATTGGCCAGAAGGCATTAGCTGAGCTCCATTAAATTAATTGGTGGAAAAACTTACTCTTTGAGATTTTTATTTATTTTCATGTTTAGCTACTATCTTATCCTTCAGTGTGTTTCTGTATGAATATGAATATATTCACATCAATTTTCACGGTGTTTCTATTTTTAAAATGTATACTTTTTGAGAGAGACATAGAGGAAAGTGAAGATAGAATTGTATGCCGACCCCAGTAGCAACCTCTTTCACTGCTAGGTTTAGAAATGTATTGTATAAAATTTTACCTCTTTGTTATTTTTGTTGTTGTTGTTGTTGAACATTTTCTAGGCTTTTCCTTATTTGTTTGCATTTACTCACTGTAAAACAATATGCTGTTATTGGACTTTACTATCTTACCTTAAAATTCCATACGTCGTCTTTTGCCTTTCAATTACTTTTGCAATCAAACTGGCATTTCCATCATATATTGATTCCCCAATTATTTTTAAAAAAGATTTATATGTTCAATCACCAACTTTTCTAATTATGGCTCTAGTATTAAATTTGTAACATGAAACTTTCAACTGCTGAGTTATTTCATATAATCATTAGTGTACCTCTTAATTTTGATTAGTCTTTTATTCCACATGATGTTTCTTCTTGTGTTATTTTTACTGACTATGTTAATGGGTATTCCAGCTTTTGTAAGGAACCCTTGCTAAAATGATTTTTAAATAAATGACAAGCACTTTACTACATACATTTCAATTTCTTTTCTATGTTGGTGAGTCAGAATAGGACCATGTAATTTGCATTTCATTTTCAATTAGACTAAGTTATATGTCCTTTAAAATTCAAACTATCTTTTATCCTCCCCATTTACTATTGTTTCTTTAATATTATAATGGTATGCATTCTTTGCTGAATTTTAGTTAAAACAGGTGGTTAATTTTTCAGACTGAAATCTCAGATCTCCAGAAGAGCACATTGGAAAGCTTCAGAAGCATGGTTAATTGAACAATTGAAGCAACTCTACAAATTGCTGAACCCCAGTATTTGCATATGTTGAAAATTCTCACTCAAAGGTGGGAACTGAACAGTGAGAACACATGGACACAGGAAGGGGAACATCACACTCTGGGTACTGTTGTGCGGTGGGGGGAGGGGGGAGGGATAGCATTAGGAGATATACCTAATGCTAAATGACGAGTTAATGGGTGCAGCACACCAGCATGGCACATGTATACATATGTAACTAACCTGCACATTGTGCACATGTACCCTAAAACTTAAAGTATAATAATAATAAAATAAAAAAAAAAGAAAATTCTCACTAGTGCGTATTGCATGGAAAATGCAGGCTCTGCATAGATACAAAAGGAATTTCAAGTCCCTAATGTCCCTTTGATTCTCTATAGCAAGAACTAAAGTAAATTTGAAAATATTCTTTTTAAATTAATTGATTTGTTAATAAACATAAATTATCCTTTTCAAAACAATGGATAAATACGAATGATATATTGAAAGTCACAATCACACCAAATTATAATTCTTTTATTATAATCTTAGGCTTTTCTTACCTAGTAAACTATTCCAACTGATATTATTCCAGATGTGAAATTTATGTGCCAAAAATACACATTCCAAAAATATAACTACAAAATAATTTTATACAGATAACAATGCCAAATGCATGTAAATGATACAGTTGATGACTCAATATCCTGCACTGCAGCTAATTAAATTTAGATTAAGAGACAAATGTGTGATGCATTTTTAATATATGTATTTAAGTTTTTTTATGTTTATTATTAACCTAAAGTCATACCCCAATTGATCAATATATGTGAAATATGACTGGAGATATGGAAAAAAAGAACATTTTTGTAGTGTTTCAAGAGTGACATGAATAAAGCTTCACATTTTCTAAAAGATAACAACATCTCAAGACCTTTAGATATTCAATGGAACCACATTTTTTCTTTCCTTTTTTAGAAATGTATAGCTAGTGGAGCAGTGAGGAAAATTTAAAAAAAATTAAAATATTGCATATAATTCAGTTGATGAGTTGTTTGTTTAGCTCCAAACTACTTTTCTCTACTTCACTTTAGTTTTTGTGGCTAGGACTAGGAAAACATTTCTGCTTTGTTAAGTAACATCCTATTAGGTAAGTTATTAGACAATAACCCTTACGTATATGTAATAATAAAATACTTTTTTAAGCAAAATGAATGTTTCATGGTCTAACAAGCAGATCACTCCTGGCCCACTGGTGAGTCAGGGCTCTTATTTATAAAAACACTAGTCTGGGAAAGGAGAGAATAAAAATAAAGAGATGACACATAAACTGTATGAAATTATTTAAAAACACACAATGGGCTCAATGGTGGTAAGGGGATGAAACTATTTCATTAGATTACCTTCATCTTGCTCCTCCCCTTTTCCTTTTGACATAACCCTTCTTCCTAAACTTGACTCATATGTCTACGGGTAAGTAAAAAAGCAGAGCTTATATTTCGAGCAACTGTGAGATAGTAGAAGGAGACAAAGTTTATAAATGTGTAGAAAGAGAAAAGAGAGAGCAATCACATTCTTTTATTACCTTTGGAGGGAGGGTAGTTTCTGTTGTCAATGGTCATTATAGAGAGGCACATAGAGGTCAGAAATTAACTGAATATACCACAAGCCTGAAAATGCAGATGTAATGATATCTTATTTTCTAATAATTTATTTATTTTTCTTAGATTTTATGTTTTAATGAAATGAAAAAATATTTAAACACATACACAAACACAGAAAGTGCTGATGAAATTTTTTAGAAGCATTTAAACTACCCCTTGTTTACTGAAAATATTCTATAATAATTTGATTAGACTATATTGTTTATCAATTCATTTGCTTCTATAATATAACAAGCCTTCCAAAAGTCAAAATGTTAAATATATCACCCCTTGGTCTCAATGTGTCTATTTTCTTTTCTTTAATATTTTTCTTGGCTCTTTTTTTCTCAAAGCCCCAGATTCACTTAAAAATTATCAAATGATTCTCGTACTTAGATTTATATACTTATTTTTATTTTATCTGTTGTTAGGAAGAAAGAAGAGGTTAAGGAAGGATGGGTTTAACAAAGTTAAAGCAGATATTTCTAATAAAACTCATTTTCCACCAGGTATTTATTGAGCAGCCCCTTTATTTCAGTTGCCATATTAAGATTGCCATGTAAAGATGAATTAGACATACTTCTACTGTCTCATAAGACAAAACGTAGATAAAAGTCAGCTGGTAGTTGACAAAGGCAATACAATAATATCATTGCTATGTCAAAGACACTTAATGATAATAGAGTAAAGGAAGTTCCAAACTTGACATAAAACTTTCAAATTACTAACAACAAAAAGATCAGATGAAAATTAATTTACTAAGTTAAAATGATTAAGTAGTTAAGTAATTTAAATGATTAATAGAGGTTGTACAGCAAGTTTCCAAGGCCAAAATCATGGTTTGTCAACTCACAACCTCTAAAATATTGGGCAAATCACTTATCCTCTTTAAGCATATTTCTTTGGCTATAAATTCAAAGCAATTGTGGAAAAGTATACTTGCTATTTTTATAAATATCAATTATTCCTTGCCACAATTTTAAACTAAAATCTGGCAGCACAACTTTATATACATTCAGTAAAATGTTTAGTAAGTGTTCAACAAATGTCAGCAACAATTATTATTACTGTATTTCTTGATACTTTTTCAAGTTGTAATCCTGTAATTTGGTTTTCACATCACATCCTCCCTCTGGACTAGAAAACCCACAGTAGAAAACAAATATTTCTTTAAATTGACAACATAACAATCTAACAGTTGCTTAAACTAGTTGAGTATCGTATAAATATTTGCTGAATGGTACTTGATATCAAAGAGATAACTTTGCACATTTTTAAACTACTGTATTTGTAATATTCTGGGCTTTCCTTCATTAAAATTGAAAGAAAAAAGATACATTGTTTTGGAGAATGACCTTTATAATTAGTGTGAAAGAAAAAAACACAAATTTGCGTTCCCCGTCTGTTCTTGAGTTAGTAATCTGTGAACGATTTTCATAGTATAAAAATGACATAACTAAAAGACTTTGCAATAAAAGGTTAGTGTTATGTAGAGTATGATGAAGCGGACATATCTCTTTGCTCTGAATTAGAATAAATTTAGATTTTTAAAAATCCCAATGATACAGTGAGACAGCAAGAGAATGAGATTCTATTTATTATATTTGAACTTTGGACTTTCACCTGTGGTGGGAAACTTAAATTTCCAAATCAGGACTACAGATTTGATCATTTACTCAGTGATGGAGATGAAGAAGAGAAGATCTTGTCTGTTATTTGATATAAGATGACCCTAGACATTGTTGTTAAGAGTTGGTAGTTGGAAACTCATTTAGAGGTTGATTTGTCAAATATTGTATATTTTCATTTTGGGTGAAAATTAAAGGCACATGTTGACTTCCACTTACCCTATCACACACATATGTTCTTATTTACACTTACAGAGGCTATGTAGGTTTTTTCTTAACTTAGTGTGAAAAAACTAAGTAAAGTGTTCAAAGAGAAATTTGGAATAAACAGCTTTTTTGTTGTGATATAATAATTATAAAAAATTAACTCTTGAGGCCAGGCATGGTGGCTCACCTGTAATCCTGCATTTTGGGAGGCCAAGATGGGTGGGTCACCTGAGCTCAGGAGTTCGAGACCAGCCTAGGTAACATGGTGAAACCCCGTCTCTTCAAAAACAGAAAAATTAGCTGGGCATGGTGACATATGCCTGTGGTTCCAGCTACATGGGAGACACTGAGGTGGGAGGATCACTTGAGCCTAGAAGGCAAGGTCACAGTGAGCTGAGATCATGCCACTGCATTTCAGACTGGGTGACAGAGTGAGGCCCCATCTCAAAAAAAAAAAATGTAAGAAAGAAAGAAAAAGAAAAGAAAATTAACTGTTAACATATGACCTTCAGATACTGACCATTCTTACTACTTACAAGAGAGGCACATCTTTTTTTTTAGCTTGGACACAGAGACCTCAGCATACTAGGGGATTAAAAATATTAGGAACAGTCAGATGTACTTCCCATGAGAGGGAAAATAATACATGGTAGTATTGAGACTATCAGATACCATACAGATTCATTTCCTAAGGATATTCCATAACACATTTGACAACCTAAAATAGAAAACAAATATAGATTTGAATTATCTGACTGCTGCTGCAAAGATGAAATATTCTCTTACACCACCAGTGTTTACTTAGCTATTATGATTGCCGGGCACTATGCTACTTTCGAGCTAAGTAATGAACAATGAGAAGAGCATGGTCCCGACATCATGGAGCTAACAGTATGTTTTAGAGTTGACAGACAAGTCATTAATTATACTCTGTTACACTACTAGTTAAAGGAGAGGGACTACAGTTTGCTAGGGTAACATATAGGGGCTATAGGCTATGAAAGACAGGGGCACAGTATATTCCAAACAAGACTCATAAGGAATGAGAAAACATGAGAGCAAGCGTGAAGCATTTAAAGATCTGAAGAATACAAAATAATTCTATTTTGTAGTAGGAGATAGTGATAAGAGGTAAACTGGAAACATAAGTGTAGAGAAAACCTTACAGACTATCTCTATGATCTATGGCTTTTATCTTAAACATAGTAGAGAGTCATGGAAAGATTTTATGAAGCAGAACAACACGGTTACATTTGCATTTAAAAAGATCATCCTGATCTCCCTGTGAAGTGTGGATTAGTTGTAAGTAAGACTAGAGGCAGTGGGATTATTTAGAAAGTTGTTGAGTTAATCTAGGGAATTAAATGTGTATCCTATGTTGTTAGAAAATATATGTGGGAGTTGAAAAAATGGGGCTCTGTAATTTATTGATATGAATTGTGGTGGAAAGAGCTGGTGTGAATGATGAGGATAGAAAGATGGTATTCAATAATAGGAGCATTTTTGTAAAAGGAGAAGTTGTATTCATTTTTGGAATCATAGTTCATGTAGTTTGTAAAACAAACAGCTGGACATGGCAAACCATTCCTAGATGTATGGATTTGAACATCAGCACTAATGTTATAGCTGTTTGATTTGAAGTCATCAAATGATTATTGAAGTCACTATGGTAATGAATGACTGCATCTAGGAAATGTAAAATGAAAATAGTCCATCGAAAGAACTGTGAACAATATTTAACACACATGTTCAAGAAGTGGAGCCCCCCAAAAAAAGACATTAAAAAAGAAGAAACCAAAAAAATGTGAATTGACAACCAGAATTACAGAATGAGTTATGCCAGTGAAGAAGAAAGTTTGACGAAGAAATGATAAAAATTCTTAGATGCTAGCACAATCAAGGAAGGGTATCACTGAGAACACTTTATTGATTGTAGTAATGAAGAAGCCACTGATGCTTTCTGAGCAATTTGAGTTTAGTGCTGTAAATCACATTCTAATAGTTTAAGCGTGAATGAGCGGTGAAGACATGCAGAGAGCAAATACATGCTATTCTTTCATGATGACGGTGAAGAAGAGGAGCTAGCTAGTTAATGGAGTAGTTGAGAACAGTAGGGTGTTCAAAGACTTCCTTTATGGTGAGAGAGGCTCAAGTGTATTTAAAGAATCACGGGAGTGATTTTCCAGAGAGGGAAAGATGAATAGTGTACAGAAAAGTGAGTGAGGGTCCAGAGAAGACTCTTGTCTGTGGATGAGACACAGAAGCACAAGTGGAGACCATTGCTTTCAACAGGTCTAAGAAACTATTCTGTTGCAACCAAAAGAAACAAGAAAATAAAAAATGGTTGTGTAGATATGTTTGCAGATTGAAAATAAATTTGAGGAAGTTACCATTCAGTGATTTTGTTATTCTGTAAAGTTAGAGAAAAGATAGCTTTATGAAATTGTTTGCATCTATATTTTAACTTACCTATTCTTTCTCAAATATAAACATAATTTATGAGACACTGTAAGTTACAGTCCTTTTTGCTTCTTTATTTAGCTTTGATCTCTGTATACTTGAGAGAGCATGAAAAATGAAAAACCGCTAGGCAAACATGCAGGTGAATGAAGTCTAGCCTAGAGCTCTCTAAGGCACTAACTTTCTTACTATAAACAAAATCTTAAAATTTCTGAGCCTCTTTTATTATTTGTAAAATGAAGTACTGGAGATAATGTTCTATATATGGTGCTCTTTAGCACAACATATTTTTGACCTCATTTCACTTTTAATCTTAGAATCCAGTAGGTCAAACTTGTCAACTAAAATACCTACAGTTTCACTTGTGATGGTAGTAATACATACAGATTGTTGTTCTGATTAGCCACTTATTTCCATGTGAAGAATTCCTGTTGATAGAAGTTAATATCTATCATCTGTCGGGGTTTTTATAGCATATTGAAAGTTAAATAAAATGTAGAAAAACACAAAGCTTTTCCTCAAGTTTAATGATAAGTTGTTGAAAAACACTTCAATAACAATGACCACAGCAAGAATCATGTTATTTCTCCTGTTATTGTAATTGTGAACTACAACTGTAAGCTGTATAAATGGCAAAGTCAAGATGTGGAAAAGAGCACAAGACTTCTCACTGACATCAAAGCATATGATACACAATTCAAAGAAAATTATTTATTTCACTGCATCTCATTCAATGCATGCAGATATCATGATATATATTTCCATAATTGAGAGAATAAAAATAAATTTTAAACATAAAAGATAAAGATTTACATGTTAGAGTGAAAAATTAGTTTCTCACTTCAACTTATTGTTAAGAAAAGATATTTTTTCAATTTATTTAATCTTAAAATGTGAGAAAGGCCTCATGCCCAGTGTGCACTCAGGAAAAAATGAAACAAAATCAAAGAATAGAAAATAGGATGTAACAAGAAACTTTTTTCTCTTGATTCTTTTCATGTCAAAGGGCCAGAAAGCTAGAAAGTTATTGTTTGAAAATATACTTTGTAGTAGGAAATATCGTAGCTTGTTATAAAGTGTAAGTCTTATATTAGTAAGAGTTCCATAACAATTGTATGGCAAATCCTCTTGATAATAAGATTCTCACTTTCTATTTCTATACAAACAATTCTGAGATCATCTCTAAATGTACTTGTCTCTGAGAATGTTTTTGAAGACAAAAAATATGAGACAAGTGTATGACCAGAAAATAAAAAACAATGTAAACTTTAGTTGATTTATTAATTTCTATTTTTTTTACATGATTTGAGATGGCCAGGTCTACTTCTATATTACTAGACAAGTGTATTTCCTCTAGTACTTTTTTTTCTTTTTACATCGGAAGGATAATATGCCGATGTCATAAAATGTTTGAGGGAGATACGTCTCACACACAAATGTGAAAACCTAATCTTCACACTTATGAACTACAAAAGGATCCTCCTCCAGTCCTTTAGTCATGGTTATTTACACATCTTTTTCATTAATTTAGAAGTGACCATCACATTGTAAATTTAAATCTCAATGGAATGAGGAAAGAAAGAGCAGGTTAACTTTAAATAAGACAGAAAAGAAATACCAAGAACCTAACCATGTCAGTCCTGGCTCCTGCCTGCTCACATCTGCATAGGCAACTATCACAGGTCCATTGTCTAAGCACATGCTGGCTTCACCCAACATGAAGCAACCTAAACCCCAACTGCCGTAAGTAATTTTCTTGGAATTTCTCAATTTCCCTTGTGTTATGTTGATAACTCATGACCCTGAGGATTTTTTCTCACTCTTCTTATGTAGACTAAGGGTCTGTGTTAGTCTGGGAGGGAAGGGAACTGTTAGGACAATGCTTTGAAGTGGCACAACTGTTTCAAATGCTTCTTTAACAATGTCCAGGAAAACTGATTATTTATGATATCTCTCTTTTTCTTTAGTCCTAGAATCTAGACAGAAATTTCTTGATAATAGGAAGAGTCCTCAATATTGTTTTATATAAAAAGCACATATCCATGAAAATCAAATGTTACTAATTTCATACTAAAGACGAGAAACAAAAATATTCATATTCCTATCGTATGCAATTACAGATTCTTGGTAGAATACTCAGTGTGTCATGAATATTCTAGAAAATATAGAAAATATCTCATTTATTAATGAAAAGATGTAGAAAGCATTTTATTTTTTAGTTTATTTACAATGCTATTCCCAGAAATAACAGTCAAATAACACTCACCAGATTTTTGTTAACCTCCACGTTATCTATTGAATGTTTACTTCCCTGCAAAACTCATATGTTGAAATAACCCCAAGTTTCATGGTTTTGAGAGATAGAAACTTACAGATGTAAATTTAGGTCATGAGGGTGGGGTCTTCATGAATGGGATTAATGCTCATATAAAAGAGACCCCAGAAAGCTTTCTTACTCTCTTTCCAGCCTGTGAGAATACAATGAAAGGACAGCAGGCTGTAAGCTGAAAGAGGGTTCTCAACAGAACCTGACTATGATAGCACCGTGATCTTTGGCTTCTAGCTTCCAGAGCTATGAGAAATCAATTAATATTGTTTATAAGCTACTCACTCTATGGTAATTTGTTATAGCAGCCCAAACTAAGACACTTTGCAAGCAATTTTTATACTTCCTACTTGCTTCCATTCTCTGTCTCTATTACACATGTGCATACATTTGCTCCCAATTTAATTTAATACATTATTTTGTAATTATTGTTGCAGTTCCTTCTCAATTAATAAAGTGCACTACACTCCATATTTTTAATGATATAAATAAAAAGCAGCGTCTATATTCTAATAAATAATCATTTAAAATATTCAAAAGAATACCTATTTAAAATCAGATTCTTAATATTTGACACTAAAACATACAATCATGTTAAACAAATACATTTTCAACAGAAAAAAGTTAAAAAATAAATATAAAAACTATAATCTTTATATTTCTAAATCGGTAACAAAATTGGAAATAAGGCACAATATAATATGCACCTGAATACATAAAGACATGCTTGCAATGTAAGTAAGTTTTTGTATTTAATCCTGACTTTAAAACAAAGCACCAATAGATATAGATATGTTTTCATTGCTATTCTTGATTTTGTGAACTTGTTTACTTTGCGGAGGATTCTTTCAGCAGTTAGTAATGTAGTCCTCTTGAGAAATGTTCTAGATAGGTTGCCTTAGGAAGTACTTAGTTTTATTGAATAATATGTCAGTGCCAGATATCTCTTATAAGAAACTTGATTTCTCTGGGAAATGTGTTCATTTGTGTGGCTTTTAGATAAATCAGTTTGGAAAATGGTCAGGAGGCATTTCAGCTCTTTTTCATTGCTTTTCTAAAAAGTAATATGGGCATTGTCACAATTTTACTGGGAACTCTAGATGAATTAGAGTTGTGAAGGTTACTGAAAACAAACTCTAAATTCCTTATAAACTATAGGAAGAAACACTGAAAACCAATAAAATATTCAGCAAATATAAAATAATAAAATAATTTCTAAAATAAACTAATACAACAGGAGAGTGACTAGAACTAAAATGCAGGTTTTGAGTACCAATAAAGTGTTTCAATAATCTAGAAAGATACTTATCTAACATCCATTCTCAGCTACATACTCCCCAACAAAGTCAGAAACAAATACACCAGCCCATCTCTCTGGGAGTTAAAATGAGAGGACAGGTGATTTTATAAACCTGCTGGCAGTTCCTCACCAGCAACGGAACAAAGTTGGATGGAGAATAACTTTGACGAGCTGAGAGAAGAAGGCTTCAGACGATCAAATTACTCTGAGCTTCGGGAGGACATTCAAACCAAAGGCAAAGAAGTTGAAAACTTTGAAAAAAATTTAGAAGAATGTATAACTAGAATAACCAATACAGAGAAGTGCTTAAAGGAGCTGATGGAGCTGAAAACCAAGGCTCGAGGACTATGTGAAGAATGCAGAAGCCTCAGGAGCTGATGCGATCAACTGGAAGAAAGGGTATCAGCGATGGAAGATGAAATGAATGAAATGAAGCGAGAAGGGAAGTACTCTCCTTTACTTTTAAGGTCAACCGATTATAAATGTTTACCACATCTACAGAATACCTTCACAGCAACATCAAGATCCATGTTTGATCAAATTACTGGGTAATATATCCTGGCCAAGTTTATACATAAAACTGTCATATTTGCCATATAGGCTTTCTTAAATTTACTTTATTGAAAGTTGTAATAAGGAATCTCAGATTAGGCTTTGAAAAGCCTCTTGAAGCTAGAAAGACAAGCCAAAAATTTACCACAAGATAATGCATATAGTTGCTATAAATGTGGGAAAATTCCTTTCTTTCTGAAGTTCCCAAAATATCACAAGGTTACTAGACCTTCCAAGAATTATTTTCATAATGCATCCCTAAGACTTGATAGACTATAAGCCAGGTACCAGGGAAGTTATCCCAAGAGAGTTTTGTAAGCATTGCCTCCATAAAATTGGACTTAGTTCCTTAGAAGTGTGTTGTAATATCAAAATAAATGAACATCATTCTCAAATATGATATTTCAGGCAAGGCCTTGGCTGTAAAACCAAAGTTATCAAGTATGTGTTTGTATTAAGGTGGATAGATGCGAATTAAAGCTATGCGAATAACTATATTGCCCCGACAACAAGAATATTCAATAAGAACTTCTAAATTCTGGAGGGCTCAGGTAGAAGAAAAGATAGCCATTATTAAATATTTTGTCTTCAGCTTACAAAAGCATACTCCACTAAATTATTATAAGTTATATTTACTTATAAAAAAGATGAAATGTTTGATAACATACTCAGAAAATAGTATCTTAAAACAGCAGCAATATTCCAAACAATACCCATGATCATCTTTTATCAGTTAATTTTGTCCTATGTAATTAATTTTTGTTCCAACTGATATTGAGTTAACATTCTGATGAATCCATTTTTTTCTCTACTAGAAATGTAAAAATCCTGATTTAGTTCACTGGTGTAGTCTCAAAATTGCTTAAATAATACCATCATAGGCCTGTACCCCCA
The DNA here is from genome assembly GCF_029289425.2 of Pan paniscus. Lineage (NCBI taxonomy): Eukaryota > Metazoa > Chordata > Mammalia > Primates > Hominidae > Pan > Pan paniscus. Next base: position 94,433,145 of record NC_073260.2, on the reverse strand, counting down.
AATACCTGATATAGTGCTTTTCTACAGGTCTCTGAGATAGTCCTTGTCTGTTGCAGATAAAGCACTCTCAAATGTAACTGATGCAGAGCTTTTAGGGAAACATCATAATGAAACAAAAAAGTCGATTACAAAAATCATGAAATGGCTGTAGTTAAATTGGTAATTTTTTTTTTTTTTTTGAGATGGAGTCTCGCTCTGTCACCCAGGCTGGAATGTCCTGGCCTGATCTGGGTTCAAGGCAACCTCTGCCTCCAAGGTTCAAGCAATTCTCCTGCCTCAGCTTCCAGATTAGCTGGGGCTAGAGGCATGTGCCACCACACCCAGCTAATTTTTGTATTTTCAGTAGAGATAAGATTTCACCATGTTGGCCAGGCTGGTGTCAAACTCCCTACCTCAAGTGATCTGCTCGCCTTGGCCTCCCAAACTACGGAGATTACAGGCATGATCCACTGTGCCCAGCCCCAAATTAGTAATTTTCTACAGCAAAAGATGCAATGAGAGCTTATTATGAGAATAACGTAACTGACACCAAAGTTTTAGATAAAAATCTATAAATAATAATGTATTCCATTTTCAAAGAAGAGTAGATATAAGTGGCTTATAAAATAAACATAATTTACAGAAAAAACTGCATATAATAATCCTGATATAATATCTCATAAATACATTAGGCATATTTTTAGAATATACTAAGAAAGTATCAATGTTATATAGCAAAGAGATTCAGTAAGTCTGGAACAAGCCTAAACATCTTTATAATAACAAAACTCCATAGGTTAGGAGTGTGACTCCTACCTTGAAAATTACTGGCTAAGAAGATGCTAGATTCACATTAAAGAAGTAAAGGTGCAACCAAGTTAATATTTTAAATATAATTGCAATTATGACTGATATACTATCTGTGTTGTCTAAGCGGATAGAATCATATCACAAACAACAAAGGCACTGATAAATTTTCAGGACTTTTCATGTGCCATAAAATTTTCTAAAATATTCATATAAATAAGTTTGTACCTATACTAATATACCCACGGGAAGGCTGAGTATCTCTTTTTATTTGACCACCCTTGCTATGTAACTTATGAATAGTAACATATCAAGTAAGTTGGGTTATTTCTTGCACATTTCTTTTTAAAAGATGAAAAAAATAAATCCTTTGTGATTTTCCATGGGCCCTCTGGGAAACCTGAAAGACAATTATATGTGCAAAAGATATCAGTTAACATTTGATTTTGAGAAGGCAAAGTATCAAAAGTTTTGAGAATAGTTGAACATTCAGTTGAGGTATGATTATAGATTACTGAGAAACAATGCATGGCTGTCTAGTTAAACAATTGACAATATTGGTACCAAAACAGAGATATAGATCAATGGAACAGGACAGAGCCCTCAGAACTAACACCACACATCTACAACCATCTGACCTTTGACAAACCTAACAAAAACAAGCAATGGGGAAAGGATTCCCTATTTAATAAATGGTGCTGGGAAAACTGGCTAGCCATACGTAGAAAGCTGAAACTGGATCCCTTCCTTACACCTTATACAAAAATTAATTCAAGATGGATTAAAGACTTAAATGTTAGACCTAAAACCATAAAATCCCTAGAATAAAACCTAGGCAATACCATTCAGGACACAGGCACGGGCAAGGACTTCATGACTAAAACACCAAAAGCAATGGCAACAAAAGTCAAAATTGACAAATGGGATCTAATGAAACTAAAGAGCTTCTGCACAGCAAAAGAAACTACCATCAGAGTGAACAGGCAACCTACAGAATGGGAGAAAATTTTTGCAATCTACCCATCTGACAAAGGGCTAATATCCAGAATCTACAAAGAACTTAAACAAATTTGCAAGAAAAAAACAAACAACCCCATCAAAAAGTGGGCAAAGGATATGAACAGACACTTCTCAAAAGAAGACATTTATGCAACCAACATATACATGAAAAAATGCTCATCGTCACTGGCCATCAGAGAAATGCAAATCAAAACCACAATGAGATGCCATCTCACACCAGTTAGAATGGTGATCATTAAAAAGTCAGGAAACAACAGGTGCTGGAGAGGACATGGAGAAATAGGAACACTTTTACACTGTTGGTGGGAGTGTAAACTAGTTCAACCATTGTGGAAGACAGTGTGGCGATTCCTCAAGGATCTAGAGCTAGAAAACCGTTTGACCCAGCAATCCCATTACTGGGTATCTACCCAAAGGATTATAAATCACGCTACTATAAAGACACATGCATACATATGTTTATTGTGGCACTATTCACAATAACAAAGACTTGGAACCAATGCAAATGTCCATCAATGATAGACTGGATTAAGAAAATGTGGCACATATACACCATGGAATACTATGCAGTCATAAAAAGGGATGAGTTCATGTCCTTTGTAGGGACATGGATGAAGCTGGAAATCATCATTCTGAGCAAACTATCACAAGGAGAGAAAACCAAAGACTGCATGTTCTCACTCATAGGTGGGAATCGAACAATGAGAACACTTGGACACAGGGTGGGGAACATCACACACTGGGGCCTGTTGTGGGGTAGGGGGCTAGGGGAGGGATAGCATTAGGAGATATACCTAATGTAAATGATGAGTTAATGGGTGCAGCAAACCAACATGGCACATCTATACATATGTAACAAACCTGCACGTTGTGCACATCTACCCTAGAACTTAAAAAGTATAATAAAAAAAATAAAGTAAATATGGAAGTTACCATGATTATGAAAAACCTTGACTCTTTTCTAAGTAAAAACACTGTAGTTTTCTTAAATAATCATGGACATAATAAAGCCAACATAAAACAAGGAAAATTATTTTGGTAAAACACAAACTGCTATCCAGGCAGACTGCACACAGTTTAAAAATAACTTTTTTTTTTTTTTTTTTTTTAGACAGAGTCTCACTCTGTCACCCAGGCTGGAGTGCAGTGGTTCAATCTCGGCTCGCTGCAACCTCCAACTCCTGGGTTCAAGCAGTTCTCCCACCTCAGCCTCCCTAGTAGCTGGGATTACAGGCACGTGCCATCATGTCTGGTTAATTTTTTTTCTTTTAATTTTTGTACAGAAAGGATTTCACTGTGTTGGCCAGACTCGTCTCGAACTCCTGACCTCAGGTGATACACGTGCCTCGGACTCCCAAAGTGCTGGAATTACAGGCGTGCGGCACTGTGCCCAGCCAAAAAAAAAAAAAAAGTTTTTACAGTCACTTATTGACAACACAACAATTATACAAAAACATTTGCCATTTTAATAGACAGAAAACCAAATTCTACCTTTTTGTGAGTTTAGTATCTCGTACTGAAGCTCTTTTTGAAAATCTTATAAAAAGCCCATCAGACCTTAGTCTTCATGAAGGCAAATTCCCTTTCCCTGACACTTTCACAGCATTTTATATATCTATACATTTCCCTTGCAGTGAAAGTTCTCGAAGTGGACAAAATTAACACATTTGTTAACAAATTCAAATGTATAAAGTTTCTAATTTGCATAAAAAAACAACAAAAAAGTACACCTTAAAATTATGCTTAGTAGTTAATATTTCAGCATTCTTTTACTTAGAAATAACACACGTTATCTATTTAAGATCCATACATTAACTCAATATGGTAACAGTCCAAGATTTTAAAAACATAAAGGTCTTAGAATTTGCTAACATGCAAATCGTAATTATTGTTGAAGCAACCCAAGTGTTCATGGACAAATGAATGGATAAATAAAATGTAGTACATACATACAAGGGAATATTATTTAGCTTTTCAAAGGAAGAAAATTCTTACGCCTGCTGTATAACATGAATGAAACTTGAGGACACTGTGTTAAGATACATAAGCCAGTCACAAAAGGACAAATACTGCATGATTACACTGATACGACGATCTTAGAGTAGTCAAATTCATAGAGCTAAAAAGTAGAATGGTACTTAGAATAGGCTAGGAAGAAAAGTGAATAAAGAGTTACTGTTTAAGGAAGTACAGTTTCAGTTTCTCAAGATGGAAAGAGCTCTTGAGATGAATGGTAGGGATAGTTGTATAACAATGTGAATGTATTTAATGCCAATGAACTGTAAAAATGATTAACATGCTAAATTTTCAAATGTGTTTATTTTACCACTATTAAAAATGATTATAGCTATTATAAAAATAATATAAATATTATTTAAATAAAGTATATTAAAATAATGATTCAATTTGGTTAAACACAGATTTACACTTCTAATATTGTAGTAGCCTTATCATCTGAGGTCATACCTGGAGTTTTTTGTCTCACAACCAAGAAAATTAAGGCGTGTGGACACAAAGAGTGAGGTTAGAACAAAAGTTTAATAAGCAAAAGAGGAAAGATCCTCACAGTGGAGAGGGGGCCTGAAAGATGGTTGCCAGCTATGAAGCTGAGTCTGAGGGTTTTTATGAACTGGAGGGAGATGAGTGTGCTGACTGGTCTGTAGGCCATCTTGGAGAAAGCACCACTTAGAAAGAGGTATGATAGTGCAAAGAACCAATTAGAGGCAGAGGTGAAGGCTTGGTCCGACTTGGCATGAGACCAATCAGGGGCTGAAGTGATGATTTATCCTAAGTAAATGAAGACTCAGCCTATGGCCAATCACAGAAAGGTAGGCGTATATAATGTAGTTGAAAAGTAAGAGACTAAGGCGTGACAAGGAGAGAGAAATATGACCAAAAAAGGAGTGGAATTTGTTCATCTGGGTTCACACAGTAGCTGTTTCCATTCAAGGACACAGAATATTTCTTATCTAGGGCCTGCAGTTTGATTTTCAGCTTGTTCTTTGTTTGAAGGAGTTTTACCAAGGACCCACCTTAACTGCCTGCCTGACCAGTTTCTTACCTTCTCTTCTCTCAATACTCAAGAGTGCTCTGCTCTTGACTTAAAGGAAGAAACTGAGACATAAAATATAATTTTTAAAGAGTTTACATCTCCAGCAGGAGATGACCCCTTAACTTTGAGCTGTGGAGTCAACAAAATGCGTGATTTCAGACACTTAATTCCCTTTCCTAATGTGAACACAACCTGAGTTTTAAGAGTGTTTCTAGTTTCTTCTGTGAAATGAGATCAGTGTCTTCCTCCAACCTGGTTCCTCTTCAGCATTCATATTTGGTGGAGCATCAGTCCTTCTCCTGGAATGACTGGGAATGGGGGTTTAAGCTTTGCAATTGTAGCTCTATCACTTGCCAAACCAATGATCTTCAGCCTGATTTGCCCCCTTAGCATTCATCAAGGTTTACTGCTTCAAGTACTCATTTCTAGCTCATTTTCATGAAGCAAGGTTAATTTCTCAAATGATCTTGTTCTTCCGAAGGCTTACTTTTTGTAGGCTAATACTTTTTTGAGGCTAGTCTACTGTGATTATCGCACAGCCCCCATAGAAAACATGCTCAAATGCTACTGAAAATATGTCTATGGAGGATAATAAACAAACAAAAGGATGATAAAATATGCCCATGAAAGATCTCTTGAGGGCTGGGACAACGACTATGCTAAGGGTTGGGGGTGGAGGAGACAGATTTAAGAAACAGAGCCAAACTGGATAAAGGAAGTGTAATTCACTGCCAAGTCTGAGAAACCACACAATGCTTGTCCCACAATATTCTAATATCCTTAGAATTCTATCACTCAATGAATCAGCAGTGACTGGGCTTGCTTACTTTTTTAAACAAATTATTTTATTTTATTTTATTTTATTTTATTTTATTTTATTTTATTTTATTTAAGTTCTGGGATACTATGGGCAGGACATGCAGGTTTCTTACATTGGTAAACTTGTGCCATGGTGGTTTGCTACACCTATCAACCCACCACCTAGGTATTAAGCCCAGCATGCATTAGGTATTTATCCTGATGCTCTCCCCGCCTCTGCACTCCCCAAGAGGTCCCAGTGTGTGTTGTTCTCCTCCCTGTGTCCATGTGTTCTCATTGTTCGGCTCCCACTTACAAGTGATAACATTGTTTTTCTGTTCTTATGTTAGCTTGCTGAGGATAATGGCTTCCAGCTTCATCTATGTCTCTGCAAATGACACGATCTTGTTCCCTTTCATGGCTGCATAGTATTCCATGGTATATATGTACCATATTTTCTTTATTCAGTCTATCATTGATGGGCATTTGGGTTGGCTTCCTTACTTTTTACAAGTGAGAGATTTCGTGGAGAATATTTTTCCCCTGGTTCAACTTTGTATATTGTGTAATGTGTACAACTAATCCCTTTGTTTTATTGTTTTTCACACAAGAACAATCATATTTATACTTGATGGAGGGGACTGCAGATCACTGGAAGCTTCTGGACCTTAACTTTGATGCAGTGGCTGTACAGTGCTTTGGGTCGTCTCTCTTAGGGCAAGTGATAGGATTTTACTTGTGGGAAGCAGAGTCACTTTATTCATTAGGTAAAGTAGTTATGAGGCCTAGGGCCCACAATACTTTTAGGGTCCCACACAAATGTTTTTATGTTAACATCCAAAGAGGAAATAGATTCTTAGGTCAAATTTTGTTATATGTTATTAACATATTTACCTTCCTACCAATGCAGTTATAAAATATATTTTTTAACGGTTTGCATAAAGGAAGCATCCCGTGAAGGTAAAATTTTCTAAATGTTAATGAAAACTTAGTTTTTACAAAAGTAACAAACATTATAATATGGCCTTGGTAGGAATAAGAGTGTAATGTACATTTGACAAAACAAAACAAAACATAGTTGTAGAGACAATGCTATGTGTTCATTAAACCCTTACTTATTTTATGTTTTTCTTCAAGGACAAATAGCTAAACCATATTGGTCAGCTTTATTGCATCCAAGTGCTGCTATGTGATTACTGCTCCCAATGGAAAGTGGGAGAAAGCGAATTGTCATGTTCAGGTGAAGATAATGAAGAGAGTTAAAAGTACGTACGTCTTCTCCACTCTCTCTTTCCTTCCCCATTTACCACCTCAATGATGCAGATGCCCCTGGAGCCTTCTGTGAAAGGAACCTGAGTCTTCAAATGAATGCAAACATCAAAGATCTCCGAGCCACACTGCACTTTGAGGTGAGCAAAAAACAACGTTTTATTGTGCTAATCCACAAGATTGTGGGCTATGTGTTACAGTAGCCAGGTTATGCACCTTCAATAATATCAGGGTAATTTGAATACATCTGAATACTCTTTCAGCTAATCTTCTCAAATAATAGAAACTATCTTTATTCATGATACATTTCATGATAAATATACATTCATGTTCGAGTCCTAAACCCACTACAAGAAAATATTTATATATTTACAAAGGTAGAAAAGCCATATTTTTTCTAACAAGCACATGAATTAACTTTTCAGTCCCACCCCTTAAATTATCTCAGACACACACACACACACACACACACACCCCTAAAGAAATTCCCTCTATTGTATATATTTATGAAGAGAGAACTCTTTTTATTTATTTTAATCATATATTCCAAAGCCTCCCACACAGGTTATCACACACACACAAACCCCACCCTTAATTTTTGTTGTGAGTTTAACTTACACATGTTTTAATTCCCTCTGTTGTGAGCTTTAGAGTCTCACTTTCCTCTTTTTAAAAGTAATATTATTTATGATGATTATAATATGACATTTATTAAGTCAAAATAACTATAGGTAAAAATATTTTGTAAATTGTAAAACACTGAAATAATGTAATTGATGTCTATTACGTTGAAGAAAAAGGACAGGAAAATCTTGCATCCTATTAAAAAAGGAAGACCAATCTCTAACAGGGGTCAATTTAAAATATATTTTGAAGGTTTCTAAGAAATAAGGAAATCATGAAATGGAGAGAAGTCAAAGATACATTTTCATTAAAAGATGTTGCCTTGTTGGGAACCAAAACAAAGGTCTTTTCATTTTACTGAAAAGCAAAGTCAATTATAAAAAACTGCAATGGAGCAAGGCATATTATACAAAACATAATGGCCAGAAAAGACTACAACACCTCATATTTTTGTAAATAATATGAGTAAATAGTAAATAGTTGAGATAATATGTTCTTTTCCTTTAAATATGAGACAGTAGAGGCAATACAATGTCAACATAGAACAACCAAATAACATTGTTTTATTTTTATCTTATTCATTTATAGGTAAACTGTCAATTCAGAGAGATTTGTTACTTTTTTCTGCTAGTATTTCATGGGTAGTTTTAAGGATACCAACGATTTCGAGAGTCAGTAACAGGAAAAAAATGTTCTTCAAAGTGACTATCTGTGCTGAGCTGCTAAACTAACTAGATAGATTAAACAGTAAACTTCAAACAACAGTGTCACATCCAGAGTGAGCCAATGAGAGTGTCTGAGAATATACCTTATACAAGCTGTTTTCTTAAAAGCGTCCCCCATAATATAATGTCATAAATTAAACATCATGAATTTATTTAAACCTGCAAAAACTTTATTTCTGCTTGTATAGTTGCAGATTCCACATCTTTCAATTTGTGTTTCAATTTTTAACTAATGTTGAGAAAAAGATATTTTCTCCAATATTGTTCAAATGTGTCTGGGCCATCAAAGAATATTTCTTTTTCTTTAGTTCAATTTTTTTTTTCTGTATCAGCTGACCAAGGTAGCTGAGAATAAGTTATGTCTATTTACAATAAAAAAAGATATATGTTGTAATTTTCACTGATCCTAACAGCAGTAAAAATTTTCTCAATAAATTAAAAAATAAAATAAATGGTATCATAGTTTTTAAATTTAAAAACTCCATGATATTTCAGTAGGAAACATCTACCTTTGAGTCATTTTAGATATTTTCCAGTACTATTTGTGCATACATTTACTACTCCCTTTAAAGCCTAAACCAAACAGTGCTTTTTGTTAAAGTTAGTGTGTTGGCATGTAATTATTTTGCTATTTTCTCGGTGTATAAATGAATCATATTGACATAAAGACTCCACTCAAAGGAAATACAAAGGAAGTACAGGAAAAAAATGTGTATAAGCAACAGCCAGTTAAAAGGCAAAGTTATTTTAGATTACTAAGATATTTCATGAAACAAAGAATTGAACAGTCATATTTTAGAAATGGTTAGAACTGATTTATTCTTAAAGGCTTCAGTAGCACATATTCTAGGATGTTATAAATTGTCTTCTAGTGTAAATTTCCATATTCCTGAAGATATTATTGGCTTAGCCTGGATCCATCTGTCTACTTCTAGAACGAATAACGAAACCATGAATGCTGGAAACCACCCTGAATGGCAGGAGGAGGAAATCCCAAAATAGCAAAACTAAGCATAAATTCCAGTATATGTCTATTATAGATCCCCAAGACAACGGAGGAGAGGGAATGCAGAAACAACTCTATGCATTTAATTCTCCAGGGATTTCATATATGAAAGAGATATTTTTGTTCTGCTTGACCAATTTTTCTATGTAGGAAAAAAAGCATATTCAATATTGACCCATTCATTGGTTTCATTATTTGTGAAATAATTTTAATCTGGTTTGGAATTTGTTAAGCCTTCCAATGTGTGGTGATTAACGGTTTTCAATGTTGAGATGTTGCTACAATTATATAAAGCAACATTTAGATAAGTTTAATCATTATGTCCCTTGAATGACTTATTATGTTATTATGTCCTTTCAAATATCCTATATTCCAGAACTTTTGAAGAAAAAAAGGGGAAGGAGCAAATGTCTGATCTTCTAGAATAAATTTTAAGACTGCCTTCAAAGAATTAGACTCATTTATCATATACGCACATGTATACCATTTAAATTGATACTGTAGATTTTATGCTACTGATAGACCACATCGAGGTCCAATTTGTTAAAATTAAAGATGGTTAGAGGTGTGAGTCATATTATTTAAGTGTATTACAGTTATTATAACCCTACAAAGAAATTTTAAATATTTACTAATTCTTAATCTACAGCTCTAGCAGATTGTTGCCATTTAAGGATATTTTTCCAGAATTGACAGGTTTCCTTTTTTAAAAAATGTAATATTCAAAAATATTATGTAAAATATTTAAATTATTGATTAGTCATATTTTTAAAAATACTATTAAGCTAAATAAAACTTCCATATTTGTAAAGCTTCTTCCATGCTCTTAATTAAGTCACCATTAAGTGCCGGTATTTTCCACCTTCTCTTTAACATTAAGGGTATAGCTGTATACCTACACTTTCTCTACCACATGATAGAATCTGTCTATAGCTATTTGTACCCTCTATCTACCTATCTGTCTGTCATCTTACTGTGGTAAATTACACATAAAATAAAATTTACCATTTTAACCATTTTAAAGCATACTATTAAGTGGCATTTAGTAAATTCACAATGTTGTGCAACCATTACCACTTTCTTGTTTTGGAATTGTTTCATCACCCCAAACAACCACCCATACACATTAAGCAGTCACTTTCATTCCTACCTTTCCTCAGATCCTGGAAAATATATTGGTAGACTTGATATTCTGGATATTTCATATAAATGGATCATACATACAATATGTGGCATTTTGTGTCTGGCTTATTTCACTTAGCTTATTTTATTTTTAAAACGTAAATAATAAGAGTGAGAGATATCACTTGACAATCACAGTTGAAATTGAAATGCTTTTTTTGAAAGTGTAAATCTGTATGCTGAGAAAAGCTCTGTCGTGTATAATAAAGTCAGTCAGTATAAGAATGTGTTAGTTCTAAACATCACTTTTTGTATGTGAAGGTAGGGAGGAAACAGTCTTGATTTTGCTTTTAGTAAATTAAAGCAGAGGTCTTTGCTGGCTATGCCATCTTTAAATTATTTTAATATTTCTTCTTTTTCCCAATTTCATTTTTTGGATTAGGTGGATAAGAAGGAAATGGAAATTCACCCTGAGAAGGCCTAACTATAGGCATTTTGAAATATTTCTGTCACTGGGAAAGCCTTATCTGAGTCTTTCACATATTAAGATATACAAATAAGCTCTTTTAAGATAACAATGTAAACAAAAAACTGATCATTTACCTTTCAGAAAAATGTGGTACACAAGGCCTCAGAAAATAAGCAAAAATGCATATCTGTGTGAAAAATTAGACAGCATTCTTTGTGACACCACTTGTTCTATGAAAAAGCCGAATTATTTCCTCCAAACCAATGCAGAAGTTTGAGAAGCTTTGTCTTCTGTATTCTCTTTTGTTTGTGCTTGTTTCCTTAGTTTATATCTGAGACCTTACTATATTTATACTCTGTTTATAAAGCTATAGTAACAAAAGTAATTTTTAAGTAATAATTACATCCATTCTTCTTTGGAATATTACATTTTATAATTAAAATATTTCAAAGGAATTAATATTATCAATATCAGGACAGAAATAAGGCAAAATGAATCATGTCCCTTTTCTTTTAATCCTTAAGTCTACTGAACGTAAGATGCTATTTTAAGCATGTTTTTATTTTTAAGTATAAAGATAGAAAATAAAAAATATTATCATTTTTGATGGGAGGTTGGAAAATGATACAAAAGTATCCTCTTGAAGATAACATTTTGGAACCAAATTAATAAAATCAATGTTTAAAAATCTCAGAAAGTTACCTTAATTGATTAAAATTCATGTTATTAGAGAATATATTTTACAAATTAGAATATGTATATTAAAAATACTTAACACAGAATAAACTTGTATTTAAAATTTTGCTTTGGGTAACAGAAACTTCTAAGTAATAGGTCACATCATCAAATCTTTGGAAATAACACTCACATGATAATAGCTTTTTAGAAAAAGGCTTAGATAAAAGTGAATCATTTTAACTTATATTTTCAGTAATACTTAGCAATGAGACATCTGTATCTGCAAGCTTTGCAGTTTCTCCTCAGAGAAATACATTCTATTGTCGAGCAGAAAAAAATACAGCAGGACTTGTCATCATCTGAATGAAATATTAACCAAGATCGTCTGTTTTTCTTTGTTCTAACTTCTTGCTTGCTGAAATGAACAAGTTTAGATGTCTAACCCTCTCTCACATTTTTAATTTAAGCTAATCAGTTTATAAAATTCAAATGTCAATTTATTGACCCTTGAGGTGTGCTAAAGTTGCTCATTCATACCATTGGAATTACAATGTTTTCAAGTTTCAGGAGGAGATTTTTTTGACTTCCTACTTGACATCCATAAGAAATGTGGGAGACTAATGGTAGCTGATACGTATATAAATTGTAGGAAACTAAGGTTATGGATGAAGAAATCATTGAAGGCAAGTGTAGAGACCTGAAAGGATGAACATTCTCTTTGATGCAATTGACTCATAGATCCTATTATTCCTGTAGGCCATTTCTCCTTTGGACTTCAGGCTATGTGAGCTATCACATTTCATTATTATTCAATTCAGTTTGAATTGGAGATTTGAGTAAATAATTGCTTCCTAATTGGTACACTCACTGTGGCAGAAGTTTTTGGTTGATTGTTGGCTGCAAGAACATCCCATTGTCTCTCTCATTCCATTCACATTTATGCAGTATACCAACATGTTAGCTGAAAATGCAATTCCTTGCTTTGTTTGTAGTTATGGATGGACATATATCTAAATCCTGGACAATCTGAGAGTAACAGAAATAAAGTATTGGAGAAGAAAGTAAGAACTCTTTAAAGATAGGGGTTCTTATTTCCTTTCTTCATTTTCCCAGTTGGAATGTAGATGTTATAGCTTACAGCCTTGAGAATAAATGTTTCAACTTAGTGAAGACATATGGGAAAGTTGGAAGTCGTTATATTGTTGTCTCTGTTCTGAACTGACAAGCTCTTAACATTTTTACAGGATAAAGACATAAAATTCCATTTTGTTTAATCTTTTATTTTTGAGTCTGTATATTTAAATATAAAACTAAACTTACACTGACAAAAATATTCTTCTGATAACCACTCATTTACTTTAAAACTAGGACAATGACGTTCTACATGTACTAATATATTAGCATTATGCATTATTTATTAGTACTGTACATTTCATTATCATGAATCTGTCCAACTATGGATTTCTGGTAATATTCATGTTTAGAAATTGATCTCCATAATGTTTTACCTGTGTGACTTTAGGAAGATATTTAACTTGATTGAAATTTGTTTCATTACCTGCAAAATGGGGCAACAATACATATAAAGAACTCCGGTCTGGCACAGAGAAATCTTTCAGTACGTGTTATTTCTTAAGATTGCAAAGCTTGGGAAACTGAATGACACTGACTGAAGTACATTCTTGCTCTTGCTAAGCAACCAATTAAAATCTCAACAGAGTTTTCACAATTCTCAGTCAAGTTGATTCTAAGAAGGGAAAAAATATGTGGCCCTTCAAGTGTTTTACTCTTAAGTAGGTCTACATATTTCAAAAACATAACCTGATCTCTAAATAAATGTCCCCAAAATATGCATTGCAAGATGGCCAGTATCTCATCCAGAATGCATAAATGTATGAAAAAATTGAATATTAATAATAGCAAGAACATAAAAACTAAGGAAGGATGGAGAAGTGTGGTGGGCAGAATTCTAAGATGATCCCTGTTAGTTTGGTAAGGTTGCCATAATAAAGCACCACAACTGTAAGGAAAATGGATGTGCTGCAGTCAAGAATAGGCCTAGGTAAACATCCATTGCAGCATGACTCAGCAAGTTTGGAGTGCAGGCACACAACTCTGCTCATTATATAACCTGTTTGTGTAAGCTCATACTTGGCTCTGAGCCACAATTGTCTGTAAACGGTATAATTGCGCTGCCAACACTGTACATAGGGCTTGTGACCAGAGAGAGAGAGGGAAAAGCTGCTGACCCTCTACGGGAATGCTGGCCACCTTGTAGGTGGATGGAGGGGAGCCAGAAACGGGCAAGCATAGGGGAATGCAGCTGTACGTGTGGGAGTGGCAGGAGCCACAGAGCTAGGTGCTGAGAGAGGCTGCAGCCAGAGTTTGCAGCAAGACAAAGGTGGATGGAGAGAGAGAGAGCACAATAAAACCATATTTCACCTGCCTACTGCCTCCTGGGTGTTCTTTCAGCTACCTGCCACCCATCCACCCATTCCCCTCAGACCTCAGCTTGGGCCGGAACATGACACTTGGTGTGACATTTTGTGTAGTTGGCAGGATATCGAGGTGAGTTAGCCTTCGGCCCCCACTGATTCCATGTCAGCCATATGGCAGCAATATGAGGTGTAGTACCCGGCCAGTGGCAGCCATGCTGAGCGGATGGCCTCTGGAGGAAACATGGCTGGCAGTGGATGGGTCCCCTGCAAGTGTGGGGAAAGCACTAAGGCACCCGGAAGTGCACAGCACGGAGAAGGAGCGTGCTTTTGGCCGGCAGAATCAGATGAGCGTTTGTGACTGTGCTGCGGGAAGTGCATGCCCAATCTCTGCAGGCTGCAGCCCAGGGAGGAGGAAAAACCTCCGTTACAGGCTCGTCCAATGGTACGCCAGGAAATAGAGCAGGAGCAGCCGCTTGGGCCCCAAAGGGCGGCCCCAGGACCCCCTACCGTGGTGGAGCACACTTCATATAGTGGCTACATCCCTGCTAAGTTGCTGGAGTTAGGCAAGCAGTGTCGACAACCATCGGGGGAGCCCCTTCCTGCCTGAATGCTCCATCTCCGGGAGGAAGGAGTTGATGCATTTCCTGCTCTGCCTCTGAGATGGAAAACCTAGTTTCTTTAATTAAAGTGCAGACTGATGCCTCTGAAATACCAGAAACTGTCAGTAGAAGGCAGTCATATACAGATTTGGTGTAAGTCATTCAGGAGAAGGGTAATGCGGCGCGACCCAGTCCTGCCGGGACGTTTCATCTCAAAGACTATCTGCTGCAGCCAGGTGGAAATGTAAAACCTTTTGTGTTTGATTAGGGAACTGGCCGAGGTGCCTGGCTTGGAGGAACACCAGACGACTGGAGGCCACATGTCGACTTGGCAATCCACTGGTGCCTGCACCTGGATAAGTTTCCGGGCAAGGCTGTATAGACAGCTATGAAGGCTGGTCATTGAAAGTAAAACTTTTATCTCTGCACCTCAGCATCAGCCACTTGGCTCCCCACTTATGCACTGTGTATGTCTCTCCCATACCTGAATATATTCTGCGGGTGGATGTCTTACAGGCTTGGCAGCTGTGCCATCTATCATGGACTGCTCATCAATGGAATTGGGACAGTACCACTATGTGGTGGACTTGGCTAATGGATTCTTTTCCAGAGAGCCAGGAACAGTTTGCCTTCATGGAAGAGCAACAATGGACTTTCACAGTGTTGCCACAGGGCTAGATGCATAGCCCCACCATATGTCATAGTCTTGTTGATGATATTATGTTAACCTTTGATTCTCTTGCAGATTTAGAAGTGATTAGTGCGACTGAGACCACATTCCTGGCAGCCAGTCGGGCTATTCAGCAGGCACAAGCCCTATGGGTAGTTGACCAGGGGTGCCCGTTTGAGCTGGATGTGCATGTGACCACAGATGGTTTCAGTTGTGACCTGTGGCAGTGCACAGAGCACTTGAGAATGCCAGTAAGCTTTTGGTCCTAATGATGGAAAGGAGCTGAGCTCTGATATACCTTGACAGAGAAACAGCTAGCAGCTGTACCTGTTGCCTGCCCTTCAGGCTTATGAAAGTGTGACAGTACGGGCTGCAGTTGTCATGCTGACAACTTACCCGATAGCGGGATGGGTGCATTCATTGGTAATGACCCCCTGCACTGGGATGACACAGACATCCACTTTAGCAAAGTGCAGTGCCTACTTAGAGTACTCTGAGTAGAAGTCCTTTAGCAGCTGAGCTGCACAATGTCTTGGGACCTGTAGTCCTAATGCAAGATAAGGCCATGGGGCCTGAGGCACTCACCCCGCTCCTAATGGAACATGGTATATGGATGGGTCTAGCCAGGGCTCTGATACTGCTACCTAGACTGCTGTCGTAGTTCAGCCCAGTACTGACATTATATAGTTTGATTCTGGGTGTGGGCAAAGTAGCTAATGAGCTGAACTCAGGGCAGTGTGGATGGTGATCACCAAGGAGGTGACACCTATGGTAAATCTGCACCAATAGCTGGGCAATTTATTGAGGCTTAACCTTGTGGTTAACTACCTAGAAGTTACAGAAGTGGCTGGTTGGTCACTAGCCCATGTAGGGCCAAGCCAGGTGGCAAGACCTATTGCAGGAAGGATGACTGTCTCTGACCAGGTATGGGGATGAACCTGTTGTTGCCTGCCCCAAGGCCCTTAAAGGTAGAAGAACAAAAAAACCTAGCTTAATATATAAAGCAACATTGGGGTAATGTCACCATGGGGTAGTTGCCCACATGTGTCAGACCTGTGTGTCCAGGACCTATGTGCCAAGCCTGTGTATTGGTCCTGTGTGCCCAGAGCTTATGTGTTAGGTGTATGTGTCAAGCCTGTGTGTGTGTGTTGGAGCTGTGTGCCCAGAGCCTATGTGTCAGGCTTATGTGTCAAGCCTGTGTTGGGCCTTTGTGCCCAAAACCTATGTATCAGGCCTACGTGTAAGACCTGTGTGTCTAAGACCTATTTCTCCCTTGGCCTAGGGGGTGGAGTGTAAGTAAAATGGATGTCTTGTGGTCAAGAATACACCAAGGATGATTTTGGAGCACAGGTGCACAACTCTGCTCATTATATAACCTGTTTGTGTAAACTCATACTCTGCGCTGTGCCACTATTGTCTGTAAAAGGCAAAACTGCACTGCTGATGCTGTACATATGGCTCACCTCCAGAAGGACAGAAAGGCTGCTGACCCTGTAGAGGAGAACTGGCCTCCTTGCAAGTGGACATAGGGGAGCCAGGAACTGGCAAGTGCGCCAGGGAGTGCAGCTATAGGCATGGGAGTGGCAGGAGCAGCATAGCTGGCTGCTAAGAGGGGCTGCAGCTGGAGCGGGCAGCTGAGCCAAAGGCAGATGGAGAGAGAAAATATAATAAAACCATATTTCACTTGCCTGCTGCCCTCCGAGGGTTCTTTTAGCTACCTGCCACCCATCCACCCACTCCCCTCAGACCTCAGCTTGGGCTGGAATATAACACTTGGTGTGACAACAACCTTGGCAGCTAAAACAATAGGAATTGGTTTTGTCACAGTTCTGAAGGCCAGAAATCTGTAATCTAGGTATTGGCAGTGTTGATTATTTCTTTGGGCTATGAGAGAAGTCTTGGTTTCAGAACACTTTCTTTGTAGATGACTATGCTCATGTTTGTCTGTCTTTATGCTCACATGGCATTCTCTCTCAACATCCAAATTTTCTCTTCTTAAAGGATCACAAAGCATTTTGGATTATAACTTACCCTAATGATCTCATTTAAACTTGATATCCACAGTAAAACCCTCTCTTCAAATAAAGACACATTCTAGGGTATAGGGGTAAGACCTTCAACCTATAGATATAGAGGTGAAACAATTCAGTTCACCAAATTTTAGCCCCCTGGTATATATTCTCTGCATTAATGCATGCTTTGAGTAAGTGCAGGACTTGTGACTAGGAGGGAATTTCCACTCTCTTTATTAGATCCTATTATATGGCAAATGTGAAAACATTTTGTATATGTGTTTAGATCTCTAGTCAGCTGACTTTAAGTCAGTCAAAAGGAAGATAATCCTATGGGGTCCTGAATGAATTAAGTGACCCCATTAAAAGAGTGTCTGAAAGTCAGAGACAGAGGATGCTCCCTTATGGGCATCTTAGATTGATTGAGAAAGAAAACTGCCATGCTATGAGAGAGGGCCAAATGATACAAAATGGTGGGCAACCTCTAGGAGGTAAGGGTCTTAATCCTGTGTCTGCTAGAAACTGAATTCTACCAACAACCAAAGAGGTTGGAAGAAGATCTCCCACCTTAAATGAGATAACACTTCTAGCTGACATCAGCCTGGTTAGTTTCTGTGCAGAGTACCAATTAATTTTTACCTGAGTCCCTGACTTACGGAAACTGCAAGATAATAAATTTGTGTTGTTCAGGCTGCTAAATTTGTGGTAATTTGTTAAGATACAATAATAAAAACTAATACAAGAGAAAATATTTAACAAGTACATAATGGTTGAAGGATCATACCTCTTTGGAAATAGATTTTACATCAAATATGGGTATAATTTATCCAGCAAAGTTTATATTAATATTTTCAGTAATTCTGATAAGCCTACAGATCTGTCACAGCATAGGAGCCTAAGTAAATATGTATGGAATTTAGTATGTGAAAAAGAGTTATTGGGTATTTATATAAAACTGGATTTTTGGCTCATAAAATGTTTTATAATTATATCCTATATATGTTAGATTTGCATAGAAAAAGGGTCTGGGATGTTACATGCCAACATGTAAACAATACTTATCTTAAGAAATGGAGTAACCAGTGGGTTACTGGGAGAAGGCAGAGAGAAGCCAAAATTATTATTATTACGTTTCTCTTTGAGGCTTCATTATTCATTTAACTAGTTAGACACGCTGTTAGTAGAACCAAGATAAACCAATTCAAGTGCTGACAAATCAAAGGAAAGCAACATTATAACATTAAAAAGCAGAATCTGTACAGTGTCATTAAGGAATTAGAGTTTAGAGTGCTATATTCCAGTTATTGGGTGATATGAAGTGTATTTTTATCTATTGTCAGAAGACTGAGAAGTACATGGGATTCTAAGAAGTCTGGCAGTCCTGGGTTCAAATCATGATTGGGCATATTACTTAACTTCTCAGTCTCTGAAATCCACAATTGGGTATGTCATGTCATTTATATTTACCCTTCTAACTTAATGAAAGGTGTCTTATTCTCAAACTAGAAATGTAGTATTTTGATAGGTCTTGATCTCACAAAACAAAATTTTAAAATATGAAAATTTCTTTATTCTCTAAATGGACGTTTCTGTCAGCTCCTGTACTTTTAATCTTTCTCAGGGTGGTTGTGGTTCTGGTTGCCAAGTTTTCATTTCACTCTAGATACCACCATGAGTTTGCAGTCTTCAACTCCTCTATATTCCAAATTTGAATCAGAGATCACAAATGTCTTAGAATGGCATCTTCCTCTCCTGCTTCAGCCATGCATTACTCTATCCTCACTACCAGAGCTAAATGGGAGAGTACATGACCCAATTATGCATAAAGAGGTTTAGAAGACTTTGAAGTGATTGTTAATATTCGAAAGTGAGAGAAAATTAAAACTTAAATAGAATCCTTTCAGGAATTTTTTCTCACTGAAAACCCCTGCTTTCTATACTTTCTCAAGTTTTGATTCTTTTAAAAATCAGTCTCCCTCCCCTATAAGCAGTTATAATTTTTGTTTGTTTGTTTATGTTTGAGATAGAGTCTCACTCCGGTTACCCAGACTGAAGTGCAGTGGTGGGATCTCAGCTCATCGCAGCCTGGACCTCCTAGGATCAGGTGATTCTCCTACCTCAGTCTTCTGAGTAGCTGGTACTACAGGAGTGTGCCACCATGTTGGCTTATGTTTCTTTTCAAATTTTTAGTAGAGACATTTGCCATGTTGTGCAGGCTGGTCATGAACTACTGGACTCAAGCAATCTGCCTGCCTCAGCCTCCCAAAGTGCTGAGAATACAGGTGTGAGCCACTGTACCTGGACTAGCAGTCATGTTTTTGACTTCTGGTTTTAGAACAGCATTCTGTCATAATCTCTTACTTTACTTATAATGTGTGCATACTAGATTCCAGGAATTCCTCTTAAAATTCTACATTAATGTTCCACAGAATTTCAATTGGGTTTATATTTATCATATTTCATTATAAATAGAGACTCCATCAGGCTAATTTAAACATTGTTTTTTAAAGAAGTTGAAACAGTAACTAATGTATACTTTTTTAAGCATCATCTTTCAAAATGGCTAAAGCTATTAGTTGTTAAAGCTTTCCAGTAAAATTTGAGTTTCTGTTACGCAAACTGAGAACTACTACACCAAAATGACCTCTTGACTAATAAACTGACAGTAACTGGACCTCTCTTCTGTCTCATTCTGAATTTAGCAATACTTAATGTTAATCTGCTTGTACTTGTTCTTCATTTCTAAAAGGATTTTGTTGGCTTGCTTTATTCTCTTAATTGCTACAACGTATCCTTGGAAAACATAAATATGATGTCCTTACAAATACAAGTATAAAAACCTCAAGTGATTATACCATATTGTCTAGTTAAACGCAGTAGTAGAAAGCATTTGTCTCCAACTTTCATAGTCTCTTCTATTTCATGAGCGTTAATGGAATAAAGATAGCCCAAAAACATTTTATTTTTCTTCTTTTTTAAAAATCTGGTCAATTGACGATATGATGATTATTAAGAATATAGCCAAATCTATAACACTAGAGCTATGTAAGTGGTTTATCACCTCTAAACTCTCCCCCAAGTGAACCTGCCCAGCCTCCAGTACTTGCTGCCTAATGACTATATTTTGTTTGGCATGAACCTGTGATGACAGCTAAGTCAACAAGGAGTGGCATATTTCCCAAGGGTGGCCAAATGAAATCTCATGAAAATTAATTTATGCTGATAAATGAAGAACTGAAGTGGAAAAGTCATGATCCTTAATGAGCCAGGGAGGATATTTTGCAATTTCTTGTAATTTAGAGCACCTAAATTAAATATTGTATAATGCCAGTATTATTTACTTAAAATAATGAAACATTTAAAATAATTTGCTCCATGAAAAGTATTAAAACTCAAAATATTGGGATGTTTAATCCATTAAGTAGAGTTCAAATACTTCTGATTCTTTTAAATTTGATACTGAATGTTTATACATTTCATTATAATGTATAATATAATGACATAAAAAGTGAATATGCAATAACAAATATAAAACTATTACACATAAATTGGTACAAGTTATATGTCATCAGTAGTTTGAAAAGAAAAGCTGTGTATAAAGTATACCATAGTACTATAGACCTACATTTGCAAGCTTTGTTCATTAATTACTTCTAATTAGGATACATATTTTGCTTATCCCAGAAATACACTGTCATTTCATTTAGAATAGTGGTCTTTTTTATTTAAGGGCAATGGTTTCTCAAGTTTCCCTCCTTCCCTCCCTCCCTCCCTCCCTCTCTCCCTTCCTTCCTTCCTTCCACCTTTCCTTACTCCCTCCCTCCCTCCCGTCTCCCTTATTCCCTTCCTTTCCCTTTCCTTCCCTTCCTTCCTTCCTCTCTTTCTTTCTCTTATTTTCTTTCTTTCTTCCTTCCTTCCTTCCTTCCTTTCCTTCCTTCCTTCCTTCCTTCCTTCCTTCTTCCTTCCTTCCTTCCCTCCCTCCCTCCCTCCTTTCTTTCTTTCTTTCTTTTTTCTTTCTTTCTTTCTTTCTTTCTTTCTTTCTTTCTTTCTTTCTTTCTTTCTTTCTTTCTTTCTTTCTTTCTTTCTTTCTTTCTTCTCTCTCTCCCTTCCTTCCCTCTCTTTCTTTCTTTCTTTCTTTTTTCATCTTTCAGTGTTTCTTTTCTGAAAATGTATATCCATAATAATTTTGTCAGTCAAAGCAATAATGTCATAAGATAAACTTATAGAGTTTTACAGTCTTTCTCTTTTCATATCTTATACCACATATGGTATGTGATTACTCTGACAGCTCAGAAATTTGGAAGCAAAGAGACCAATCAATCAAAGATTGTTGAAGTACGTCCGTAAACCAAGTTTCTAGTAACTCTGAAAATTCTTAGAGTGAAGGAAACAACTGCGTTGGGACATGTTTGAGATGTTGGGTTGGCACTAGCGAAATTAGTTGGACATTATTGGCAGGGGCTTAAGTGTTTAAATAAAACAAAATGCTCATATTATTCTATAATGTGTTTTTTCTGCAAATTTCATTGTTCATACATAAAAGACTTCTTTGTTGTTTTGACTGCATATTGGCAAACAGTAATTTTATCAGCAATCCTCTTATTGATGGATATTTAGAGGGGTTAATCTAAATTCAAATGTTATGATGAACTACTACATATTTTTACTGTGCCTATGTTTACAGCAATATGTTCACATTTATGTAAATATTACAGTAAAATAATTGAAGGAAATTCTTCAAATTTTCCTTCTGCCCTTTGTTTTCTGTATTGAATGTTGGGCTTCCCAAGCCTGCTCCTTTCTTTAAATAATGCTATTCCAGTACTTAGTCTTAAAATTGCAGGTACCTCTACTATATGGATAAAGAAATATTGACAAGAGAAAAAACAAAAACATATTTTACAAAGCTACTAGAAACCACTATTCCTCAGAATAAAACTATTCTCAGAAAATAATAATTCATGAAAAGAGAATATTATAGGACATCCAGACTTGCTACATTATGTTCTGTAAAAATATACTTTAAACTTTAAAAGTCTTTCATTCCTACTGATCTGTTACCATGGTACTAATACTTAAATTGGCATCCATATTTGCTGAAAGTATCATTTGTTTCTTAAGCCAAAAGGGGCCACTGGCATTTCCCTCTTCTTCACATGCATGGCATCTGGAGATACCAGGCTCATAAAAATTGGTAATAAACATCTAGAAGACATGCAGTTATTAAGAAAAGTAAATATAATTAAATTAAGATAGATTGATTAATTTTTTACAAAATGACTTAAACCTACTCCTACTCATACTAACTGCACAAGAGGACAACTTTCTTCACACTCTTGTCAGCTTTACATATTATCAATATTTGCACAGTCTGAAAAATGAACACTGATTATTCATTGTAGGAGTTTTGATTTGATTTTGAATTGACTACAGAAGTGTGCCACACTGGTATTTCTTCACCTATATGTGACTACTGACAGTTTTATATATTATTTCTTGGCTGTCTTATACTTTATATTGTATAATGTATTATTTAAGTTATATATACAGTCATACATTACTTAACAGTAGTGCTATGTTCTGAGTAATGCATCAGTATGTGATTGTATTAGTCTGTTTTCATGCTGCTGATAAAGACACACCTGAGACTGGGCAATTTATAAGGAAAAAGAGATTTAATGGACTCACAGTTCCACATGGCTGGGGAGGCCACATAATCATGGCAGAAAGCAGAAGGCAAAAGGCACATCTTATGTGGTGGCAGACAAGAAAGAAAATGAGAGCCAAGCGAAGAGGGAAACCCCTTATAAAACCATCAGATATTGTGAGACTTACTCACTACCACGAGAATAGTATGGGGGAAGCTGCCTCCATGATTCAATTACCTCTCATCCGGTCCCTCCCACAACATGTGGGAATTATGGGAGCTACAATTCAAGATGGGATTTGGGTGGGGAAACAGCCAAACCGTATCAAGTGATTTTATCATTGTTTGATAGAGTGTATTCCCACAAACCTAGATGGTATAGGCTACTACACAATTAACTATATGATACAGCCGATTGTTCTTAGGCTACAAACCTGTATGGCATGTTACTGTACTGAACACTGTAGGCAATTTTAACACAATGTGAAGTGTTTGTGTACATAAACATATCTAAACCTAGAAAAGGTACAGAAAAAATATGGTATTGTAATCTACCTGACCACGTAGATTATGTAGTCTATTGTTGACTGAAATTGTTATGTAGTCATATATGTAGTCTATTGTTGACTGAAATTTTCTTATGTGGTACATGACTATAATATATATTGCAAATATAATTATATATATTTATTGTAAACATATTGTTAAAACTGATGAATATTTGAATGTGTAAACTAAATCAACAATGTTAAAATTGTATGTAGTAAATTTGTCTCCATAATTATTATGAAATCTATAATAAGAAATGAGTTCCATATTTAAAAATTAAAGAAGTTTCATCACATTATAAAGTGGTAGTATTGTCAACAAATAAAATATTTAGTGATATTGGAAGTATTGTCTATATAAAGATCATTCATTATAGAATGAAAGTTATATTGGATGATTCAGTAATCTCATAAGTACTATTTTATATAGTTGCATAGGGTAGGAATATCTTCCTCATCGAGGTAATGGAGCAAAGCCTTCTCATTAACATTAAAGTGCTATTTGAACCTGAACAACTCTTTTTGGCAATATATTATTAGAGATTGGGATATAAGCATAGCACTATGGGACAGTGATTATAAATATAGTTATGTCTCTAAAAATTATATATACCATTTAAATACATAGATACAGCTTCATTATATAACAACTTGCCCATTTTTCTTCTTTGCTAGTCAAAGTCCATCCAAACAACCAATTTACAACAATAGGAAAGAACAAAGAGTACTCTTTGGATAAATCGAGGATGGTTTTCATAGAAAATATGAATTATGTTTATATTTGTGGAAGGTATTCAAAATAGATACTTTATTACAAATAAAAAGAAGTGATAAGAAGTAAATTTGTAAACATAATATGATAGAAATGAAAGGAGGAGAAAATTTTAATAAAAAATGCATTTGAAAATATAGTAGAAGAGACAAGTGGATGAAATACACATTGAGAAAATTACAATGAATTTATCAGTTTTTAGGCTATTCATGAAATCTAAGAGAGTATGTTTCTTCTGACAAGCTTGATACTGAACAGAAAGGGATTAAGGACATATTGAAAAACTAGACAAATATATTTACAAGAAAGCTTTTTATTGAAGCATAACATACACGCAAAAATTGCACAAATTTTAAGTATAGCTCAGTTAACAATGTGTTCTCAATGTGAACACACTCATGCATCAATTATGCTGTTAAGTAATTTTAATGTTACCAACATAATCAGATAGACTCTCTTGTGTCCCTGTAATCATTACCAGTTTTTCCCCTCAAAATTTGTCCACTATCCTGACTTTTAACACCATTGATTTGATTTTTTTCTTTTTGGACTTCATATAAATTGAAAAGTCTATGTATATTATTTGGTGTTTGGCTCCTGTTACTCAACATTATTTTTGTGAGACTTATCAAAATTCTTTTAAGTAGCAGTAGACTATTTACTTTTATTCCTGTATAGTCCTCCATTGTATGAATGTTTTATAATATATATTTTCCTTCTAATATTGATGGACATTTGAGTGTTGAGCAGATGCCTACTATTTCCCTTCAGGACATCTAAGTTTCATTGTGCCTGTAAACAATCTCTGGAATGCTAAAGGCTCCTTGTCCTCCTGCAATGTGTATCTCCTCTACCAGGGGGCTTTCTCTGATACTGAGGAACCTTGCACAGGTATGTGCAGGGACCAACCAAATCATAATGTGGGAAAATTTATGCTCCTGGGAAAAACCCTCAAACCTTCATTCCATGGGGAATGAAGCTAGGGGATAAATGTCCTGGTTTTCTTGTCTTCCCACAGGAGGATTCTGGGCTGCATTACACATATATCACAGAGGGCCCCAGAAGATTGGGCTCCGGTTGCCCACTGTTGTAAATTGTATATACATATATATTTTTCTTTTTTTCTCTCATTTTCACCATTTTCTCACTTGTGAAGAACAAGTGATCTGCCTCATTGAAATCTTATTCTTTGTGTCTAGTTTGTGGGCAATCAAAACTGAAGCAGCTAGCTCCATAGGTCACCCTAAAAAGAGGACCTCAGTGTTTGATTTTCAAATTTTGATGATCAGATGGTAACTAAAACCACCCTACTAGTAGTAAATAGAGTGACCACAACACCTAGCATGCAGTCACATTACAAGTATTGAGACTTTTACCTTTGGTGAATACTGATGAGTGGTAGGTAGAAGGGCCAGCATTTGTTATGTGAATGTTCTGAAATTTGAAAGAGGTTGAGGGCAAAATTATGTGTAAACATTGTAGATTTGTCTGGCTTTTGTTACCTTCTCTGGAAGCTTCGAAGGAGGAGAATAACACATGTTAAATTTTTTTTCTCTTACATTATTTTTTATATTTTCCATTTTGTAATACCTCTTTGATTCACTGTTTTCTTCAGAAACATCTTTAATAGGAATACTTTCTTTAGCTATGTCTTAGACACAGTTATTAAACACATTTTACTTATAAATTAGGTTTTCGTTCTTAAATTTTCATTTATCTTCATATTTTCCACTTTACTCTTGAAATGCTCCATGTATGTTTCCTTTTCTTGAACATGTTATTCACCATTATTTTAAAGTGCATATCCTGTTACCTTTATTTCCTTTGAGTCTCCTCCCTCTGCTATTCTCTTGCTTTCTAAGTCCTCTTGCATGTCTCATGGTTTTTTATTGGTTATTGAATAAAATCTACAATGAATTTTACACATTATTTTATATAATGGAGAAGTTGACTTAAAGGAAGAAACTGAGACATAAAATATAATTTTTAAAGAGTTTACTTGAGCCCAGATGAGGACATCTGCCCTGAAGACTCAGACCTAGGTAACCTTGGGTATGAGCTCCATTTGGCCTGTGTTACAAGCTGGTTTTTAAAGGCAAAACACAGGACAAAGAGTGGGCTGACAGAAAGTTGTTTGCCAGGAATTCTCATTGGTTTACAGAAATAACATTGATTAGTGATTGGCTACATTGTTGAACTATATGAAATGAGTTAGAGGGTCCAGCATGCAGCATTGTTAAGTTGATGTATAGCTACCTGTGGTGGCAAGCAGTCTTCAGTGCACATGGCCAGCAGCTTCAAGAGGTGGTTGTTTAGCTCAAGGCAGGCAGGAGGTGGGATATGACTGCTGTCTCATCCCCATGCTTCTCTGGACATGATCATTTACAGGAGGCTTGCATTTCTGAGATAGTAGTTTCTTTTCTTTCTCAGAAGGATTTTATTTTATTTTTTGTTGTGCAGTTAAGCTAGGTGAAAATCACCTCAAGCCGGTCATGGATTCAAATGATGATACACTGGTTTTCAGTTCTTGTGAGAAATGGTCTACTTTACACCTACTCAGGGGCATTTCTCTTCTGGATTCTTATTGAAAATGTGGCATGTTTGCCAGTTGCGTGGCAGGGCTTACACTTCATTTCCTATTTCTCCAGCTGTGTAACAAGTACAGAAATACCTACTAAAGGTCTCAGTTCTCAGTAGGACTTTTGGAATTGCCGCTATTTTATAGGGGAAACACAATGTCAAATGCTATGCCAATCGGTCTTATCTTCAGTGTCTTCCCTCTCCTTCAAAATTTGCTATTTGTCAGCTTCTTGATGGCTTCATGTTTTATCCATCCATTCTATTTATTCTCTTAAAAATGTTTGTTTAAAACAACCTAGTTCACTGTTGCAAGAAACAAGGTTCCTCACAATGTTTTTCTGGATCAGTAGCTGGAACATTCAATTTCTTCTATTTTAGATCCTTTACTTTTATTGCAGGTATTTCAGACTGGTAGTATGTCTTATTCATCTTTATAAAATTTTTTTGTATGTTAGGCCTGTAATACTAGCTGTTATATTAAATAATATATAAATACAGGGGGTTTTTGATATTTATCAACCAATGCTAAAAGTAGATCTATCTCAATTTATATAAACTTTATTTTTTGTCATACAAATGATTTGTTTTTATTTCATTCATCTTTTCTCATTTCCCTGGTTTGCACAGCAGTTGAACCACCTGTTAGTTATTTTATCAAATTATGAAATGGTTTTAGGCAGCAGCAGCATTTAACACCCTACCTTGATATCTAATAAATATAATATCCACCTCATTTGACTAACTTGCAAATTGTTTTTCTCATACTTGTTTGATAGATTTTATTCTTGAAAAACTAGTGCACCCTGCGTGGTACAATTTAAGGGTGATTGTTACGTTTCTTGAGAGGTAAAATTACATGACATTAAGATTCTAACCAATGCCACATATAATTACCGGAAAATTTACTACCTAGTGGGTTTTATTATTGACAATATGGACGCATTTCTTAAATATTTAGAAGAATATAAATGTAACAAAGTTAGACATGATAATTGCACAGTTCTAAGGAGAAGCAGCTTCTGTTGCCTGCCAACAAAGTAACATATCTATTAGGATGATATACTGATATAGCATTAAAATAAGACTAAAATAATCACATTGAAGATGTAGTATTACATAAACTGAATAATTTTAAGAATACTTCAAAAATGCTGATTATATAAGTTTCTTTTTAAGAAAGATAGTTTTGAAACACTCTTTTCCAACCATTTTAAGGAAAACATTTTTATACTAACTTGTTATACTTTAGATATTAACCTAACCCTTTTCTGCCTTAGGACATAAACTATATTTTCATGCAGATTATTTGTAATATGAGTTTAGATATGTATAATTTTTTTTCTCTTTAAAGACCTGCTTCAAAGGTAACATTTAATTACTAATTATTTTATTACAGCAACTCTTTATCTTCAGGAATAAAAATGAGGTAAGTTACTTTGATATAATTTTAAATCAACTTTTTTGAGTTGTAATTTACACATAATAAATGTACTCATTCTACATGTACAATGCAATGCATTTTGACAAAGGGATTTACCCATGTAACTACAACTTCAATCACATACAGATATTTCATCACTCTCCAATGTCCCCTTGTGTCCATCAGCCCCAGCCTACCACTGACGTGCTTTATGCCACTATAAGTTAGTCATCCTCACTAGAAGTTTATAAAAATCGAATCATAATATCCACTCTTTTGTGTCTGTTTTCTTTTTACTCAGCTCAATAGTTTTTGGATTAAAAATTTGTTTCAAACATTTTTAAAATATGCTCAAAAATTTGTCTTAAATATAATAATTATTAACATGTATCTTTTTATGCTCAAATACAAATTTTATTTAGATATCCAGAAATCAACTTTTTCAAGAATAGAATACGAGCAGGATAACTAAACTTGTTCTCTATTGTTCCAGAGGACATTCTATTACTAGTGGGCAGAAATTACAAGAAAAAAATGATAGCTCAAGAGACACAAGTAATGTTTCATAGTTGGAATCATCTAAAATTGAGTGAGATTTAACTGCCATGGGAAATTCCTAATTACTCTAAATACTATAGTCAATGATAACTGATCAGTATAATCTATGGATGTCATTTTCTCAGTAAGGGATGCATTGGTCTCTAAGATTACAGCTGCTCTTACATTTTGTCATCCTACAGAAGGGGTTAATGTATGTCAAATTCTTTGAAAATTACAAAGCCCACATACACAAGTAATGACATGCTTTCACACTTTTAATTTTGTTGATCGTGCCAACTATCATCCATATCTATTTCTATCTGATATTTCTTGTTAAAATAAACCCCCCTCAAAATGATGCATCTCTTTTTGTATTATTAAGAACACTCCATAGCAAGAAGGTTTAGTTGCCCTGAGGTAGAGTTGCCAAAATTTGCAAATAGAAATGCAGGATGGGCTGGGTGCAGTGGTTCACACCTGATCCCAGAACTTTGGGAGCCTGAGGTTGGAGGCTCTGTAGAGCTCAGGAGTTCAAGACCAGCCTGGGCAACATAATGAGATCCCATCTCTACATTTTTTTAAAAAAATAAGCCAGGCATGGTGGCACATGCCTGTAGTCCCAGCTACTAGGGAGGCTAATGTGGGAGAATGGCTTGAGCCTGGGAGGTCAAGCCTACAGTGAGCTATAATCATGACACTGCACTACAGCCTAAGCAAGAAGGTGAGACCCTGTCTTGAGAAAGAAAGAAAGAAAGGAAGGAAGGAAAGAAGGAAGGAAGGAAGGAAGGAAGGAAGGAAGGAAGGAAGGAAGGAAGGAAGGAAGGAAGGAAGATGCCCAGTTAAATTTGAATTTCAGATAAACATTTTTTTCAGTCTATGTATTTACCATGCAATATTTTGGATATATGTATTCTACAAATTTTCATTATGTATCTGCTGTTCAAATTTAGGTTGGCATCTTTCATGCTATCTGGTGATCCTGTAGCTGAAGTGAGCAGGGTAGGATGCAGCTGGGAATAGATTCTATGTATAGATAGTAAATAACTCCTGCCATTCTTGACCACAGACATCTGTCATGGACAATAAGGCCAGCATTCAGTGGCCCTACCTAGCACATACTTTTTCATAGACTGAATGTTATCTGTATAGGTGTCGAAATGAAAGAGTGTCTTAGTAGTCTATTCCATCATTCATAATGTAAACCACACAATCTCTTCCTTAAAATCAAAATTCAAAATTAATAAAATCTAATATAACTATTTCCAAACCAACAACCTTAAAATATAAGCCTCATTTGAAATACTAATCTGTGGAAGATTTGAATACATTGCATACGGACTAAAGAAAATAGATTCTAGTTTAACTGGTCCAACAAATATTCATCAAGTGCCGAGGGTTGCCACATTTATTGACTTGCCATGTTGAGTCATGTTCTGTTTCTTTAATTTCTTTATCATGATATGCCAGTTTGGACCCATATTCTTGACTAAAATGTTTAATTAAGTATACCTGGTTTATGCACAATCTGAACTGATATTGATGAGTAACTTTTAATTTAGGATTTACAGGAGCACACCACAGTTATAATTGACTGAATTGGATTCACTCACAAATTCAGGAGAGTTTTAAACAAACAAATTGTGGTATGGTCAGAAATGTACTCATGCAAATACATATGATGATCAAATAAAATAAAAAAGTGCAGACCCTGAGCTTTGCGCCTTTCATTATTGTCCTGGGAAGTTGTTTTCATCATCTTGCACCTCGTTCCAGGTTTTTCCACGTATGAGAAAATATGACTGACAAGGTTTTAGTTTTTCTGGGTTCCATGTTAAAAGACTTGGGGAAATAACTTTTTTGGACCAATATGGCTCAGCACACACTTCTGGCTATGTGGTGACTAGCTATCAGATTTGATTTATGTATGAGAACATGGCAACTCTAAATATTAATTTGGCACTTTCTGAATGCTGGGCCCTGTTCCAGGAACTGAATGTGAACTACCAAACAAAATTTTCACAGCTCCTGCTCTCATGGAGCTTACATTTTAATTAGGGGATGTGATGATTCAGGTGGAAAACTGAGATGGTTTCAGGAAGAAATAAATAGACGCTAAATGTCACATAAAGGCTAGTAAGAAAAGTAAATAAAGATAGGAACAATGGTAAAGACAGTGTGGGTTGGGAAGGGCTTGGATGTACCAATTAAAATAATGTGGTCAGGGAAAAATTTTCTGATACATTAGTATTTATGAAAATATTTAAAGGAATGATCTAACCACACAGGTACCTGGAATGCTAAAGTTTTTATAGAAATATTACTAGGAAACTGGCTAATTTAGCAAAGCTGAGCTTATTAATCTTATTTCAAGAACAAACATCACTGGACGAAGCTGGAAACCATCATTCTCAGCAAACTATTGCAAGGACAGAAAACCAAACACCGCATGTTCTCACTCATAGGTGGGAATTGAACAATGAGAACACATGGACACAAGAAGGGGAACATCGCACACCAGGGCCTGTTGTGGGGTAGGGGGATGGGGGAGGGATAGCATTAGGAGATACACCTAATGTAAATGACGAGTTAATGGGTGCAGTACACCAACATGGCACATGTATACATATGTAACAAACCTGCACATTGTGCACATGTACCCTAAAACTTAAAGTATAATAAAAAATTTTTTTTCTCAAAAAAAAAAAAAAGAACAAACATCACATTGATGGTGTCAAGATGTGAGAGTTGGGGAAGATTTTTGAGGGCCTGGACTACGTGATGTTATGATGGGTCTTGTAAGTCAGAGAACTGGTAGGAATTGGGCAGATTTTAGGACATACAGCTTTAGATTTGTGGCCAAAGTAAAGCGAGGATCTTGAAGCACATCATGATGAACAAGCTATCTTGATAATTAAGTTTTTTCATTTGTTCAGTTTTATATCTGTGAACAAATATTTCCTGGAACAAGCAGCTACATTCCTCTCATTTATTTTAAGCTGTGTTAGCCTATGAACAAGTAAATACGTCTCATCTCAATAGTGCATCTCAATAGTACACGGAAAGGAAATTACCTACTTGGCTTATTATTATTATTATTATTATTATTATTATTATTATTATTTTCAGTGCAGGAAGAGTTTTCCAAACAGGGAAGTACATGGATAGAAGTTCTAATATGGAAGCTTGCATGATGTGTTGAAGAACAACCAGCTTGCCATTTTGGCTAGAGTAAGTGAGTCAGGAAGAGTGAGAGAAAATGGAATCACAGAGGGAGTGGGGAGTCAAGCCATGTAACATCTTACAGAGCCTTATCAAAAGTTTGAATGGTATTCTAATTGTATTGTAGGCATTGGATGGTCTTGAGCTCAGGAGGAACATGATCACTCTTAGGAGTATACACATATCCACTACAGAGTTCTACATATAATAAAAAACAATATAAAGTCACATAATGTGACAAAAAGCATATGAGTTTTACTCAAAGCCCTACTTAAGTCAAGTATATATATATATAGCAAATGATAAATAATATAAAGCAAAATATAATGGGATTATTATTGTTTCTGATACCTTCTCATTAAGACATAGGTAAATATATCCATAAGATAAGTTCTTATCTGTATATAAAAATATTCTACAGGATCTTTCAATAATTTTTTCTAATGCTTTTCTTATCATAGTTTGAGACATAGCTGGCTGCTCACATCTTTGTGAAGCAATTTCTGTAGAGAGTTTTCTATCTCTTTGTCTGCACTTTGTCAAAGTTTTTTTTATTGACCATACATTTCATCAATAGTGTTTTATATAGGATCAACTATTTTAGTCTTTGAGTGCTATTAAGCAGATCTATGAATCTTAAGAAGTTATGGTTACATTAATGTAAACTGTGCAACTAGGGCCATTTGCTATAACTTTCTATAAATAGCAATGGATAGTTTGTTCCCACTCTGCATCTTAGCAATGGATTATTTCATAGCTGAACATAGCCATAGTGTTTTCAGAAAACAACATTACAGGTGAGTGCCACCTCAAAGACCTATTCCTTTTCAGGAAAACAACAATCAAACTGCTTAGGAAAACCC